>NW_026961787.1:0-292000 GCF_963924245.1 Chroicocephalus ridibundus
GGCTGAAGGCAGCAGGAAAGCCTGCAGCCCGCAGGTGTGTGGGGCTACGCAAGCGGTTCCCAAAGAGCTTTAGAACAAGGCATAGTTTTCCCTGCTGGCTCTTTGGGCGTGGGACCAGTCTCCAGACATATGGCCATTTTTGGGCCTGGCACGGCGCCACGTGGGAAAGGGTGGTTTTGAGGCTGAAGGCAGCAGGAAAGCCTGCAGCCCCCAGGTGTGTGGGGCCACGCAAGCGGTTCCCAAAGAGGTTTAGAACAAGGCATAGTTTTCCCTGCTGGCTCTTTGGGCGTTGGACCAATCTCCAGAAATATGGCCATATTTATGCCTGGCTTGGCGCCAAGTGGGAAAGGGTGCTTTTGAGGCTGAAAGCGCGAGAAAAGCCTGCAGCCCCCAGTTTGTGTGGGGCTACGCAAGCGGTTCCCAAAGAGCTTTAGAACAAGGCATAGTTTTCCCTGCTGGCTCTTTGGGCGTCGGACCAGTCTCCAGACATATGACCATTTTTGGGCCTCGCGCGGCGCCAAGTGGGAAAGGGTGGTTTTGAGGCTGAAGGCAGCAGGAAAGCCTGCAGCCCCCAGGTGTGTGGGGCTACGCAAGCGGTTCCCAAAGAGCTTTAGAACAAGTCATAGTTTTCCCTGCTGGCTCTTTGGGCGTGGGACCAGTCTCCAGCCTTATGGCCATTTTTGGGCCTGGCGCGGACCAAGTGCGAAAGGGTGGTTTTGAGGCTGAAGGCAGCAGGAAAGCCTGCAGCCCCCAGGTGTGTGGGGCTACACAAGCGGTTCCCAAAGAGCTTTAGAACAAGGCATAGTTTTCCCTGCTGGCTCTTTGGGCGTGGGACCAGTCTCCAGACATATGGCCATTTTTGTGCCTGGCACGGGGCCAAGTGGGAAAGGGTGGTTTTGAGGCTGAAGGCAGCAGGAAAGCCTGCAGCCCCCAGGTGTGTGGGGCTACGCAAGCGGTTCCCAAAGAGCTTTAGAACAAGGCATAGTTTTCCCTGCTGGCTCTTTGGGCGTGGGACCAGTCTCCAGACATATGGCCATTTTTCTGCCTGGCACGGGGCCGAGTGCGAAAGCGTGCTTTTGAGGCTGAAGGCAGCAGGAAAGCCTGCAGCCCCCAGGTGTGTGGGGCTACGCAAGCGGTTCCCAAAGAGCTTTAGAACAAGGCATAGTTTTCCCTGCTGGCTCTTTGGGCGTGGGACCAACCTCCAGCCATATGGCCATTTTTGTGCCTGGCGTGACGCCATGAGGGAAAGGGTGGTTTTGAGGCTGAAGGCAGCAGGAAAGCCTGCAGCCCCCAGGTGTGTGGGGCTACGCAAGCGGTTCCCAAAGAGCTTTAGAACAAGGCATAGTTTTCCCTGCTGGCTCTTTGGGCGTGGGACCAATCCCCAGATATATGGCCATTTTTGGGCTTGGCGCGGCGCCATGTGGGAAAGGGTGGTTTTGAGGCTGAAGGCAGCAGGAAAGCCTGCAGCCCCCAGGAGTTTGGGGCTACGCAAGTGGTTCCCAAAGAGCTTTAGAACAAGGCATAGTTTTCCCTGCTGGCTCTTTGGGCGTGGGACCAGTCTCCAGACATATGGCCATTTTGTGCCTTGCGTGACGCCAAGTGGGAAAGGGTGGTTTTGAGGCTGAAGGCAGCAGGAAAGCCTGCAGCCCCCAGGTGTGTGGGGCTACGCAAGCGGTTCCCAAAGAGCTTTAGAACAAGGCATAGTTTTCCCTGCTGGCTCTTTGGGCGTGGGACCAGTCTCCAGCCTTATGGCCATTTTTGGGCCTGGCGCGGACCAAGTGCGAAAGGGTGGTTTTGAGGCTGAAGGCAGCAGGAAAGCCTGCAGCCCCCAGGTGTGTGGGGCTACGCAAGCGGTTCCCAAAGAGCTTTAGAACAAGGCATAGTTTTCCCTGCTGGCTCTTTGGGCGTGGGACCAGTCTCCAGACATATGGCTATTTTTGTGCCTGGCACGGGGCCAAGTGGGAAAGGGTGGTTTTGAGGCTGAAGGCAGCAGGAAAGCCTGCAGCCCCCAGGTGTGTGGGGCTACGCAAGCGGTTCCCAAAGAGCTTTAGAACAAGGCATAGTTTTCCCTGCTGGCTCTTTGGGCGTGGGACCAGTCTCCAGACATATGGCCATTTTTCTGCCTGGCACGGGGCCGAGTGCGAAAGCGTGCTTTTGAGGCTGAAGAGAGCAGGAAAGCCTGCAGCCCCCAGGTGTGTGGGGCTACGCAAGCGGTTCCCAAAGAGCTTTAGAACAAGGCATAGTTTTCCCTGCTGGCTCTTTGGGCGTGGGACCAACCTCCAGCCATATGGCCATTTTTGTGCCTGGCGTGACGCCATGAGGGAAAGGGTGGTTTTGAGGCTGAAGGCAGCAGGAAAGCCTGCAGCCCCCAGGTGTGTGGGGCTACGCAAGCGGTTCCCAAAGAGCTTTAGAACAAGGCATAGTTTTCCCTGCTGGCTCTTTGGGCGTGGGACCAATCTCCAGACATATGGCCATTTTTGGGCCTGGCGCGGCGCCAAGTGGGAAAGGGTGGTTTTGAGGCTGAAGGCTGCAGGAAAGCCTGCAGCCCCCAGGTGTGTGGGGCTACGCAAGAGGTTCCCAAAGAGCTTTAGAACAAGGCATCGTTTTCCCTGCTGGCTCTTTGGGCGTGGGACCAATCCCCAGATATATGGCCATTTTTGGGCTTGGCGCGGCGCCATGTGGGAAAGGGTGGTTTTGAGGCTGAAGGCAGCAGGAAAGCCTGCAGCCCCCAGGAGTTTGGGGCTACGCAAGTGGTTCCCAAAGAGCTTTAGAACAAGGCATAGTTTTCCCTGCTGGCTCTTTGGGCGTGGGACCAGTCTCCAGACATATGGCCATTTTGTGCCTTGCGTGACGCCAAGTGGGAAAGGGTGGTTTTGAGGCTGAAGGCAGCAGGAAAGCCTGCAGCCCCCAGGTGTGTGGGGCTACGCAAGCGGTTCCCAAAGAGCTTTAGAACAAGGCATCGTTTTCCCTGCTGGCTCTTTGGGCGTGGGACCAGTCTCCAGACATATGGCCATTTTTGTGCCTGGCGTGACGCCATGTGGGAAAGGGTGGTTTTGAGGCTGAAGGCAGCAGGAAAGCCTGCAGCCCCCAGGTGTGTGGGGCCACGCAAGCGGTTCCCAAAGAGCTTTAGAACAAGGCATAGTTTTCCCTGCTGGCTCTTTGGGAAAGGGACCAGTCTCCAGACGTATGGCCATTTTTGGGCCTGGCGTGACGCCATGAGGGAAAGGGTGGTTTTGAGGCTGAAGGCAGCAGGAAAGCCTGCAGCCCCCAGGTGTGTGGGGCTACGCAAGCGGTTCCCAAAGAGCTTTAGTACAAGGCATAGTTTTCCCTGCTGGCTCTTTGGGCGTCGGACCAATCTCCAGACATATGGCCATTTTTGTGCCTGGCATGACGCCATGTGGGAAAGGGTGGTTTTGAGGCTGAAGGCAGCAGGAAAGCCTGCAGCCCCCAGGTGTGTGGGGCTACGCAAGCGGTTCCCAAAGAGCTTTAGAACAAGGCATAGTTTTCCCTGCTGGCTCTTTGGGAAAGGGACCAGTCTCCAGACATATGGCCATTTTTGGGCCTGGCGCGGCGCCAAGTGGGAAAGGGTGGTTTTGAGGCTGAAGGCAGCAGGAAAGACTGCAGCCCCCAGGTGTGTGGGGCTACGCAAGCAGTTACCAAAGAGCTTTAGAACAAGGCATAGTTTTCCCTGCTGGCTCTTTGGGCGTGGGACCAGTCTCCAGACATATGGCCATTTTTGGTCCTGGAGCAGCGCCAAGTGGGAAAGGGTGGTTTTGAGGCTGAAAGCGCGAGAAAAGCCTGCAGCCCCCAGTTTGTGTGGGGCTACGCAAGCGGTTCCCAAAGAGCTTTAGAACAAGGCATAGTTTTCCCTGCTGGCTCTTTGGGCGTGGGACCAGTCTCCAGACATATGGCCATTTTTGGGCCTGGCACGAAGCCACGTGGGAAAGGGTGGTTTTGAGGCTGAAGGCAGCAGGAAAGCCTGCAGCCCCCAAGTGTGTGGGGCTACGCAAGCGGTTCCCAAAGAGCTTTAGAACAAGGCATAGTTTTCCCTGCTGGCTCTTTGGGCGTGGGACCAGTCTCCAGAAATATGGCCATATTTATGCCTGGCTTGGCGCCAAGTGGGAAAGGGTGCTTTTGAGGCTGAAGAGAGTAGGAAAGCCTGCAGCCCCCAGGTGTGTGGGGCTACGCAAGCGGTTCCCAAAGAGCTTTAGAACAAGGCATAGTTTTCCCTGCTGGCTCTTTGGGCGTGGGACCAATCTCCAGACATATGGCCATTTTTGTGCCTGGCGTGACGCCATGAGGGAAAGGGTGGTTTTGAGGCTGAAGGCAGCAGGAAAGCCTGCAGCCCCCAGGTGTGTGGGGCTACGCAAGCGGTTCCCAAAGAGCTTTAGAACAAGGCATAGTTTTCCCTGCTGGCTCTTTGGGCGTGGGACCAGTCTCCAGATATATGGCCATTTTTTGGCTTGGCGCGGCGCCATGTGGGAAAGGGTGGTTTTGAGGCTGAAGGCAGCAGGAAAGCCTGCAGCCCCCAGGAGTTTGGGGCTACGCAAGTGGTTCCCAAAGAGCTTTAGAACAAGGCATAGTTTTCCCTGCTGGCTCTTTGGGCGTGGGACCAGTCTCCAGACATATGGCCATTTTCTGCCTTGCGTGACGCCAAGTGGGAAAGGGTGGTTTTGAGGCTGAAGGCAGCAGGAAAGCCTGCAGCCCCCAGGTGTGTGGGGCTACGCAAGCGGTTCCCAAAGAGCTTTAGAACAAGGCATAGTTTTCCCTGCTGGCTCTTTGGGCGTGGGACCAGTCTCCAGCCTTATGGCCATTTTTGGGCCTGGCGCGGACCAAGTGCGAAAGGGTGGTTTTGAGGCTGAAGGCAGCAGGAAAGCCTGCAGCCCCCAGGTGTGTGGGGCTACGCAAGCGGTTCCCAAAGAGCTTTAGAACAAGGCATAGTTTTCCCTGCTGGCTCTTTGGGCGTGGGACCAGTCTCCAGACATATGGCCATTTTTGTGCCTGGCACGGGGCAAGTGGGAAAGGGTGGTTTTGAGGCTGAAGGCAGCAGGAAAGCCTGCAGCCCCCAGGTGTGTGGGGCTACGCAAGCGGTTCCCAAAGAGCTTTAGAACAAGGCATCGTTTTCCCTGCTGGCTCTTTGGGCGTGGGACCAACCTCCAGACATATGGCCATTTTTCTGCCTGGCACGGGGCCGAGTGCGAAAGCGTGCTTTTGAGGCTGAAGAGAGCAGGAAAGCCTGCAGCCCCCAGGTGTGTGGGGCTACGCAAGCGGTTCCCAAAGAGCTTTAGAACAAGGCATAGTTTTCCCTGCTGGCTCTTTGGGCGTGGGACCAACCTCCAGCCATATGGCCATTTTTGTGCCTGGCGTGACGCCATGAGGGAAAGGGTGGTTTTGAGGCTGAAGGCAGCAGGAAAGCCTGCAGCCCCCAGGTGTGTGGGGCTACGCAAGCGGTTCCCAAAGAGCTTTAGAACAAGGCATAGTTTTCCCTGCTGGCTCTTTGGGCGTGGGACCAATCTCCAGACATATGGCCATTTTTGGGCCTGGCGCGGCGCCAAGTGGGAAAGGGTGGTTTTGAGGCTGAAGGCTGCAGGAAAGCCTGCAGCCCCCAGGTGTGTGGGGCTACGCAAGCGGTTCCCAAAGAGCTTTAGAACAAGGCATAGTTTTCCCTGCTGGCTCTTTGGGCGTGGGACCAGTCTCCAGACATATGGCCATTTTTGGGCCTGGCGTGACGCCATGAGGGAAAGGGTGGTTTTGAGGCTGAAGGCAGCAGGAAAGCCTGCAGCCCCCAGGTGTGTGGGGCTACGCAAGCAGTTCCCAAAGAGCTTTAGTACAAGGCATAGTTTTCCCTGCTGGCTCTTTGGGCGTCGGACCAATCTCCAGACATATGGCCATTTTTGTGCCTGGCGTGACGCCATGTGGGAAAGGGTGGTTTTGAGGCTGAAGGCAGCAGGAAAGCCTGCAGCCCCCAGGTCTGTGGGGCCACGCAAGCAGTTCGGAAAGAGCTTTAGAACAAGGCATAGTTTTCCCTGCTGGCTCTTTGGGAAAGGGACCAGTCTCCAGACATATGGCCATTTTTGGGCCTGGCGCGGCGCCAAGTGGGAAAGGGTGGTTTTGAGGCTGAAGGCAGCAGGAAAGACTGCAGCCCCCAGGTGTGTGGGGCTACGCAAGCAGTTACCAAAGAGCTTTAGAACAAGGCATAGTTTTCCCTGCTGGCTCTTTGGGAAAGGGACCAGTCTCCAGACATATGGCCATTTTTGGTCCTGGAGCAGCGCCAAGTGGGAAAGGGTGGTTTTGAGGCTGAAAGCGCGAGAAAAGCCTGCAGCCCCCAGTTTGTGTGGGGCTACGCAAGCGGTTCCCAAAGAGCTTTAGAACAAGGCATAGTTTTCCCTGCTGGCTCTTTGGGCGTGGGACCAGTCTCCAGACATATGGCCATTTTTGTGCCTGGCGTGATGCCATGAGGGAAAGGGTGGTTTTGAGGCTGAAAGCGCGAGAAAAGCCTGCAGCCCCCAGGTGTGTGGGGCTACGCAAGCGGTTCCCAAAGAGCTTTAGAACAAGGCATAGTTTTCCCTTCTGGCTCTTTGGGCGTGGGTCCAGTCTCCAGACATATGGCCATTTTTGGGCCTGGCGCGGGGCCAAATGGGAAAGGGGTGTTTGGAGGCTGAAGGCAGCAGGAAAGACTGCAGCCCGCAGGTGTGTGGGGCTACGCAAGCGGTTCCCAAAGAGCTTTAGAACAAGGCATAGTTTTCCCTGCTGGCTCTTTGGGCGTAGCACCAGTCTCCAGACATATGGCCATTTTTGGGCCTGGCACGGCGCCACGTGGGAAAGGGTGGTTTTGAGGCTGAAGGCAGCAGGAAAGCCTGCAGCCCCCAGGTGTGTGGGGCTACGCAAGCGGTTCCCAAAGAGCTTTAGAACAAGGCATAGTTTTCCCTGCTGGCTCTTTGGGCGTTGGACCAATCTCCAGAAATATGGCCATATTTATGCCTGGCTTGGCGCCAAGTGGGAAAGGGTGCTTTTGAGGCTGAAGAGAGTAGGAAAGCCTGCAGCCCCCAGGTGTGTGGGGCTACGCAAGCGGTTCCCAAAGAGCTTTAGAACAAGGCATAGTTTTCCCTGCTGGCTCTTTGGGCGTGGGACCAACCTCCAGACATATGGCCATTTTTGTGCCTGGCGTGGCGCCATGTGGGAAAGGGTGGTTTTGAGGCTGAAGGCAGCAGGAAAGCCTGCAGCCCCCAGGTCTGTGGGGTCACGCAAGCGGTTCCCAAAGAACTTTAGAACAAGGCATAGTTTTCCCTGCTGGCTCTTTGGGCGTGGGACCAGTCTCCAGACATATGGCCATTTTTGGTCCTGGAGCAGCGCCAAGTGGAAAAGGGTGGTTTTGAGGCTGAAAGCGCGAGAAAAGCCTGCAGCCCCCAGTTTGTGTGGGGCTACGCAAGCGGTTCCCAAAGAGCTTTAGAACAAGGCATAGTTTTCCCTGCTGGCTCTTTGGGCGTGGGACCAGTCTCCAGACATATGACCATTTTTGGGCCTCGCGCGGCGCCAAGTGGGAAAGGGTGGTTTTGAGGCTGAAGGCAGCAGGAAAGCCTGCAGCCCCCAGGTGTGTGGGGCTACGCAAGCGGTTCCCAAAGAGCTTTAGAACAAGGCATAGTTTTCCCTGCTGGCTCTTTGGGCGTGGGACCAGTCTCCAGCCTTATGGCCATTTTTGGGCCTGGCGCGGCGCCAAGTGCGAAAGGGTGGTTTTGAGGCTGAAGGCAGCAGGAAAGCCCTGCAGCTCTTAGGTGTGTGGGGCTACGCAAGCGGTTCCCAAAGAGCTTTAGAACAAGGCGTAGTTTTCCCTGCTGTCTCTTTGGGCGTGGGACCAGTCTCCAGACATATGGCCATTTTTGCGCCTGGCATGACGCCATGTGTGAAAGGGTGGTTTTGAGGCTGAAAGCGCGAGAAAAGCCTGCAGCCCCCAGGTGTGTGGGGCTACGCAAGCGGTTCCCAAAGAGCTTTAGAACAAGGCATAGTTTTCCCTGCTGGCTCTTTGGGCGTGGGACCAGTCTCCAGACATATGGCCATTTTTGGGCCTTGCACGGCGCCACGTGGGAAAGGGTGGTTTTGAGGCTGAAGGCAGCAGGAAAGCCTGCAGCCCCCAGGTGTGTGGGGCTACGCAAGCGGTTCCCAAAGAGCTTTAGAACAAGGCATAGTTTTCCCTGCTGGCTCTTTGGGCGTTGGACCAATCTCCAGAAATATGGCCATATTTATGCCTGGCTTGGCGCCAAGTGGGAAAGGGTGCTTTTGAGGCTGAAGAGAGCAGGAAAGCCTGCAGCCCCCAGGTGTGTGGGGCTACGCAAGCGGTTCCCAAAGAGCTTTAGAACAAGGCATAGTTTTCCCTGCTGGCTCTTTGGGCGTGGGACCAACCTCCAGACATATGGCCATTTTTGTGCCTGGCGTGACGCCATGTGGGAAAGGGTGGTTTTGAGGCTGAAGGCAGCAGGAAAGCCTGCAGCCCCCAGGTCTGTGGGGTCACGCAAGCGGTTCCCAAAGAACTTTAGAACAAGGCATAGTTTTCCCTGCTGGCTCTTTGGGCGTGGGACCAGTCTCCAGACATATGGCCATTTTTGGTCCTGGAGCAGCGCCAAGTGGAAAAGGGTGGTTTTGAGGCTGAAAGCGCGAGAAAAGCCTGCAGCCCCCAGTTTGTGTGGGGCTACGCAAGCGGTTCCCAAAGAGCTTTAGAACAAGGCATAGTTTTCCCTGCTGGCTCTTTGGGCGTGGGACCAGTCTCCAGACATATGACCATTTTTGGGCCTGGCGTGACGCCATGTGGGAAAGGGTGGTTTTCAGGCTGAAGGCAGCAGGAAAGCCTGCAGCCCCCAGGTGTGTGGGGCTACGCAAGCGGTTCCCAAAGAGCTTTAGAACAAGGCATAGTTTTCCCTGCTGGCTCTTTGGGCGTGGGACCAGTCTCCAGCCTTATGGCCATTTTTGGGCCTGGCGCGGCGCCACGTGGGAAAGGGTGGTTTTGAGGCTGAAGGCAGCAGGAAAGCCCTGCAGCCCCCAGGTGTGTGGGGCTACGCAAGCGGTTCCCAAAGAGCTTTAGAACAAGGCATAGTTTTCCCTGCTGTCTCTTTGGGCGTGGGACCAGTCTCCAGACATATGGCCATTTTTGCGCCTGGCATGACGCCATGTGGGAAAGGGTGGTTTTGAGGCTGAAAGCGCGAGAAAAGCCTGCAGCCCCCAGGTGTGTGGGGCTACGCAAGCGGTTCCCAAAGAGCTTTAGAACAAGGCATAGTTTTCCCTGCTGGCTCTTTGGGCGTGGGACCAGTCTCCAGACATATGGCCATTTTTGGGCCTGGCACGGCGCCACGTGGGAAAGGGTGGTTTTGAGGCTGAAGGCAGCAGGAAAGCCTGCAGCCCCCAGGTGTGTGGGGCTACGCAAGCGGTTCCCAAAGAGCTTTAGAACAAGGCATAGTTTTCCCTGCTGGCTCTTTGGGCGTTGGACCAATCTCCAGAAATATGGCCATATTTATGCCTGGCTTGGCGCCAAGTGGGAAAGGGTGCTTTTGAGGCTGAAGGCAGCAGGAAAGCCTGCAGCCCCCAGGTGTGTGGGGCTACGCAAGCGGTTCCCAAAGAGCTTTAGAACAAGGCATAGTTTTCCCTGCTGGCTCTTTGGGCGTGGGACCAGTCTCCAGCCTTATGGCCATTTTTGGGCCTGGCGCGGCGCCAAGTGCGAAAGGGTGGTTTTGAGGCTGAAGGCAGCAGGAAAGCCCTGCAGCTCTTAGGTGTGTGGGGCTACGCAAGCGGTTCCCAAAGAGCTTTAGAACAAGGCATAGTTTTCCCTGCTGTCTCTTTGGGCGTGGGACCAGTCTCCAGACATATGGCCATTTTTGCGCCTGGCATGACGCCATGTGGGAAAGGGTGGTTTTGAGGCTGAAAGCGCGAGAAAAGCCTGCAGCCCCCAGGTGTGTGGGGCTACGCAAGCGGTTCCCAAAGAGCTTTAGAACAAGGCATAGTTTTCCCTGCTGGCTCTTTGGGCGTGGGACCAGTCTCCAGACATATGGCCATTTTTGGGCCTGGCGCGGCGCCAAGTGGGAAAGGGTGGTTTTGAGGCTGAAGGCAGCAGGAAAGCCTGCAGCCCCCAGGTGTGTGGGGCTACGCAAGCGGTTCCCAAAGAGCTTTAGAACAAGGCATAGTTTTCCCTGCTGGCTCTTTGGGCGTGGGACCAGTCTCCAGACATATGGCGATTTTTGGGCCTGGCGCATCGCCAAGTGGGAAAGGGTGGTTTTGAGGCTGAAAGCGCAAGAAAAGCCTGCAGCCCCCAGTTTGTGTGGGGCTACGCAAGCGGTTCCCAAAGAGCTTTAGAACAAGGCATAGTTTTCCCTGCTGGCTCTTTGGGCGTGGGACCAGTCTCCAGACATATGGCCATTTTTGGGACTGGCGCGGCGCCATGTGGGAAAGGATGCTTTTGAGGCTGAAGGCAGCAGGAAAGCCTGCAGCCCCCAGAGGTGTGGGGCTACGCAAGCGGTTCCCAAAGAGCTTTAGAACAAGGCATAGTTTTCCCTGCTGGCTCTTTGGGCGTGGGACCAGTCTCCAGAAATATGGCCATATTTGTGCCTGGCTTGGCGCCAAGTGGGAAAGGGTGCTTTTGAGGCTGAAGAGAGCAGGAAAGCCTGCAGCCCCCAGGTGTGTGGGGCTACGCAAGCGGTTCCCAAAGAGCTTTAGTACAAGGCATAGTTTTCCCTGCTGGCTCTTTGGGCGTGGGACCAACCTCCAGACATATGGCCATTTTTGTGCCTGGCGTGACGCCATGTGGGAAAGGGTGGTTTTGAGGCTGAAGGCAGCAGGAAAGCCTGCAGCCCCCAGGTGTGTGGGGCTACGCAAGCGGTTCCCAAAGAGCTTTAGAACAAGGCATAGTTTTCCCTGCTGGCTCTTTGGGCGTGGGACCAACCTCCAGAAATATGGCCATTTTTGTGCCTGGCGTGACGCCATGAGGGAAAGGGTGGTTTTGAGGCTGAAAGCGCAAGAAAAGCCTGCAGCCCCCAGGTGTGTGGGGCTACGCAAGCGGTTCCCAAAGAGCTTTAGAACAAGGCATAGTTTTCCCTGCTGGCTCTTTGGGCGTGGGACCAGTCTCCAGACATATGGCCATTTTTGGGCCTGGCGCGGCGCCAAGTGGGAAAGGGTGCTTTTGAGGCTGAAGGCAGCAGGAAAGCCTGCAGCCCCCAGGTGTGTGGGGCTACGCAAGCGGTTCCCAAAGAGCTTTAGAACAAGGCATAGTTTTCCCTGCTGGCTCTTTGGGCGTGGGACCAATCTCCAGAAATATGGCCATATTTATGCCTGGCTTGGCGCCAAGTGGGAAAGGGTGCTTTTGAGGCTGAAGAGAGCAGGAAAGCCTGCAGCCCCCAGGTGTGTGGGGCTACGCAAGCGGTTCCCAAAGAGCTTTAGAACAAGGCATAGTTTTCCCTGCTGGCTCTTTGGGCGTGGGACCAGTCTCCAGACATATGGCCATTTTTGTGCCTGGCGTGACGCCATGTGGGAAAGGGTGGTTTTGAGGCTGAAGGCAGCAGGAAAGCCTGCAGCCCCCAGGTCTGTTGGGCCACGCAAGCGGTTCCCAAAAAACTTTAGAACAAGGCATAGTTTTCCCTGCTGGCTCTTTGGGCGTGGGACCAGTCTCCAGACATATGACCATTTTTGGGCCTGGCGCGGCGCCAAGTGGGAAAGGGTGGTGTTGAGGCTGAAGGCAGCAGGAAAGCCTGCAGCCCCCAGGTGTGTGGGGCTACGCAAGCGGTTCGGAAAGAGCTTTAGAACAAGGCATAGTTTTCCCTGCTGGCTCTTTGGGCGTGGGACCAGTCTCCAGCCTTATGGCCATTTTTGGGCCTGGCGCGGACCAAGTGCGAAAGGGTGGTTTTGAGGCTGAAGGCAGCAGGAAAGCCTGCAGCCCCCAGGTGTGTGGGGCTACGCAAGCGGTTCCCAAAGAGCTTTAGAACAAGGCATAGTTTTCCCTGCTGGCTCTTTGGGCGTGGGACCAGTCTCCAGACATATGGCCATTTCTCTGCCTGGCACGGGGCCGAGTGCGAAAGCGTGCTTTTGAGGCTGAAGAGAGCAGGAAAGCCTGCAGCCCCCAGATGTGTGGGGCTACGCAAGCGGTTCCCAAAGAGCTTTAGAACAAGGCATAGTTTTCCCTGCTGGCTCTTTGGGCGTGGGACCAATCTCCAGACATATGGCCATTTTTGTGCCTGGCGTGACGCCATGAGGGAAAGGGTGGTTTTGAGGCTGAAGGCAGCAGGAAAGCCTGCAGCCCCCAGGTGTGTGGGGCTACGCAAGCGGTTCCCAAAGAGCTTTAGTACAAGGCATAGTTTTCCCTGCTGGCTCTTTGGGCGTCGGACCAATCTCCAGACATATGGCCATTTTTGTGCCTGGCGTGACGCCATGAGGGAAAGGGTGGTTTTGAGGCTGAAGGCAGCAGGAAAGCCTGCAGCCCCCAGGTGTGTGGGGCTACGCAAGCGGTTCCCAAAGAGCTTTAGAACAAGGCATAGTTTTCCCTGCTGGCTCTTTGGGAAAGGGACCAGTCTCCAGACATATGGCCATTTTTGGGCCTGGCGCGGCGCCAAGTGGGAAAGGGTGGTTTTGAGGCTGAAGGCAGCAGGAAAGACTGCAGCCCCCAGGTGTGTGGGGCTACGCAAGCAGTTCCCAAAGAGCTTTAGAACAAGGCATAGTTTTCCCTGCTGGCTCTTTGGGCGTGGGACCAGTCTCCAGACATATGGCCATTTTTGGGCCTGGCGCGGCACCAAGTGGGAAAGGGTGGTTTTGAGGCTGAAGGCAGCAGGAAAGCCTGCAGCCCCCAGGTGTGTGGGGCCACGCAAGCGGTTCCCAAAGAGCTTTAGAACAAGGCATAGTTTTCCCTGCTGGCTCTTTGGGCGTGGGACCAATCTCCAGATATATGGCCATTTTTGTGCCTGGCGTGTCGCCATGTGGGAAAGGGTGGTTTTGAGGCTGAAGGCAGCAGGAAAGCCTGCAGCCCCCAGGAGTGTGGGGCTACGCAAGCGGTTCCCAAAGAGCTTTAGAACAAGGCATAGTTTTCCCTGCTGGCTCTTTGGGAAAGGGACCAATCTCCAGACATATGGCCATTTTCGTGCCTGGAGCGACGCCAAGTGAGAAAGGGTTGTTTTGAGGCTGAAGGCAGCAGGAAAGCCTGCAGCCCCCAGGTGTGTGGGGCTACGCAAGCGGTTCCCAAAGAGCTTTAGAACAAGGCATAGTTTTCCCTGCTGGCTCTTTGGGCGTGGGACCAGTCTCCAGACATATGGCCATTTTTGTTCCTGGCGTGACGCCATGAGGGAAAGGGTGGTTTTGAGGCTGAAGGCAGCAGGAAAGGCTGCAGCCCCCAGGTGTGTGGGGCTACGCAAGCGGTTCCCAAAGAGCTTTAGAACAAGGCATAGTTTTCCCTGCTGGCTCTTTGGGCGTGGGACCAGTCTCCAGACATATGGCCATTTTTCTGCCTGGCACGGGGCCGAGTGGGAAAGCGTGCTTTTGAGGCTGAAGAGAGCAGGAAAGCCTGCAGCCCCCAGGTGTGTGGGGCTACGCAAGCCGTTCCCAAAGAGCTTTAGAACAAGGCATAGTTTTCCCTGCTGGCTCTTTGGGCGTGGGACCAGTCTCCAGCCTTATGGCCATTTTTGGGCCTGGCGTGACGCCATGAGGGAAAGGGTGGTTTTGAGGCTGAAGGCAGCAGGAAAGCCTGCAGCCCCCAGGTGTGTGGGGCTACGCAAGCGGTTCCCAAAGAGCTTTAGAACAAGGCATAGACCAGTCTCCAGACATATGGCCATTTTTGGGCATGGCGCGGCGCCAAGTGGGAAAGGGTGGTTTTGAGGCTGAAGGCAGCAGGAAAGCCTGCAGCCCCCAGGTGTGTGGGGCTACGCAAGCGGTTCCCAAAGAGCTTTAGAACAAGGCATAGTTTTCCCTGCTGGCTCTTTGGGCGTGGGACCAGTCTCCAGACATATGGCGATTTTTGGGCCTGGCGCATCGCCAAGTGGGAAAGGGTGGTTTTGAGGCTGAAAGCGCAAGAAAAGCCTGCAGCCCCCAGTTTGTGTGGGGCTACGCAAGCGGTTCCCAAAGAGCTTTAGAACAAGGCATAGTTTTCCCTGCTGGCTCTTTGGGAAAGGGACCAGTCTCCAGACATATGGCCATTTTTGGGACTGGCGCGGCGCCATGTGGGAAAGGATGCTTTTGAGGCTGAAGGCAGCAGGAAAGCCTGCAGCCCCCAGGTGTGTGGGGCTACGCAAGCGGTTCCCAAAGAGCTTTAGAACAAGGCATAGTTTTCCCTGCTGGCTCTTTGGGCGTGGGACCAGTCTCCAGAAATATGGCCATATTTGTGCCTGGCTTGGCGCCAAGTGGGAAAGGGTGCTTTTGAGGCTGAAGAGAGCAGGAAAGCCTGCAGCCCCCAGGTGTGTGGGGCTACGCAAGCGGTTCCCAAAGAGCTTTAGAACAAGGCATAGTTTTCCCTGCTGGCTCTTTGGGCGTGGGACCAGTCTCCAGACATATGGCCATTTTTGGGCCTGGCGCGGCGCCAAGTGGGAAAGGGTGGTTTTGAGGCTGAAGGCAGCAGGAAAGCCTGCAGCCCCCAGGTGTGTGGGGCTACGCAAGCGGTTCCCAAAGAGCTTTAGAACAAGGCATAGTTTTCCCTGCTGGCTCTTTGGGCGTGGGACCAATCTCCAGAAATATGGCCATATTTATGCCTGGCTTGGCGCCAAGTGGGAAAGGGTGCTTTTGAGGCTGAAGAGAGCAGGAAAGCCTGCAGCCCCCAGGTGTGTGGGGCTACGCAAGCGGTTCCCAAAGAGCTTTAGAACAAGGCATAGTTTTCCCTGCTGGCTCTTTGGGCGTGGGACCAGTCTCCAGACATATGGCCATTTTTGTGCCTGGCGTGACGCCATGTGGGAAAGGGTGGTTTTGAGGCTGAAGGCAGCAGGAAAGCCTGCAGCCCCCAGGTCTGTGGGGCCACGCAAGCGGTTCCCAAAAAACTTTAGAACAAGGCATAGTTTTCCCTGCTGGCTCTTTGGGCGTGGGACCAGTCTCCAGACATATGACCATTTTTGGGCCTGGCGCGGCGCCAAGTGGGAAAGGGTGGTGTTGAGGCTGAAGGCAGCAGGAAAGCCTGCAGCCCCCAGGTGTGTGGGGCTACGCAAGCGGTTCGGAAAGAGCTTTAGAACAAGGCATAGTTTTCCCTGCTGGCTCTTTGGGCGTGGGACCAGTCTCCAGCCTTATGGCCATTTTTGGGCCTGGCGTGACGCCATGAGGGAAAGGGTGGTTTTGAGGCTGAAGGCAGCAGGAAAGCCTGCAGCCCCCAGGTGTGTGGGGCTACGCAAGCGGTTCCCAAAGAGCTTTAGAACAAGGCATAGTTTTCCCTGCTGGCTCTTTGGGCGTGGGACCAGTCTCCAGCCTTATGGCCATTTTTGGGCCTGGCGCGGACCAAGTGGGAAAGGGTGGTTTTGAGGCTGAAGGCAGCAGGAAAGCCTGCAGCCCCCAGGTGTGTGGGGCTACGCAAGCGGTTCCCAAAGAGCTTTAGAACAAGGCATAGTTTTCCCTGCTGGCTCTTTGGGCGTGGGACCAGTCTCCAGACATATGGCCATTTTTCTGCCTGGCACGGGGCCGAGTGCGAAAGCGTGCTTTTGAGGCTGAAGAGAGCAGGAAAGCCTGCAGCCCCCAGGTGTGTGGGGCTACGCAAGCGGTTCCCAAAGAGCTTTAGAACAAGGCATAGTTTTCCCTGCTGGCTCTTTGGGCGTGGGACCAGTCTCCAGACATACGACCATTTTTGGGCCTGGCGCGGCGCCAAGTGGGAAAGGGTGGTGTTGAGGCTGAAGGCAGCAGGAAAGCCTGCAGCCCCCAGGTGTGTGGGGCTACGCAAGTGGTTCGGAAAGAGCTTTAGAACAAGGCATAGTTTTCCCTGCTGGCTCTTTGGGCGTGGGACCAGTCTCCAGCCTTATGGCCATTTTTGGGCCTGGCGCGGACCACGTGCGAAAGGGTGGTTTTGAGGCTGAAGGCAGCAGGAAAGCCTGCAGCCCCCAGGTGTGTGGGGCTACGCAAGCGGTTCCCAAAGAGCTTTAGAACAAGGCATAGTTTTCCCTGCTGGCTCTTTGGGCGTGGGACCAGTCTCCAGCCTTATGGCCATTTTTGGGCCTGGCGCGGACCAAGTGCGAAAGGGTGGTTTTGAGGCTGAAGACAGCAGGAAAGCCTGCAGCCCCCAGGTGTGTGGGGCTACGCAAGCGGTTCCCAAAGAGCTTTAGAACAAGGCATAGTTTTCCCTGCTGGCTCTTTGGGCGTGGGACCAGTCTCCAGACATATGGCCATTTTTCTGCCTGGCACGGGGCCGAGTGCGAAAGCGTGCTTTTGAGGCTGAAGAGAGCAGGAAAGCCTGCAGCCCCCAGGTGTGTGGGGCTACGCAAGCGGTTCCCAAAGAGCTTTAGAACAAGGCATAGTTTTCCCTGCTGGCTCTTTGGGCGTGGGACCAGTCTCCAGACATATGACGATTTTTGGGCCTGGCGTGGCGCCAAGTGGGAAAGGGTGGTGTTGAGGCTGAAGGCAGCAGGAAAGCCTGCAGCCCCCAGGTGTGTGGGGCTACGCAAGCGGTTCGGAAAGAGCTTTAGAACAAGGCATAGTTTTCCCTGCTGGCTCTTTGGGCGTGGGACCAGTCTCCAGCCTTATGGCCATTTTTGGGCCTGGCGCGGACCAAGTGCGAAAGGGTGGTTTTGAGGCTGAAGGCAGCAGGAAAGCCTGCAGCCCCCAGGTGTGTGGGGCTACGCAAGCGGTTCCCAAAGAGCTTTAGAACAAGGCATAGTTTTCCCTGCTGGCTCTTTGGGCGTGGGACCAGTCTCCAGCCTTATGGCCATTTTTGGGCCTGGCGCGGACCAAGTGGGAAAGGGTGGTTTTGAGGCTGAAGGCAGCAGGAAAGCCTGCAGCCCCCAGGTGTGTGGGGCTACGCAAGCGGTTCCCAAAGAGCTTTAGAACAAGGCATAGTTTTCCCTGCTGGCTCTTTGGGCGTGGGACCAGTCTCCAGACATATGGCCATTTTTCTGCCTGGCACGGGGCCGAGTGCGAAAGCGTGCTTTTGAGGCTGAAGAGAGCAGGAAAGCCTGCAGCCCCCAGGTGTGTGGGGCTACGCAAGCGGTTCCCAAAGAGCTTTAGTACAAGGCATAGTTTTCCCTGCTGGCTCTTTGGGCGTGGGACCAATCTCCAGACATATGGCCATTTTTGTGCCTGGCGTGACGCCATGAGGGAAAGGGTGGTTTTGAGGCTGAAGGCAGCAGGAAAGCCTGCAGCCCCCAGGTGTGTGGGGCTACGCAAGCGGTTCCCAAAGAGCTTTAGAACAAGGCATAGTTTTCCCTGCTGGCTCTTTGGGAAAGGGACCAGTCTCCAGACATATGGCCATTTTTGGGCCTGGCGCGGCGCCAAGTGGGAAAGGGTGGTTTTGAGGCTGAAGGCAGCAGGAAAGACTGCAGCCCCCAGGTGTGTGGGGCTACGCAAGCAGTTCCCAAAGAGCTTTAGAACAAGGCATAGTTTTCCCTGCTGGCTCTTTGGGCGTGGGACCAGTCTCCAGACATATGGCCATTTTTGGGCCTGGCGCGGCACCAAGTGAGAAAGGGTGGTTTTGAGGCTGAAGGCAGCAGGAAAGCCTGCAGCCCCCAGGTGTGTGGGGCCACGCAAGCGGTTCCCAAAGAGCTTTAGAACAAGGCATAGTTTTCCCTGCTGGCTCTTTGGGAAAGGGACCAGTCTCCAGACATATGGCCATTTTTCTGCCTGGCACGGGGCCGAGTGGGAAAGCGTGCTTTTGACGCTGAAGAGAGCAGGAAAGCCTGCAGCCCCCAGGTCTGTGGGGCTACGCAAGCCGTTCCCAAAGAGCTTTAGAACAAGGCATAGTTTTCCCTGCTGGCTCTTTGGGCGTGGGACCAACCTCCAGCTATATGGCCATTTTTGTGCCTGGCGTGACGCCATGAGGGAAAGGGTGGTTTTGAGGCTGAAGGCAGCAGGAAAGCCTGCAGCCCCCAGGTGTGTGGGGCTACGCAAGCGGTTCCCAAAGAGCTTTAGAACAAGGCATAGTTTTCCCTGCTGGCTCTTTGGGCGTGGGACCAGTCTCCAGACATATGGCCATTTTTGGGCCTGGCGCGGCGCCAAGTGGGAAAGGGTGGTTTTGAGGCTGAAGGCAGCAGGAAAGCCTGCAGCCCCCAGGTGTGTGGGGCTACGCAAGCGGTTCCCAAAGAGCTTTAGAACAAGGCATAGTTTTCCCTGCTGGCTCTTTGGGCGTGGGACCAATCTCCAGAAATATGGCCATATTTATGCCTGGCTTGGCGCCAAGTGGGAAAGGGTGCTTTTGAGGCTGAAGGCAGCAGGAAAGCCTGCAGCCCCCAGGTGTGTGGGGCTACGCAAGCGGTTCGGAAAGAGCTTTAGAACAAGGCATAGTTTTCCCTGCTGGCTCTTTGGGCGTGGGACCAGTCTCCAGCCTTATGGCCATTTTTGGGCCTGGCGCGGACCAAGTGCGAAAGGGTGGTTTTGAGGCTGAAGGCAGCAGGAAAGCCTGCAGCCCCCAGGTGTGTGGGGCTACGCAAGCGGTTCCCAAAGAGCTTTAGAACAAGGCATAGTTTTCCCTGCTGGCTCTTTGGGCGTGGGACCAGTCTCCAGCCTTATGGCCATTTTTGGGCCTGGCGCGGACCAAGTGGGAAAGGGTGGTTTTGAGGCTGAAGGCAGCAGGAAAGCCTGCAGCCCCCAGGTGTGTGGGGCTACGCAAGCGGTTCCCAAAGAGCTTTAGAACAAGGCATAGTTTTCCCTGCTGGCTCTTTGGGCGTGGGACCAGTCTCCAGACATATGGCCATTTTTCTGCCTGGCACGGGGCCGAGTGGGAAAGCGTGCTTTTGAGGCTGAAGAGAGCAGGAAAGCCTGCAGCCCCCAGGTGTGTGGGGCTACGCAAGCGGTTCCCAAAGAGCTTTAGAACAAGGCATAGTTTTCCCTGCTGGCTCTTTGGGCGTGGGACCAGTCTCCAGACATATGACCATTTTTGGGCCTGGCGCGGCGCCAAGTGGGAAAGGGTGGTGTTGAGGCTGAAGGCAGCAGGAAAGCCTGCAGCCCCCAGGTGTGTGGGGCTACGCAAGCGGTTCCCAAAGAGCTTTAGAACAAGGCATAGTTTTCCCTGCTGGCTCTTTGGGCGTGGGACCAGTCTCCAGCCTTATGGCCATTTTTGGGCCTGGCGCGGACCAAGTGCGAAAGGGTGGTTTTGAGGCTGAAGGCAGCAGGAAAGCCTGCAGCCCCCAGGTGTGTGGGGCTACGCAAGCGGTTCCCAAAGAGCTTTAGAACAAGGCATAGTTTTCCCTGCTGGCTCTTTGGGCGTGGGACCAGTCTCCAGCCTTATGGCCATTTTTGGGCCTGGCGCGGACCAAGTGCGAAAGGGTGGTTTTGAGGCTGAAGACAGCAGGAAAGCCTGCAGCCCCCAGGTGTGTGGGGCTACGCAAGCGGTTCCCAAAGAGCTTTAGAACAAGGCATAGTTTTCCCTGCTGGCTCTTTGGGCGTGGGACCAGTCTCCAGACATATGGCCATTTTTCTGCATGGCACGGGGCCGAGTGCGAAAGCGTGCTTTTGAGGCTGAAGAGAGCAGGAAAGCCTGCAGCCCCCAGGTGTGTGGGGCTACGCAAGCGGTTCCCAAAGAGCTTTAGAACAAGGCATAGTTTTCCCTGCTGGCTCTTTGGGCGTGGGACCAGTCTCCAGACATATGACGATTTTTGGGCCTGGCGCGGCGCCAAGTGGGAAAGGGTGGTGTTGAGGCTGAAGGCAGCAGGAAAGCCTGCAGCCCCCAGGTGTGTGGGGCTACGCAAGCGGTTCGGAAAGAGCTTTAGAACAAGGCATAGTTTTCCCTGCTGGCTCTTTGGGCGTGGGACCAGTCTCCAGCCTTATGGCCATTTTTGGGCCTGGCGCGGACCAAGTGCGAAAGGGTGGTTTTGAGGCTGAAGGCAGCAGGAAAGCCTGCAGCCCCCAGGTGTGTGGGGCTACGCAAGCGGTTCCCAAAGAGCTTTAGAACAAGGCATAGTTTTCCCTGCTGGCTCTTTGGGCGTGGGACCAGTCTCCAGCCTTATGGCCATTTTTGGGCCTGGCGCGGACCAAGTGGGAAAGGGTGGTTTTGAGGCTGAAGGCAGCAGGAAAGCCTGCAGCCCCCAGGTGTGTGGGGCTACGCAAGCGGTTCCCAAAGAGCTTTAGAACAAGGCATAGTTTTCCCTGCTGGCTCTTTGGGCGTGGGACCAGTCTCCAGCCTTATGGCCATTTTTGGGCCTGGCGCGGCGCCAAGTGCGAAAGGGTGGTTTTGAGGCTGAAGGCAGCAGGAAAGCCCTGCAGCTCTTAGGTGTGTGGGGCTACGCAAGCGGTTCCCAAAGAGCTTTAGAACAAGGCATAGTTTTCCCTGCTGTCTCTTTGGGCGTGGGACCAGTCTCCAGACATATGGCCATTTTTGCGCCTGGCATGACGCCATGTGGGAAAGGGTGGTTTTGAGGCTGAAAGCGCGAGAAAAGCCTGCAGCCCCCAGGTGTGTGGGGCTACGCAAGCGGTTCCCAAAGAGCTTTAGAACAAGGCATAGTTTTCCCTGCTGGCTCTTTGGGCGTGGGACCAGTCTCCAGACATATGGCCATTTTTGGGCCTGGCGCGGCGCCAAGTGGGAAAGGGTGGTTTTGAGGCTGAAGGCAGCAGGAAAGCCTGCAGCCCCCAGGTGTGTGGGGCTACGCAAGCGGTTCCCAAAGAGCTTTAGAACAAGGCATAGTTTTCCCTGCTGGCTCTTTGGGCGTGGGACCAGTCTCCAGACATATGGCGATTTTTGGGCCTGGCGCATCGCCAAGTGGGAAAGGGTGGTTTTGAGGCTGAAAGCGCAAGAAAAGCCTGCAGCCCCCAGTTTGTGTGGGGCTACGCAAGCGGTTCCCAAAGAGCTTTAGAACAAGGCATAGTTTTCCCTGCTGGCTCTTTGGGCGTGGGACCAGTCTCCAGACATATGGCCATTTTTGGGACTGGCGCGGCGCCATGTGGGAAAGGATGCTTTTGAGGCTGAAGGCAGCAGGAAAGCCTGCAGCCCCCAGGTGTGTGGGGCTACGCAAGCGGTTCCCAAAGAGCTTTAGAACAAGGCATAGTTTTCCCTGCTGGCTCTTTGGGCGTGGGACCAGTCTCCAGAAATATGGCCATATTTGTGCCTGGCTTGGCGCCAAGTGGGAAAGGGTGCTTTTGAGGCTGAAGAGAGCAGGAAAGCCTGCAGCCCCCAGGTGTGTGGGGCTACGCAAGCGGTTCCCAAAGAGCTTTAGTACAAGGCATAGTTTTCCCTGCTGGCTCTTTGGGCGTGGGACCAACCTCCAGACATATGGCCATTTTTGTGCCTGGCGTGACGCCATGTGGGAAAGGGTGGTTTTGAGGCTGAAGGCAGCAGGAAAGCCTGCAGCCCCCAGAGGTGTGGGGCTACGCAAGCGGTTCCCAAAGAGCTTTAGAACAAGGCATAGTTTTCCCTGCTGGCTCTTTGGGCGTGGGACCAACCTCCAGAAATATGGCCATTTTTGTGCCTGGCGTGACGCCATGAGGGAAAGGGTGGTTTTGAGGCTGAAAGCGCAAGAAAAGCCTGCAGCCCCCAGGTGTGTGGGGCTACGCAAGCGGTTCCCAAAGAGCTTTAGAACAAGGCATAGTTTTCCCTGCTGGCTCTTTGGGCGTGGGACCAGTCTCCAGACATATGGCCATTTTTGGGCCTGGCGCGGCGCCAAGTGGGAAAGGGTGCTTTTGAGGCTGAAGGCAGCAGGAAAGCCTGCAGCCCCCAGGTGTGTGGGGCTACGCAAGCGGTTCCCAAAGAGCTTTAGAACAAGGCATAGTTTTCCCTGCTGGCTCTTTGGGCGTGGGACCAATCTCCAGAAATATGGCCATATTTATGCCTGGCTTGGCGCCAAGTGGGAAAGGGTGCTTTTGAGGCTGAAGAGAGCAGGAAAGCCTGCAGCCCCCAGGTGTGTGGGGCTACGCAAGCGGTTCCCAAAGAGCTTTAGAACAAGGCATAGTTTTCCCTGCTGGCTCTTTGGGCGTGGGACCAGTCTCCAGACATATGGCCATTTTTGGGCCTGGCGTGACGCCATGTGGGAAAGGGTGGTTTTGAGGCTGAAGGCAGCAGGAAAGCCTGCAGCCCCCAGGTCTGTGGGGCCACGCAAGCGGTTCCCAAAAAACTTTAGAACAAGGCATAGTTTTCCCTGCTGGCTCTTTGGGCGTGGGACCAGTCTCCAGACATATGACCATTTTTGGGCCTGGCGCGGCGCCAAGTGGGAAAGGGTGGTGTTGAGGCTGAAGGCAGCAGGAAAGCCTGCAGCCCCCAGGTGTGTGGGGCTACGCAAGCGGTTCGGAAAGAGCTTTAGAACAAGGCATAGTTTTCCCTGCTGGCTCTTTGGGCGTGGGACCAGTCTCCAGCCTTATGGCCATTTTTGGGCCTGGCGCGGACCAAGTGCGAAAGGGTGGTTTTGAGGCTGAAGGCAGCAGGAAAGCCTGCAGCCCCCAGGTGTGTGGGGCTACGCAAGCGGTTCCCAAAGAGCTTTAGAACAAGGCATAGTTTTCCCTGCTGGCTCTTTGGGCGTGGGACCAGTCTCCAGACATATGGCCATTTTTCTGCCTGGCACGGGGCCGAGTGCGAAAGCGTGCTTTTGAGGCTGAAGAGAGCAGGAAAGCCTGCAGCCCCCAGATGTGTGGGGCTACGCAAGCGGTTCCCAAAGAGCTTTAGAACAAGGCATAGTTTTCCCTGCTGGCTCTTTGGGCGTGGGACCAATCTCCAGACATATGGCCATTTTTGTGCCTGGCGTGACGCCATGAGGGAAAGGGTGGTTTTGAGGCTGAAGGCAGCAGGAAAGCCTGCAGCCCCCAGGTGTGTGGGGCTACGCAAGCGGTTCCCAAAGAGCTTTAGTACAAGGCATAGTTTTCCCTGCTGGCTCTTTGGGCGTCGGACCAATCTCCAGACATATGGCCATTTTTGTGCCTGGCGTGACGCCATGAGGGAAAGGGTGGTTTTGAGGCTGAAGGCAGCAGGAAAGCCTGCAGCCCCCAGGTGTGTGGGGCTACGCAAGCGGTTCCCAAAGAGCTTTAGAACAAGGCATAGTTTTCCCTGCTGGCTCTTTGGGAAAGGGACCAGTCTCCAGCCATATGGCCATTTTTGGGCCTGGCGCGGCGCCAAGTGGGAAAGGGTGGTTTTGAGGCTGAAGGCAGCAGGAAAGACTGCAGCCCCCAGGTGTGTGGGGCTACGCAAGCAGTTCCCAAAGAGCTTTAGAACAAGGCATAGTTTTCCCTGCTGGCTCTTTGGGCGTGGGACCAGTCTCCAGACATATGGCCATTTTTGGGCCTGGCGCGGCACCAAGTGGGAAAGGGTGGTTTTGAGGCTGAAGGCAGCAGGAAAGCCTGCAGCCCCCAGGTGTGTGGGGCCACGCAAGCGGTTCCCAAAGAGCTTTAGAACAAGGCATCGTTTTCCCTGCTGGCTCTTTGGGCGTGGGACCAATCTCCAGATATATGGCCATTTTTGTGCCTGGCGTGTCGCCATGTGGGAAAGGGTGGTTTTGAGGCTGAAGGCAGCAGGAAAGCCTGCAGCCCCCAGGAGTGTGGGGCTACGCAAGCAGTTCCCAAAGAGCTTTAGAACAAGGCATAGTTTTCCCTGCTGGCTCTTTGGGAAAGGGACCAATCTCCAGACATATGGCCATTTTCGTGCCTGGAGCGACGCCAAGTGAGAAAGGGTTGTTTTGAGGCTGAAGGCAGCAGGAAAGCCTGCAGCCCCCAGGTGTGTGGGGCTACGCAAGCGGTTCCCAAAGAGCTTTAGAACAAGGCATAGTTTTCCCTGCTGGCTCTTTGGGCGTGGGACCAGTCTCCAGACATATGGCCATTTTTGTGCCTGGCGTGACGCCATGAGGGAAAGGGTGGTTTTGAGGCTGAAGGCAGCAGGAAAGCCTGCAGCCCCCAGGTGTGTGGGGCTACGCAAGCGGTTCCCAAAGAGCTTTAGAACAAGGCATAGTTTTCCCTGCTGGCTCTTTGGGCGTGGGACCAGTCTCCAGACATATGGCCATTTTTCTGCCTGGCACGGGGCCGAGTGGGAAAGCGTGCTTTTGAGGCTGAAGAGAGCAGGAAAGCCTGCAGCCCCCAGGTGTGTGGGGCTACGCAAGCCGTTCCCAAAGAGCTTTAGAACAAGGCATAGTTTTCCCTGCTGGCTCTTTGGGCGTGGGACCAGTCTCCAGCCTTATGGCCATTTTTGGGCCTGGCGTGACGCCATGAGGGAAAGGGTGGTTTTGAGGCTGAAGGCAGCAGGAAAGCCTGCAGCCCCCAGGTGTGTGGGGCTACGCAAGCGGTTCCCAAAGAGCTTTAGAACAAGGCATAGACCAGTCTCCAGACATATGGCCATTTTTGGGCATGGCGCGGCGCCAAGTGGGAAAGGGTGGTTTTGAGGCTGAAGGCAGCAGGAAAGCCTGCAGCCCCCAGGTGTGTGGGGCTACGCAAGCGGTTCCCAAAGAGCTTTAGAACAAGGCATAGTTTTCCCTGCTGGCTCTTTGGGCGTGGGACCAGTCTCCAGACATATGGCGATTTTTGGGCCTGGCGCATCGCCAAGTGGGAAAGGGTGGTTTTGAGGCTGAAGGCGCAAGAAAAGCCTGCAGCCCCCAGTTTGTGTGGGGCTACGCAAGCGGTTCCCAAAGAGCTTTAGAACAAGGCATAGTTTTCCCTGCTGGCTCTTTGGGAAAGGGACCAGTCTCCAGACATATGGCCATTTTTGGGACTGGCGCGGCGCCATGTGGGAAAGGATGCTTTTGAGGCTGAAGGCAGCAGGAAAGCCTGCAGCCCCCAGGTGTGTGGGGCTACGCAAGCGGTTCCCAAAGAGCTTTAGAACAAGGCATAGTTTTCCCTGCTGGCTCTTTGGGCGTGGGACCAGTCTCCAGAAATATGGCCATATTTGTGCCTGGCTTGGCGCCAAGTGGGAAAGGGTGCTTTTGAGGCTGAAGAGAGCAGGAAAGCCTGCAGCCCCCAGGTGTGTGGGGCTACGCAAGCGGTTCCCAAAGAGCTTTAGAACAAGGCATAGTTTTCCCTGCTGGCTCTTTGGGCGTGGGACCAACCTCCAGACATATGGCCATTTTTGTGCCTGGCGTGACGCCATGTGGGAAAGGGTGGTTTTGAGGCTGAAGGCAGCAGGAAAGCCTGCAGCCCCCAGAGGTGTGGGGCTACGCAAGCGGTTCCCAAAGAGCTTTAGAACAAGGCATAGTTTTCCCTGCTGGCTCTTTGGGCGTGGGACCAACCTCCAGAAATATGGCCATTTTTGTGCCTGGCGTGACGCCATGAGGGAAAGGGTGGTTTTGAGGCTGAAAGCGCAAGAAAAGCCTGCAGCCCCCAGGTGTGTGGGGCTACGCAAGCGGTTCCCAAAGAGCTTTAGAACAAGGCATAGTTTTCCCTGCTGGCTCTTTGGGCGTGGGACCAGTCTCCAGACATATGGCCATTTTTGGGCCTGGCGCGGCGCCAAGTGGGAAAGGGTGGTTTTGAGGCTGAAGGCAGCAGGAAAGCCTGCAGCCCCCAGGTGTGTGGGGCTACGCAAGCGGTTCCCAAAGAGCTTTAGAACAAGGCATAGTTTTCCCTGCTGGCTCTTTGGGCGTGGGACCAATCTCCAGAAATATGGCCATATTTGTGCCTGGCTTGGCGCCAAGTGGGAAAGGGTGCTTTTGAGGCTGAAGAGAGCAGGAAAGCCTGCAGCCCCCAGGTGTGTGGGGCTACGCAAGCGGTTCCCAAAGAGCTTTAGAACAAGGCATAGTTTTCCCTGCTGGCTCTTTGGGCGTGGGACCAGTCTCCAGACATATGGCCATTTTTGTGCCTGGCGTGACGCCATGTGGGAAAGGGTGGTTTTGAGGCTGAAGGCAGCAGGAAATCCTGCAGCCCCCAGGTCTGTGGGGCCACGCAAGCGGTTCCCAAAAAACTTTAGAACAAGGCATAGTTTTCCCTGCTGGCTCTTTGGGCGTGGGACCAGTCTCCAGACATATGACCATTTTTGGGCCTGGCGCGGCGCCAAGTGGGAAAGGGTGGTGTTGAGGCTGAAGGCAGCAGGAAAGCCTGCAGCCCCCAGGTGTGTGGGGCTACGCAAGCGGTTCCCAAAGAGCTTTAGAACAAGGCATAGTTTTCCCTGCTGGCTCTTTGGGCGTGGGACCAGTCTCCAGCCTTATGGCCATTTTTGGGCCTGGCGTGACGCCATGAGGGAAAGGGTGGTTTTGAGGCTGAAGGCAGCAGGAAAGCCTGCAGCCCCCAGGTGTGTGGGGCTACGCAAGCGGTTCCCAAAGATCTTTAGAACAAGGCATAGTTTTCCCTGCTGGCTCTTTGGGCGTGGGACCAGTCTCCAGCCTTATGGCCATTTTTGGGCCTGGCGCGGACCAAGTGGGAAAGGGTGGTTTTGAGGCTGAAGGCAGCAGGAAAGCCTGCAGCCCCCAGGTGTGTGGGGCTACGCAAGCGGTTCCCAAAGAGCTTTAGAACAAGGCATAGTTTTCCCTGCTGGCTCTTTGGGCGTGGGACCAGTCTCCAGACATATGGCCATTTTTCTGCCTGGCACGGGGCCGAGTGCGAAAGCGTGCTTTTGAGGCTGAAGAGAGCAGGAAAGCCTGCAGCCCCCAGGTGTGTGGGGCTACGCAAGCGGTTCCCAAAGAGCTTTAGAACAAGGCATAGTTTTCCCTGCTGGCTCTTTGGGCGTGGGACCAGTCTCCAGACATATGGCCATTTTTCTGCCTGGCACGGGGCCGAGTGCGAAAGCGTGCTTTTGAGGCTGAAGAGAGCAGGAAAGCCTGCAGCCCCCAGGTGTGTGGGGCTACGCAAGCGGTTCCCAAAGAGCTTTAGAACAAGGCATAGTTTTCCCTGCTGGCTCTTTGGGCGTGGGACCAGTCTCCAGACATATGACCATTTTTGGGCCTGGCGCGGCGCCAAGTGGGAAAGGGTGGTGTTGAGGCTGAAGGCAGCAGGAAAGCCTGCAGCCCCCAGGTGTGTGGGGCTACGCAAGTGGTTCGGAAAGAGCTTTAGAACAAGGCATAGTTTTCCCTGCTGGCTCTTTGGGCGTGGGACCAGTCTCCAGCCTTATGGCCATTTTTGGGCCTGGCGCGGACCAAGTGCGAAAGGGTGGTTTTGAGGCTGAAGGCAGCAGGAAAGCCTGCAGCCCCCAGGTGTGTGGGGCTACGCAAGCGGTTCCCAAAGAGCTTTAGAACAAGGCATAGTTTTCCCTGCTGGCTCTTTGGGCGTGGGACCAGTCTCCAGCCTTATGGCCATTTTTGGGCCTGGCGCGGACC
Organism: Chroicocephalus ridibundus; assembly: GCF_963924245.1. Classification (NCBI taxonomy): domain Eukaryota; kingdom Metazoa; phylum Chordata; class Aves; order Charadriiformes; family Laridae; genus Chroicocephalus; species Chroicocephalus ridibundus. Next base: position 27,273 of record NW_026961787.1, read on the forward strand.
AAGTGCGAAAGGGTGGTTTTGAGGCTGAAGACAGCAGGAAAGCCTGCAGCCCCCAGGTGTGTGGGGCTACGCAAGCGGTTCCCAAAGAGCTTTAGAACAAGGCATAGTTTTCCCTGCTGGCTCTTTGGGCGTGGGACCAATCTCCAGACATATGGCCATTTTTGTGCCTGGCGTGACGCCATGAGGGAAAGGGTGGTTTTGAGGCTGAAGGCAGCAGGAAAGCCTGCAGCCCCCAGGTGTGTGGGGCTACGCAAGCGGTTCCCAAAGAGCTTTAGAACAAGGCATAGTTTTCCCTGCTGGCTCTTTGGGAAAGGGACCAGTCTCCAGACATATGGCCATTTTTGGGCCTGGCGCGGCGCCAAGTGGGAAAGGGTGGTTTTGAGGCTGAAGGCAGCAGGAAAGACTGCAGCCCCCAGGTGTGTGGGGCTACGCAAGCAGTTCCCAAAGAGCTTTAGAACAAGGCATAGTTTTCCCTGCTGGCTCTTTGGGCGTGGGACCAGTCTCCAGACATATGGCCATTTTTGGGCCTGGCGCGGCACCAAGTGGGAAAGGGTGGTTTTGAGGCTGAAGGCAGCAGGAAAGCCTGCAGCCCCCAGGTGTGTGGGGCCACGCAAGCGGTTCCCAAAGAGCTTTAGAACAAGGCATAGTTTTCCCTGCTGGCTCTTTGGGAAAGGGACCAGTCTCCAGACATATGGCCATTTTTCTGCCTGGCACGGGGCCGAGTGGGAAAGCGTGCTTTTGAGGCTGAAGAGAGCAGGAAAGCCTGCAGCCCCCAGGTCTGTGGGGCTACGCAAGCCGTTCCCAAAGAGCTTTAGAACAAGGCATAGTTTTCCCTGCTGGCTCTTTGGGCGTGGGACCAACCTCCAGCTATATGGCCATTTTTGTGCCTGGCGTGACGCCATGAGGGAAAGGGTGGTTTTGAGGCTGAAGGCAGCAGGAAAGCCTGCAGCCCCCAGGTGTGTGGGGCTACGCAAGCGGTTCCCAAAGAGCTTTAGAACAAGGCATAGTTTTCCCTGCTGGCTCTTTGGGAAAGGGACCAGTCTCCAGACATATGGCCATTTTTGGGCCTGGCGCGGCGCCAAGTGGGAAAGGGTGGTTTTGAGGCTGAAGGCAGCAGGAAAGCCTGCAGCCCCCAGGTGTGTGGGGCTACGCAAGCGGTTCCCAAAGAGCTTTAGAACAAGGCATAGTTTTCCCTGCTGGCTCTTTGGGCGTGGGACCAATCTCCAGAAATATGGCCATATTTATGCCTGGCTTGGCGCCAAGTGGGAAAGGGTGCTTTTGAGGCTGAAGAGAGCAGGAAAGCCTGCAGCCCCCAGGTGTGTGGGGCTACGCAAGCGGTTCCCAAAGAGCTTTAGAACAAGGCATAGTTTTCCCTGCTGGCTCTTTGGGCGTGGGACCAACCTCCAGACATATGGCCATTTTTGTGCCTGGCGTGACGCCATGTGGGAAAGGGTGGTTTTGAGGCTGAAGGCAGCAGGAAAGCCTGCAGCCCCCAGAGGTGTGGGGCTACGCAAGCGGTTCCCAAAGAGCTTTAGAACAAGGCATAGTTTTCCCTGCTGGCTCTTTGGGCGTGGGACGAACCTCCAGAAATATGGCCATTTTTGTGCCTGGCGTGACGCCATGAGGGAAAGGGTGGTTTTGAGGCTGAAAGCGCAAGAAAAGCCTGCAGCCCCCAGGTGTGTGGGGCTACGCAAGCGGTTCCCAAAGAGCTTTAGAACAAGGCATAGTTTTCCCTGCTGGCTCTTTGGGCGTGGGACCAGTCTCCAGACATATGGCCATTTTTGGGCCTGGCGCGGCGCCAAGTGGGAAAGGGTGGTTTTGAGGCTGAAGGCAGCAGGAAAGCCTGCAGCCCCCAGGTGTGTGGGGCTACGCAAGCGGTTCCCAAAGAGCTTTAGAACAAGGCATAGTTTTCCCTGCTGGCTCTTTGGGCGTGGGACCAATCTCCAGAAATATGGCCATATTTATGCCTGGCTTGGCGCCAAGTGGGAAAGGGTGCTTTTGAGGCTGAAGAGAGCAGGAAAGCCTGCATCCCCCAGGTGTGTGGGGCTACGCAAGCGGTTCCCAAAGAGCTTTAGAACAAGGCATAGTTTTCCCTGCTGGCTCTTTGGGCGTGGGACCAGTCTCCAGACATATGGCCATTTTTGTGCCTGGCGTGACGCCATGTGGGAAAGGGTGGTTTTGAGGCTGAAGGCAGCAGGAAAGCCTGCAGCCCCCAGGTCTGTGGGGCCACGCAAGCGGTTCCCAAAAAACTTTAGAACAAGGCATAGTTTTCCCTGCTGGCTCTTTGGGCGTGGGACCAGTCTCCAGACATATGAGCATTTTTGGGCCTGGCGCGGGGCCATGTGGGAAAGGGTGGTGTTGAGGCTGAAGGCAGCAGGAAAGCCTGCAGCCCCCAGAGGTGTGGGGCTACGCAAGCGGTTCGGAAAGAGCTTTAGAACAAGGCATAGTTTTCCCTGCTGGCTCTTTGGGCGTGGGACCAGTCTCCAGCCTTATGGCCATTTTTGGGCCTGGCGCGGACCAAGTGCGAAAGGGTGGTTTTGAGGCTGAAGGCAGCAGGAAAGCCTGCAGCCCCCAGGTGTGTGGGGCTACGCAAGCGGTTCCCAAAGAGCTTTAGAACAAGGCATAGTTTTCCCTGCTGGCTCTTTGGGCGTGGGACCAGTCTCCAGCCTTATGGCCATTTTTGGGCCTGGCGCGGACCAAGTGGGAAAGGGTGGTTTTGAGGCTGAAGGCAGCAGGAAAGCCTGCAGCCCCCAGGTGTGTGGGGCTACGCAAGCGGTTCCCAAAGAGCTTTAGAACAAGGCATAGTTTTCCCTGCTGGCTCTTTGGGCGTGGGACCAGTCTCCAGACATATGGCCATTTTTCTGCCTGGCACGGGGCCGAGTGCGAAAGCGTGCTTTTGAGGCTGAAGAGAGCAGGAAAGCCTGCAGCCCCCAGGTGTGTGGGGCTACGCAAGCGGTTCCCAAAGAGCTTTAGAACAAGGCATAGTTTTCCCTGCTGGCTCTTTGGGCGTGGGACCAGTCTCCAGACATATGACCATTTTTGGGCCTGGCGCGGCGCCAAGTGGGAAAGGGTGGTGTTGAGGCTGAAGGCAGCAGGAAAGCCTGCAGCCCCCAGGTGTGTGGGGCTACGCAAGCGGTTCCCAAAGAGCTTTAGAACAAGGCATAGTTTTCCCTGCTGGCTCTTTGGGCGTGGGACCAGTCTCCAGCCTTATGGCCATTTTTGGGCCTGGCGCGGACCAAGTGCGAAAGGGTGGTTTTGAGGCTGAAGGCAGCAGGAAAGCCTGCAGCCCCCAGGTGTGTGGGGCTACGCAAGCGGTTCCCAAAGAGCTTTAGAACAAGGCATAGTTTTCCCTGCTGGCTCTTTGGGCGTGGGACCAGTCTCCAGCCTTATGGCCATTTTTGGGCCTGGCGCGGACCAAGTGCGAAAGGGTGGTTTTGAGGCTGAAGACAGCAGGAAAGCCTGCAGCCCCCAGGTGTGTGGGGCTACGCAAGCGGTTCCCAAAGAGCTTTAGAACAAGGCATAGTTTTCCCTGCTGGCTCTTTGGGCGTGGGACCAGTCTCCAGACATATGGCCATTTTTCTGCCTGGCACGGGGCCGAGTGCGAAAGCGTGCTTTTGAGGCTGAAGAGAGCAGGAAAGCCTGCAGCCCCCAGGTGTGTGGGGCTACGCAAGCGGTTCCCAAAGAGCTTTAGAACAAGGCATAGTTTTCCCTGCTGGCTCTTTGGGCGTGGGACCAGTCTCCAGACATATGACGATTTTTGGGCCTGGCGCGTCGCCAAGTGGGAAAGGGTGGTGTTGAGGCTGAAGGCAGCAGGAAAGCCTGCAGCCCCCAGGTGTGTGGGGCTACGCAAGCGGTTCGGAAAGAGCTTTAGAACAAGGCATAGTTTTCCCTGCTGGCTCTTTGGGCGTGGGACCAGTCTCCAGCCTTATGGCCATTTTTGGGCCTGGCGCGGACCAAGTGCGAAAGGGTGGTTTTGAGGCTGAAGGCAGCAGGAAAGCCTGCAGCCCCCAGGTGTGTGGGGCTACGCAAGCGGTTCCCAAAGAGCTTTAGAACAAGGCATAGTTTTCCCTGCTGGCTCTTTGGGCGTGGGACCAGTCTCCAGCCTTATGGCCATTTTTGGGCCTGGCGCGGACCAAGTGGGAAAGGGTGGTTTTGAGGCTGAAGGCAGCAGGAAAGCCTGCAGCCCCCAGGTGTGTGGGGCTACGCAAGCGGTTCCCAAAGAGCTTTAGAACAAGGCATAGTTTTCCCTGCTGGCTCTTTGGGCGTGGGACCAGTCTCCAGACATATGGCCATTTTTCTGCCTGGCACGGGGCCGAGTGCGAAAGCGTGCTTTTGAGGCTGAAGAGAGCAGGAAAGCCTGCAGCCCCCAGGTGTGTGGGGCTACGCAAGCGGTTCCCAAAGAGCTTTAGTACAAGGCATAGTTTTCCCTGCTGGCTCTTTGGGCGTGGGACCAATCTCCAGACATATGGCCATTTTTGTGCCTGGCGTGACGCCATGAGGGAAAGGGTGGTTTTGAGGCTGAAGGCAGCAGGAAAGCCTGCAGCCCCCAGGTGTGTGGGGCTACGCAAGCGGTTCCCAAAGAGCTTTAGAACAAGGCATAGTTTTCCCTGCTGGCTCTTTGGGAAAGGGACCAGTCTCCAGACATATGGCCATTTTTGGGCCTGGCGCGGCGCCAAGTGGGAAAGGGTGGTTTTGAGGCTGAAGGCAGCAGGAAAGCCTGCAGCCCCCAGGTGTGTGGGGCCACGCAAGCGGTTCCCAAAGAGCTTTAGAACAAGGCATCGTTTTCCCTGCTGGCTCTTTGGGCGTGGGACCAATCTCCAGATATATGGCCATTTTTGTGCCTGGCGTGTCGCCATGTGGGAAAGGGTGGTTTTGAGGCTGAAGGCAGCAGGAAAGCCTGCAGCCCCCAGGAGTGTGGGGCTACGCAAGCGGTTCCCAAAGAGCTTTAGAACAAGGCATAGTTTTCCCTGCTGGCTCTTTGGGAAAGGGACCAATCTCCAGACATATGGCCATTTTCGTGCCTGGAGCGACGCCAAGTGAGAAAGGGTTGTTTTGAGGCTGAAGGCAGCAGGAAAGCCTGCAGCCCCCAGGTGTGTGGGGCTACGCAAGCGGTTCCCAAAGAGCTTTAGAACAAGGCATAGTTTTCCCTGCTGGCTCTTAGGGCGTGGGACCAGTCTCCAGACATATGGCCATTTTTGTGCCTGGCGTGACGCTATGAGGGAAAGGGTGGTTTTGAGGCTGAAGGCAGCAGGAAAGCCTGCAGCCCCCAGGTGTGTGGGGCTACGCAAGCGGTTCCCAAAGAGCTTTAGAACAAGGCATAGTTTTCCCTGCTGGCTCTTTGGGCGTGGGACCAGTCTCCAGACATATGGCCATTTTTCTGCCTGGCACGGGGCCGAGTGGGAAAGCGTGCTTTTGAGGCTGAAGAGAGCAGGAAAGCCTGCAGCCCCCAGGTGTGTGGGGCTACGCAAGCGGTTCCCAAAGAGCTTTAGAACAAGGCATAGTTTTCCCTGCTGGCTCTTTGGGCGTGAGACCAGTCTCCAGACATATGGCCATTTTTGTGCCTGGCGTGACGCCATGTGGGAAAGGGTGGTTTTGAGGCTGAAGGCAGCAGGAAAGCCTGCAGCCCCCAGGTCTGTGGGGCGACGCAAGCGGTTCCCAAAAAACTTTAGAACAAGGCATAGTTTTCCCTGCTGGCTCTTTGGGCGTGGGACCAGTCTCCAGACATATGACCATTTTTGGGCCTGGCGCGGCGCCAAGTGGGAAAGGGTGGTGTTGAGGCTGAAGGCAGCAGGAAAGCCTGCAGCCCCCAGGTGTGTGGGGCTACGCAAGCGGTTCGGAAAGAGCTTTAGAACAAGGCATAGTTTTCCCTGCTGGCTCTTTGGGCGTGGGACCAGTCTCCAGCCTTATGGCCATTTTTGGGCCTGGCGCGGACCAAGTGCGAAAGGGTGGTTTTGAGGCTGAAGGCAGCAGGAAAGCCTGCAGCCCCCAGGTGTGTGGGGCTACGCAAGCGGTTCCCAAAGAGCTTTAGAACAAGGCATAGTTTTCCCTGCTGGCTCTTTGGGCGTGGGACCAGTCTCCAGACATATGGCCATTTTTCTGCCTGGCACGGGGCCGAGTGCGAAAGCGTGCTTTTGAGGCTGAAGAGAGCAGGAAAGCCTGCAGCCCCCAGGTGTGTGGGGCTACGCAAGCGGTTCCCAAAGAGCTTTAGAACAAGGCATAGTTTTCCCTGCTGGCTCTTTGGGCGTGGGACCAATCTCCAGAAATATGGCCATATTTGTGCCTGGCTTGGTGCCAAGTGGGAAAGGGTGCTTTTGAGGCTGAAGAGAGCAGGAAAGCCTGCAGCCCCCAGGTGTGTGGGGCTACGCAAGCGGTTCCCAAAGAGCTTTAGAACAAGGCATAGTTTTCCCTGCTGGCTCTTTGGGCGTGGGACCAGTCTCCAGACATATGGCCATTTTTCTGCCTGGCACGGGGCCGAGTGGGAAAGCGTGCTTTTGAGGCTGAAGAGAGCAGGAAAGCCTGCAGCCCCCAGGTGTGTGGGGCTACGCAAGCGGTTCCCAAAGAGCTTTAGAACAAGGCATAGTTTTCCCTGCTGGCTCTTTGGGCGTGAGACCAGTCTCCAGACATATGGCCATTTTTGTGCCTGGCGTGACGCCATGTGGGAAAGGGTGGTTTTGAGGCTGAAGGCAGCAGGAAAGCCTGCAGCCCCCAGGTCTGTGGGGCGACGCAAGCGGTTCCCAAAAAACTTTAGAACAAGGCATAGTTTTCCCTGCTGGCTCTTTGGGCGTGGGACCAGTCTCCAGACATATGACCATTTTTGGGCCTGGCGCGGCGCCAAGTGGGAAAGGGTGGTGTTGAGGCTGAAGGCAGCAGGAAAGCCTGCAGCCCCCAGGTGTGTGGGGCTACGCAAGCGGTTCGGAAAGAGCTTTAGGACAAGGCATAGTTTTCCCTGCTGGCTCTTTGGGCGTGGGACCAGTCTCCAGCCTTATGGCCATTTTTGGGCCTGGCGCGGACCAAGTGCGAAAGGGTGGTTTTGAGGCTGAAGGCAGCAGGAAAGCCTGCAGCCCCCAGGTGTGTGGGGCTACGCAAGCGGTTCCCAAAGAGCTTTAGAACAAGGCATAGTTTTCCCTGCTGGCTCTTTGGGCGTGGGACCAGTCTCCAGACATATGGCCATTTTTCTGCCTGGCACGGGGCCGAGTGCGAAAGCGTGCTTTTGAGGCTGAAGAGAGCAGGAAAGCCTGCAGCCCCCAGGTGTGTGGGGCTACGCAAGCGGTTCCCAAAGAGCTTTAGAACAAGGCATAGTTTTCCCTGCTGGCTCTTTGGGCGTGGGACCAATCTCCAGAAATATGGCCATATTTGTGCCTGGCTTGGTGCCAAGTGGGAAAGGGTGCTTTTGAGGCTGAAGAGAGCAGGAAAGCCTGCAGCCCCCAGGTGTGTGGGGCTACGCAAGCGGTTCCCAAAGAGCTTTAGTACAAGGCATAGTTTTCCCTGCTGGCTCTTTGGGCGTGGGACCAACCTCCAGACATATGGCCATTTTTGTGCCTGGCGTGACGCCATGAGGGAAAGGGTGGTTTTGAGGCTGAAAGCGCGAGAAAAGCCTGCAGCCCCCAGGTGTGTGGGGCTACGCAAGCGGTTCCCAAAGAGCTTTAGAACAAGGCATAGTTTTCCCTGCTGGCTCTTTGGGCGTGGGACCAATCTCCAGACATATGGCCATTTTTGGGCCTGGCGCGGGGCCAAATGGGAAAGGGGTGTTTGGAGGCTGAAGGCAGCAGGAAAGCCTGCAGCCCCCAGGTGTGTGGGGCTACGCAAGCGGTTCCCAAAGAGCTTTAGAACAAGGCATAGTTTTCCCTGCTGGCTCTTTGGGCGTGGGACCAATCTCCAGAATTATGGCCATATTTATGCCTGGCTTGGCGCCAAGTGGGAAAGGGTGCTTTTGAGGCTGAAGAGAGCAGGAAAGCCTGCAGCCCCCAGGTGTGTGGGGCTACGCAAGCGGTTCCCAAAGAGCTTTAGAACAAGGCATAGTTTTCCCTGCTGGCTCTTTGGGCGTGGGACCAACCTCCAGACATATGGCCATTTTTGTGCCTGGCGTGACGCCATGTGGGAAAGGGTGGTTTTGAGGCTGAAGGCAGCAGGAAAGCCTGCAGCCCCCAGGTCTGTGGGGTCACGCAAGTGGTTCCCAAAGAACTTTAGAACAAGGCATAGTTTTCCCTGCTGGCTCTTTGGGCGTGGGACCAGTCTCCAGACATATGGCCATTTTTGGTCCTGGAGCAGCGCCAAGTGGGAAAGGGTGGTTTTGAGGCTGAAAGCGCGAGAAAAGCCTGCAGCCCCCAGTTTGTGTGGGGCTACGCAAGCGGTTCCCAAAGAGCTTTAGAACAAGGCATAGTTTTCCCTGCTGGCTCTTTGGGCGTGGGACCAACCTCCAGCCATATGGCCATTTTTGGGCCTGGCACGGGGCCAAGTGGGAAAGGGTGCTTTTGAGGCTGAAGAGAGCAGGAAAGCCTGCAGCCCCCAGGTGTGTGGGGCTACGCAAGCGGTTCCCAAAGAGCTTTAGAACAAGGCATAGTTTTCCCTGCTGGCTCTTTGGGCGTGGGACCAACCTCCAGACATATGGCCATTTTTGTGCCTGGCGTGACGCCATGTGGGAAAGGGTGGTTTTGAGGCTGAAGGCAGCAGGAAAGCCTGCAGCCCCCAGGTCTGTGGGGTCACGCAAGTGGTTCCCAAAGAACTTTAGAACAAGGCATAGTTTTCCCTGCTGGCTCTTTGGGCGTGGGACCAGTCTCCAGACATATGGCCATTTTTGGTCCTGGAGCAGCGCCAAGTGGGAAAGGGTGGTTTTGAGGCTGAAAGCGCGAGAAAAGCCTGCAGCCCCCAGTTTGTGTGGGGCTACGCAAGCGGTTCCCAAAGAGCTTTAGAACAAGGCATAGTTTTCCCTGCTGGCTCTTTGGGCGTGGGACAAGTCTCCAGACATATGACCATTTTTGGGCCTCGCGCGGCGCCAAGTGGGAAAGGGTGGTTTTGAGGCTGAAGGCAGCAGGAAAGCCTGCAGCCCCCAGGTGTGTGGGGCTACGCAAGCGGTTCCCAAAGAGCTTTAGAACAAGTCATAGTTTTCCCTGCTGGCTCTTTGGGCGTGGGACCAGTCTCCAGCCTTATGGCCATTTTTGGGCCTGGCGCGGACCAAGTGCGAAAGGGTGGTTTTAAGGCTGAAGGCAGCAGGAAAGCCTGCAGCCCCCAGGTGTGTGGGGCTACGCAAGCGGTTCCCAAAGAGCTTTAGAACAAGGCATAGTTTTCCCTGCTGGCTCTTTGGGCGTGGGACCAGTCTCCAGACATATGGCCATTTTTCTGCCTGGCACGGGGCCGAGTGCGAAAGCGTGCTTTTGAGGCTGAAGAGAGCAGGAAAGCCTGCAGCCCCCAGGTCTGTGGGGCTACGCAAGCGGTTCCCAAAGAGCTTTAGAACAAGGCATAGTTTTCCCTGCTGGCTCTTTGGGCGTTGGACCAATCTCCAGAAATATGGCCATATTTGTGACTTGCTTGGCGCCAAGTGGGAAAGGGTGCTTTTGAGGCTGAAGAGAGCAGGAAAGCCTGCAGCCCCCAGGTGTGTGGGGCTACGCAAGCGGTTCCCAAAGAGCTTTAGAACAAGGCATAGTTTTCCCTGCTGGCTCTTTGGGCGTGGGACCAGTCTCCAGACGTATGGCCATTTTTGGGCTTGGCGTGACGCCATGAGGGAAAGGGTGGTTTTGAGGCTGAAGGCAGCAGGAAAGCCTGCAGCCCCCAGGTGTGTGGGGCTACGGAAGCGGTTCCCAAAGAGCTTTAGAACAAGGCATAGTTTTCCCTGCTGGCTCTTTGGGCGTCGGAACAATCTCCAGACATATGGCCATTTTTGTGCCTGGCGTGACGCCATGTGGGAAAGGGTGGTTTTGAGTCTGAAGGCAGCAGGAAAGCCTGCAGCCCCCAGGTCTGTGGGGCCACGCAAGCGGTTCCCAAAGAGCTTTAGAACAAGGCATAGTTTTCCCTGCTGGCTCTTTGGGCGTGGGACCAGTCTCCAGCCTTATGGCCATTTTTGGGCCTGGCGCGGACCAAGTGCGAAAGGGTGGTTTTGAGGCTGAAGGCAGCAGGAAAGCCTGCAGCCCCCAGGTGTGTGGGGCTACGCAAGCGGTTCCCAAAGAGCTTTCGAACAAGGCATAGTTTTCCCTGCTGGCTCTTTGGGCGTGGGACCAGTCTCCAGACATATGGCCATTTTTCTGCCTGGCACGGGGCCGAGTGCGAAAGCGTGCTTTTGAGGCTGAAGAGAGCAGGAAAGCCTGCAGCCCCCAGGTCTGTGGGGCTACGCAAGCGGTTCCCAAAGAGCTTTAGAACAAGGCATAGTTTTCCCTGCTGGCTCTTTGGGCGTCGGACCAATCTCCAGACATATGGCCATTTTTGTGCCTGGCGTGACGCCATGTGGGAAAGGGTGGTTTTGAGGCTGAAGGCAGCAGGAAAGCCTGCAGCCCCCAGGTGTGTGGGGCCACGCAAGCGGTTCCCAAAGAGCTTTAGAACAAGGCATAGTTTTCCCTGCTGGCTCTTTGGGCGTGGGACCAGTCTCCAGACATATGGCCATTTTTCTGCCTGGCACGGGGCCAAGTGCGAAAGCGTGCTTTTGAGGCTGAAGAGAGCAGGAAAGCCTGCAGCCCCCAGGTCTGTGGGGCTACGCAAGCGGTTCCCAAAGAGCTTTAGAACAAGGCATAGTTTTCCCTGCTGGCTCTTTGGGCGTTGGACCAATCTCCAGAAATATGGCCATATTTGTGCCTGGCTTGGCGCCAAGTGGGAAAGGGTGCTTTTGAGGCTGAAGAGAGCAGGAAAGCCTGCAGCCCCCAGGTGTGTGGGGCTACGCAAGCGGTTCCCAAAGAGCTTTAGAACAAGGCATAGTTTTCCCTGCTGGCTCTTTGGGCGTGGGACCAGTCTCCAGACGTATGGCCATTTTTGGGCTTGGCGTGACGCCATGAGGGAAAGGGTGGTTTTGAGGCTGAAGGCAGCAGGAAAGCCTGCAGCCCCCAGGTGTGTGGAGCTACGCAAGCGGTTCCCAAAGAGCTTTAGTACAAGGCATAGTTTTCCCTGCTGGCTCTTTGGGCGTCGGACCAATCTCCAGACATATGGCCATTTTTGTGCCTGGCGTGACGCCATGTGGGAAAGGGTGGTTTTGAGGCTGAAGGCAGCAGGAAAGCCTGCAGCCCCCAGGTCTGTGGGGCCACGCAAGCGGTTCCCAAAGAGCTTTAGAACAAGGCATAGTTTTCCCTGCTGGCTCTTTGGGAAAGGGACCAGTCTCCAGACATATGGCCATTTTTGGGCCTGGCGCGGCGCCAAGTGGGAAAGGGTGGTTTTGAGGCTGAAGGCAGCAGGAAAGACTGCAGCCCCCAGGTGTGTGGGGCTACGCAAGCGGTTCCCAAAGAGCTTTAGAACAAGGCATAGTTTTCCCTGCTGGCTCTTTGGGAAAGGGACCAGTCTCCAGACATATGGCCATTTTTGGGCCTGGAGCGGCACCAAGTGCGAAAGGGTGGTTTTGAGGCTGAAAGCGCGAGAAAAGCCTGCAGCCCCCAGTTTGTGTGGGGCTACGCAAGCGGTTCCCAATGAGCTTTAGAACAAGGCATAGTTTTCCCTGCTGGCTCTCTGGGCGTGGGACCAACCTCCAGAAATATGGCCATTTTTGTGCCTGGCGTGATGCCATGAGGGAAAGGGTGGTTTTGAGGCTGAAAGCGCGAGAAAAGCCTGCAGCCCCCAGGTGTGTGGGGCTACGCAAGCGGTTCCCAAAGAGCTTTAGAACAAGGCATAGTTTTCCCTGCTGGCTCTTTGGGCGTGGGACCAGTCTCCAGACATATGGCCATTTTTCTGCCTGGCACGGGGCCGAGTGCGAAAGCGTGCTTTTGAGGCTGAAGAGAGCAGGAAAGCCTGCAGCCCCCAGGTCTGTGGGGCTACGCAAGCGGTTCCCAAAGAGCTTTAGAACAAGGCATAGTTTTCCCTGCTGGCTCTTTGGGCGTTGGACCAATCTCCAGAAATATGGCCATATTTGTGCCTGGCTTGGCGCCAAGTGGGAAAGGGTGCTTTTGAGGCTGAAGAGAGCAGGAAAGCCTGCAGCCCCCAGGTGTGTGGGGCTACGCAAGCGGTTCCCAAAGAGCTTTAGAACAAGGCATAGTTTTCCCTGCTGGCTCTTTGGGCGTGGGACCAGTCTCCAGACGTATGGCCATTTTTGGGCTTGGCGTGACGCCATGAGGGAAAGGGTGGTTTTGAGGCTGAAGGCAGCAGGAAAGCCTGCAGCCCCCAGGTGTGTGGGGCTACGCAAGCGGTTCCCAAAGAGCTTTAGAACAAGGCATAGTTTTCCCTGCTGGCTCTTTGGGCGTCGGACCAATCTCCAGACATATGGCCATTTTTGTGCCTGGCGTGACGCCATGTGGGAAAGGGTGGTTTTGAGGCTGAAGGCAGCAGGAAAGCCTGCAGCCCCCAGGTCTGTGGGGCCACGCAAGCGGTTCCCAAAGAGCTTTAGAACAAGGCATAGTTTTCCCTGCTGGCTCTTTGGGAAAGGGACCAGTCTCCAGACATATGGCCATTTTTGGGCCTGGCGCGGCGCCAAGTGGGAAAGGGTGGTTTTGAGGCTGAAGGCAGCAGGAAAGACTGCAGCCCCCAGGTGTGTGGGGCTACGCAAGCGGTTCCCAAAGAGCTTTAGAACAAGGCATAGTTTTCCCTGCTGGCTCTTTGGGAAAGGGACCAGTCTCCAGACATATGGCCATTTTTGGTCCTGGAGCAGCGCCAAGTGGGAAAGGGTGGTTTTGAGGCTGAAAGCGCGAGAAAAGCCTGCAGCCCCCAGTTTGTGTGGGGCTACGCAAGCGGTTCCCAATGAGCTTTAGAACAAGGCATAGTTTTCCCTGCTGGCTCTTTGGGCGTGGGACCAACCTCCAGAAATATGGCCATTTTTGTGCCTGGCGTGATGCCATGAGGGAAAGGGTGGTTTTGAGGCTGAAAGCGCGAGAAAAGCCTGCAGCCCCCAGGTGTGTGGGGCTACGCAAGCGGTTCCCAAAGAGCTTTAGAACAAGGCATAGTTTTCCCTGCTGGCTCTTTGGGCGTGGGACCAGTCTCCAGACATATGGCCATTTTTCTGCCTGGCACGGGGCCGAGTGCGAAAGCGTGCTTTTGAGGCTGAAGAGAGCAGGAAAGCCTGCAGCCCCCAGGTCTGTGGGGCTACGCAAGCGGTTCCCAAAGAGCTTTAGAACAAGGCATAGTTTTCCCTGCTGGCTCTTTGGGCGTCGGACCAATCTCCAGACATATGGCCATTTTTGTGCCTGGCGTGACGCCATGTGGGAAAGGGTGGTTTTGAGGCTGAAGGCAGCAGGAAAGCCTGCAGCCCCCAGGTCTGTGGGGCCACGCAAGCGGTTCCCAAAGAGCTTTAGAACAAGGCATAGTTTTCCCTGCTGGCTCTTTGGGCGTGGGACCAGTCTCCAGACATATGGCCATTTTTCTGCCTGGCACGGGGCCGAGTACGAAAGCGTGCTTTTGAGGCTGAAGGCTGCAGGAAAGCCTGCAGCCCCCAGGTGTGTGGGGCTACGCAAGCGGTTCCCAAAGAGCTTTAGAACAAGGCATAGTTTTCCCTGCTGGCTCTTTGGGCGTTGGACCAATCTCCAGAAATATGGCCATATTTGTGCCTGGCTTGGCGCCAAGTGGGAAAGGGTGCTTTTGAGGCTGAAGAGAGCAGGAAAGCCTGCAGCCCCCAGGTGTGTGGGGCTACGCAAGCGGTTCCCAAAGAGCTTTAGAACAAGGCATAGTTTTCCCTGCTGGCTCTTTGGGCGTGGGACCAGTCTCCAGACGTATGGCCATTTTTGGGCTTGGCGTGACGCCATGAGGGAAAGGGTGGTTTTGAGGCTGAAGGCAGCAGGAAAGCCTGCAGCCCCCAGGTGTGTGGGGCTACGCAAGCGGTTCCCAAAGAGCTTTAGTACAAGGCATAGTTTTCCCTGCTGGCTCTTTGGGCGTCGGACCAATCTCCAGACATATGGCCATTTTTGTGCCTGGCGTGACGCCATGTGGGAAAGGGTGGTTTTGAGGCTGAAGGCAGCAGGAAAGCCTGCAGCCCCCAGGTCTGTGGGGCCACGCAAGCGGTTCCCAAAGAGCTTTAGAACAAGGCATAGTTTTCCCTGCTGGCTCTTTGGGAAAGGGACCAGTCTCCAGACATATGGCCATTTTTGGGCCTGGCACGGCGCCAAGTGGGAAAGGGTGGTTTTGAGGCTGAAGGCAGCAGGAAAGACTGCAGCCCCCAGGTGTGTGGGGCTACGCAAGCGGTTCCCAAAGAGCTTTAGAACAAGGCATAGTTTTCCCTGCTGGCTCTTTGGGAAAGGGACCAGTCTCCAGACATATGGCCATTTTTGGTCCTGGAGCAGCGCCAAGTGGGAAAGGGTGGTTTTGAGGCTGAAAGCGCGAGAAAAGCCTGCAGCCCCCAGTTTGTGTGGGGCTACGCAAGCGGTTCCCAATGAGCTTTAGAACAAGGCATAGTTTTCCCTGCTGGCTCTTTGGGCGTGGGACCAACCTCCAGAAATATGGCCATTTTTGTGCCTGGCGTGATGCCATGAGGGAAAGGGTGGTTTTGAGGCTGAAAGCGCGAGAAAAGCCTGCAGCCCCCAGGTGTGTGGGGCTACGCAAGCGGTTCCCAAAGAGCTTTAGAACAAGGCATAGTTTTCCCTGCTGGCTCTTTGGGCGTGGGACCAGTCTCCAGACATATGGCCATTTTTCTGCCTGGCACGGGGCCGAGTGCGAAAGCGTGCTTTTGAGGCTGAAGAGAGCAGGAAAGCCTGCAGCCCCCAGGTCTGTGGGGCTACGCAAGCGGTTCCCAAAGAGCTTTAGAACAAGGCATAGTTTTCCCTGCTGGCTCTTTGGGCGTTGGACCAATCTCCAGAAATATGGCCATATTTGTGCCTGGCTTGGCGCCAAGTGGGAAAGGGTGCTTTTGAGGCTGAAGAGAGCAGGAAAGCCTGCAGCCCCCAGGTGTGTGGGGCTACGCAAGCGGTTCCCAAAGAGCTTTAGAACAAGGCATAGTTTTCCCTGCTGGCTCTTTGGGCGTGGGACCAGTCTCCAGACGTATGGCCATTTTTGGGCTTGGCGTGACGCCATGAGGGAAAGGGTGGTTTTGAGGCTGAAGGCAGCAGGAAAGCCTGCAGCCCCCAGGTCTGTGGGGCTACGCAAGCGGTTCCCAAAGAGCTTTAGAACAAGGCATAGTTTTCCCTGCTGGCTCTTTGGGCGTCGGACCAATCTCCAGACATATGGCCATTTTTGTGCCTGGCGTGACGCCATGTGGGAAAGGGTGGTTTTGAGGCTGAAGGCAGCAGGAAAGCCTGCAGCCCCCAGGTCTGTGGGGCCACGCAAGCGGTTCCCAAAGAGCTTTAGAACAAGGCATAGTTTTCCCTGCTGGCTCTTTGGGAAAGGGACCAGTCTCCAGACATATGGCCATTTTTGGGCCTGGCGCGGCGCCAAGTGGGAAAGGGTGGTTTTGCGGCTGAAGGCAGCAGGAAAGACTGCAGCCCCCAGGTGTGTGGGGCTACGCAAGCGGTTCCCAAAGAGCCTTAGAACAAGGCATAGTTTTCCCTGCTGGCTCTTTGGGAAAGGGACCAACCTCCAGAAATATGGCCATTTTTGTGCCTGGCGTGATGCCATGAGGGAAAGGGTGGTTTTGAGGCTGAAAGCGCGAGAAAAGCCTGCAGCCCCCAGGTGTGTGGGGCTACGCAAGCGGTTCCCAAAGAGCTTTAGAACAAGGCATAGTTTTCCCTGCTGGCTCTTTGGGCGTGGGACCAGTCTCCAGACATATGGCCATTTTTGGGCCTGGCGCGGGGCCAAATGGGAAAGGGGTGTTTGGAGGCTGAAGGCAGCAGGAAAGCCTGCAGCCCCCAGGTGTTTGGGGCTACGCAAGTGGTTCCCAAAGAGCTTTAGAACAAGGCATAGTTTTCCCTGCTGGCTCTTTGGGCGTGGGACCAGTCTCCAGACATATGGCCATTTTTGGGCCTGGCACGGCGCCAAGTGCGAAAGGGTGGTTTTGAGGCTGAAGGCAGCAGGAAAGCCCTGCAGCTCTTAGGTGTGTGGGGCTACGCAAGCGGTTCCCAAAGAGCTTTAGAACAAGGCATAGTTTTCCCTGCTGGCTCTTTGGGCGTGGGACCAGTCTCCAGACGTATGGCCATTTTTGGGCTTGGCGTGACGCCATGAGGGAAAGGGTGGTTTTGAGGCTGAAGGCAGCAGGAAAGCCTGCAGCCCCCAGGTGTGTGGGGCTACGCAAGCGGTTCCCAAAGAGCTTTAGAACAAGGCATAGTTTTCCCTGCTGGCTCTTTGGGCGTCGGACCAATCTCCAGACATATGGCCATTTTTGTGCCTGGCGTGACGCCATGTGGGAAAGGGTGGTTTTGAGGCTGAAGGCAGCAGGAAAGCCTGCAGCCCCCAGGTCTGTGGGGCCACGCAAGCGGTTCCCAAAGAGCTTTAGAACAAGGCATAGTTTTCCCTGCTGGCTCTTTGGGCGTGGGACCAGTCTCCAGACATATGGCCATTTTTGGGCCTGGCGTGGCGCCATGTGGGAAAGGGTGGTTTTGAGGCTGAAGGCAGCAGGAAAGCCTGCAGCCCCCAGGTGTGTGGGGCTACGCAAGCGGTTCCCAAAGAGCTTTAGAACAAGGCATAGTTTTCCCTGCTGGCTCTTTGGGCGTGGGACCAGTCTCCAGACGTATGGCCATTTTTGGGCTTGGCGTGACGCCATGAGGGAAAGGGTGGTTTTGAGGCTGAAGGCAGCAGGAAAGCCTGCAGCCCCCAGGTGTGTGGGGCTACGCAAGCGGTTCCCAAAGAGCTTTAGAACAAGGCATAGTTTTCCCTGCTGGCTCTTTGGGCGTCGGACCAATCTCCAGACATATGGCCATTTTTGTGCCTGGCGTGACGCCATGTGGGAAAGGGTGGTTTTGAGGCTGAAGGCAGCAGGAAAGCCTGCAGCCCCCAGGTCTGTGGGGCCACGCAAGCGGTTCCCAAAGAGCTTTAGAACAAGGCATAGTTTTCCCTGCTGGCTCTTTGGGCGTGGGACCAGTCTCCAGACATATGGCCATTTTTCTGCCTGGCACGGGGCCGAGTGCGAAAGCGTGCTTTTGAGGCTGAAGAGAGCAGGAAAGCCTGCAGCCCCCAGGTCTGTGGGGCTACGCAAGCGGTTCCCAAAGAGCTTTAGAACAAGGCATAGTTTTCCCTGCTGGCTCTTTGGGAAAGGGACCAGTCTCCAGACATATGGCCATATTTGTGCCTGGCTTGGCGCCAAGTGGGAAAGGGTGCTTTTGAGGCTGAAGAGAGCAGGAAAGCCTGCAGCCCCCAGGTGTGTGGGGCTACGCAAGCGGTTCCCAAAGAGCTTTAGAACAAGGCATAGTTTTCCCTGCTGGCTCTTTGGGCGTGGGACCAGTCTCCAGACGTATGGCCATTTTTGGGCTTGGCGTGACGCCATGAGGTAAAGGGTGGTTTTGAGGCTGAAGGCAGCAGGAAAGCCTGCAGCCCCCAGGTGTGTGGGGCTACGCAAGCGGTTCCCAAAGAGCTTTAGTACAAGGCATAGTTTTCCCTGCTGGCTCTTTGGGCGTCGGACCAATCTCCAGACATATGGCCATTTTTGTGCCTGGCGTGACGCCATGAGGGAAAGGGTGGTTTTGAGGCTGAAGGCAGCAGGAAAGCCTGCAGCCCCCAGGTCTGTGGGGCCACGCAAGCGGTTCCCAAAGAGCTTTAGAACAAGGCATAGTTTTCCCTGCTGGCTCTTTGGGAAAGGGACCAGTCTCCAGACATATGGCCATTTTTGGGCCTGGCGCGGCGCCAAGTGGGAAAGGGTGGTTTTGAGGCTGAAGGCAGCAGGAAAGACTGCAGCCCCCAGGTGTGTGGGGCTACGCAAGCGGTTCCCAAAGAGCTTTAGAACAAGGCATAGTTTTCCCTGCTGGCTCTTTGGGAAAGGGACCAGTCTCCAGACATATGGCCATTTTTGGTCCTGGAGCAGCGCCAAGTGGGAAAGGGTGGTTTTGAGGCTGAAAGCGCGAGAAAAGCCTGCAGCCCCCAGTTTGTGTGGTGCTACGCAAGCGGTTCCCAAAGAGCTTTAGAACAAGGCATAGTTTTCCCTGCTGGCTCTTTGGGCGTGGGACCAACCTCCAGAAAGATGGCCATTTTTGTGCCTGGCGTGATGCCATGAGGGAAAGGGTGGTTTTGAGGCTGAAAGCGCGAGAAAAGCCTGCAGCCCCCAGGTGTGTGGGGCTACGCAAGCGGTTCCCAAAGAGCTTTAGAACAAGGCATAGTTTTCCCTGCTGGCTCTTTGGGCGTGGGACCAGTCTCCAGACATATGGCCATTTTTGGGCCTGGCGCGGGGCCAAATGGGAAAGGGGTGTTTGGAGGCTGAAGGCAGCAGGAAAGCCTGCAGCCCCCAGGTGTTTGGGGCTACGCAAGTGGTTCCCAAAGAGCTTTAGAACAAGGCATAGTTTTCCCTGCTGGCTCTTTGGGCGTGGGACCATTCTCCAGACATATGGCCATTTTTGGGCCTGGCGCGGCGCCAAGGGCGAAAGGGTGGTTTTGAGGCTGAAGGCAGCAGGAAAGCCCTGCAGCTCTTAGGTGTGTGGGGCTACGCAAGCGGTTCCCAAAGAGCTTTAGAACAAGGCATAGTTTTCCCTGCTGTCTCTTTGGGCGTGGGACCAGTCTCCAGACATATGGCCATTTTTGCGCCTGGCATTACGCCATGTGGGAAAGGGTGGTTTTGAGGCTGAAAGCGCGAGAAAAGCCTGCAGCCCCCAGGTGTGTGGGGCTACGCAAGCGGTTCCCAAAGAGCTTTAGAACAAGGCATAGTTTTCCCTGCTGGCTCTTTGGGCGTGGGACCAGTCTCCAGACATATGGCCATTTTTGGGCATGGCGCGGCGCCAAGTGGGAAAGGGTGGTTTTGAGGCTGAAGGCAGCAGGAAAGCCTGCAGCCCCCTGGTGTGTGGGGCTACGCAAGCGGTTCCCAAAGAGCTTTAGAACAAGGCATAGTTTTCCCTGCTGGCTCTTTGGGCGTGGGACCAGTCTCCAGACATATGGCCATTTTTCTTCCTGGCGCATCGCCAAGTGGGAAAGGGTGGTTTTGAGGCTGAAAGCGCAAGAAAAGCCTGCAGCCCCCAGTTTGTGTGGGGCTACGCAAGCGGTTCCCAAAGAGCTTTAGAACAAGGCATAGTTTTCCCTGCTGGCTCTTTGGGCGTGGGACCAACCTCCAGAAATATGGCCATTTTTGTGCCTGGCGTGACGCCATGAGGGAAAGGGTGGTTTTGAGGCTGAAAGCGTGAGAAAAGCCTGCAGCCCCCAGGTGTGTGGGGCTACGCAAGCGGTTCCCAAAGAGCTTTAGAACAAGGCATAGTTTTCCCTGCTGGCTCTTTGGGAAAGGGACCAGTCTCCAGACATATGGCCATTTTTGGGCCTGGCGCGGGGCCAAATGGGAAAGGGGTGTTTAGAGGCTGAAGGCAGCAGGAAAGCCTGCAGCCCCCAGGTGTGTGGGGCTACGCAAGCGGTTCCCAAAGAGCTTTAGAACAAGGCATAGTTTTCCCTGCTGGCTCTTTGGGCGTGGGACCAGTCTCCAGACATATGGCCATTTTTGGGACTGGCGCGGCGCCATGTGGGAAAGGATGCTTTTGAGGCTGAAGGCAGCAGGAAAGCCTGCAGCCCCCAGGTGTGTGGGGCTACGCAAGCGGTTCCCAAAGAGCTTTAGAACAAGGCATAGTTTTCCCTGCTGGCTCTTTGGGCGTGGGACCAATCTCCAGAAATATGGCCATATTTGTGCCTGGCTTGGCGCCAAGTGGGAAAGGGTGCTTTTGAGGCTGAAGAGAGCAGGAAAGCCTGCAGCCCCCAGGTGTGTGGGGCTACGCAAGCGGTTCCCAAAGAGCTTTAGTACAAGGCATAGTTTTCCCTGCTGGCTCTTTGGGCGTGGGACCAACCTCCAGACATATGGCCATTTTTGTGCCTGGCGTGACGCCATGTGGGAAAGGGTGGTTTTGAGGCTGAAGGCAGCAGGAAAGCCTGCAGCCCCCAGAGGTGTGGGGCTATGCAAGCGGTTCCCAAAGAGCTTTAGAACAAGGCATAGTTTTCCCTGCTGGCTCTTTGGGCGTGGGACCAACCTCCAGAAATATGGCCATTTTTGTGCCTGGCGTGACGCCATGAGGGAAAGGGTGGTTTTGAGGCTGAAAGCGCGAGAAAAGCCTGCAGCCCCCAGGTGTGTGGGGCTACGCAAGCGGTTCCCAAAGAGCTTTAGAACAAGGCATAGTTTTCCCTGCTGGCTCTTTGGGCGTGGGACCAGTCTCCAGACATATGACCATTTTTGTGCCTGGCTTGGCGCCAAGTGGGAAAGGGTGGTGTTGAGGCTGAAGGCAGCAGGAAAGCCTGCAGCCCCCAGGTGTGTGGGGCTACGCAAGCGGTTCGGAAAGAGCTTTAGAAAAAGCCATAGATTTCCCTGCTGGCTCTTTGGGCGTGGAACCAATCTGCAGACATATGGCCATTTTTGTGCCTGGCGCGGCGCCAAGTGGGAAAGGGTTCTTCTGAGGCTGAAGAGAGCAGGAAAGCCTGCAGCTCTTAGGTGTGTGGGGCTACGCAAGCGGTTCCCAAAGAGCTTTAGAACAAGGCATAGGTTTCCCTGCTGGCTCTTTGGGCGTGGGACCAGTCTCCAAACATATGGCCATTTTTGGGCCTGGCGCGGGGCCAAATGGGAAAGGGGTGTTTTGAGGCTGAAGGCAGCAGGAAAGCCTGCAGCCCCCAGGTGTGTGGGGCTACGCAAGCGGTTCCCAAAGAGCTTTAGAACAAGGCATAGTTTTCCCTGCTGGCTCTTTGGGCGTGGGACCAGTCTCCAGACATATGGCCATTTTTGGGCCTGGCACGGCGCCAAGTGGGAAAGGGTGCTTTTGAGGCTGAAGAGAGCAGGAAAGCCTGCAGCCCCCAGGTGTGTGGGGCCACGCAAGCGGTTCCCAAAGAGCTTTAGAACAAGGCATAGTTTTCCCTGCTGGCTCTTTGGGCGTGGGACCAGTCTCCAGAAATATGGCCATATTTATGCCTGGCTTGGCGCCAAGTGGGAAAGGGTGCTTTTGAGGCTGAAGGCAGCAGGAAAGCCTGCAGCCCCCAGGTGTGTGGGGCTACGCAAGCGGTTCCCAAAGAGCTTTAGAACAAGGCATAGTTTTCCCTGCTGGCTCTTTGGGCGTGGGACCAACCTCCAGATATATGGCCATTTTTGTGCCTGGCGTGACGCCATGTGGGAAAGGGTTGGTTGAGGCTGAAGGCAGCAGGAAAGCCTGCAGCCCCCAGGTGTGTGGGGTCACGCAAGTGGTTCCCAAAGAACTTTAGAACAAGGCATAGTTTTCCCTACTGGCTCTTTAGGCGTGGGACCAGTCTCCAGACATATGGCCATTTTTGGTCCTGGAGCAGCGCCATGTGGGAAAGGGTGGTTTTGAGGCTGAAAGCGCGAGAAAAGCCTGCAGCCCCCAGTTTGTGTGGGGCTACGCAAGCGGTTCCCAAAGAGCTTTAGAACAAGGCATAGTTTTCCCTGCTGGCTCTTTGGGCGTGGGACAAGTCTCCAGACATATGACCATTTTTGGGCCTCGCGCGGCGCCAAGTGGGAAAGGGTGGTTTTGAGGCTGAAGGCAGCAGGAAAGCCTGCAGCCCCCAGGTGTGTGGGGCTACGCAAGCGGTTCCCAAAGAGCTTTAGAACAAGGCATAGTTTTCCCTGCTGGCTCTTTGGGCGTGGGACCAGTCTCCAGCCTTATGGCCATTTTTGGGCCTGGCGCGGACCAAGTGCGAAAGGGTGGTTTTGAGGCTGAAGGCAGCAGGAAAGCCTGCAGCCCCCAGGTGTGTGGGGCTACGCAAGCGGTTCCCAAAGAGCTTTAGAACAAGGCATAGTTTTCCCTGCTGGCTCTTTGGGCGTGGGACCAACCTCCAGCCATATGGCCATTTTTGTGCCTGGCGTGACGCCATGAGGGAAAGGGTGGTTTTGAGGCTGAAGGCAGCAGGAAAGCCTGCAGCCCCCAGGTGTGTGGGGCTACGCAAGAGGTTCCCAAAGAGCTTTAGAACAAGGCATAGTTTTCCCTGCTGGCTCTTTGGGAAAGGGACCAGTCTCCAGACATATGGCCATTTTTGGGCCTGGCGCGGCGCCAAGTGGGAAAGGGTGGTTTTGAGGCTGAAGGCAGCAGGAAAGCCTGCAGCCCCCAGGTGTGTGGGGCTACGCAAGCAGTTCCCAAAGAGCTTTAGAACAAGGCATAGTTTTCCCTGCTGGCTCTTTGGGCGTGGGACCAGTCTCCAGACATATGGCCATTTTTGTGCCTGGCGCGGCGCCAAGTGGGAAAGGGTTCTTCTGAGGCTGAAGAGAGCAGGAAAGCCTGCAGCTCTTAGGTGTGTGGGGCTACGCAAGCGGTTCCCAAAGAGCTTTAGAACAAGGCATAGTTTTCCCTGCTGGCTCTTTGGGCGTGGGACCAGTCTCCAGACATATGGCCATTTTTGGGCCTGGCGCGGGGCCAAATGGGAAAGGGGTGTTTTGAGGCTGAAGGCAGCAGGAAAGCCTGCAGCCCCCAGGTGTGTGGGGCTACGCAAGCGGTTCCCAAAGAGCTTTAGAACAAGGCATAGTTTTCCCTGCTGGCTCTTTGGGCGTGGGACCAGTCTCCAGACATATGGCCATTTTTGGGCCTGGCACGGCGCCAAGTGGGAAAGGGTGCTTTTGAGGCTGAAGAGAGCAGGAAAGCCTGCAGCCCCCAGGTGTGTGGGGCCACGCAAGCGGTTCCCAAAGAGCTTTAGAACAAGGCATAGTTTTCCCTGCTGGCTCTTTGGGCGTGGGACCAGTCTCCAGAAATATGGCCATATTTATGCCTGGCTTGGCGCCAAGTGGGAAAGGGTGCTTTTGAGGCTGAAGGCAGCAGGAAAGCCTGCAGCCCCCAGGTGTGTGGGGCTACGCAAGCGGTTCCCAAAGAGCTTTAGAACAAGGCATAGTTTTCCCTGCTGGCTCTTTGGGCGTGGGACCAACCTCCAGATATATGGCCATTTTTGTGCCTGGCGTGACGCCATGTGGGAAAGGGTTGGTTGAGGCTGAAGGCAGCAGGAAAGCCTGCAGCCCCCAGGTGTGTGGGGTCACGCAAGTGGTTCCCAAAGAACTTTAGAACAAGGCATAGTTTTCCCTACTGGCTCTTTAGGCGTGGGACCAGTCTCCAGACATATGGCCATTTTTGGTCCTGGAGCAGCGCCATGTGGGAAAGGGTGGTTTTGAGGCTGAAAGCGCGAGAAAAGCCTGCAGCCCCCAGTTTGTGTGGGGCTACGCAAGCGGTTCCCAAAGAGCTTTAGAACAAGGCATAGTTTTCCCTGCTGGCTCTTTGGGCGTGGGACAAGTCTCCAGACATATGACCATTTTTGGGCCTCGCGCGGCGCCAAGTGGGAAAGGGTGGTTTTGAGGCTGAAGGCAGCAGGAAAGCCTGCAGCCCCCAGGTGTGTGGGGCTACGCAAGCGGTTCCCAAAGAGCTTTAGAACAAGGCATAGTTTTCCCTGCTGGCTCTTTGGGCGTGGGACCAGTCTCCAGCCTTATGGCCATTTTTGGGCCTGGCGCGGACCAAGTGCGAAAGGGTGGTTTTGAGGCTGAAGGCAGCAGGAAAGCCTGCAGCCCCCAGGTGTGTGGGGCTACGCAAGCGGTTCCCAAAGAGCTTTAGAACAAGGCATAGTTTTCCCTGCTGGCTCTTTGGGCGTGGGACCAACCTCCAGCCATATGGCCATTTTTGTGCCTGGCGTGACGCCATGAGGGAAAGGGTGGTTTTGAGGCTGAAGGCAGCAGGAAAGCCTGCAGCCCCCAGGTGTGTGGGGCTACGCAAGCGGTTCCCAAAGAGCTTTAGAACAAGGCATAGTTTTCCCTGCTGGCTCTTTGGGCGTGGGACCAGTCTCCAGACATATGGCCATTTTTGGGCCTGGCGTGACGCCATGTGGGAAAGGGTGGTTTTGAGGCTGAAGGCAGCAGGAAAGACTGCAGCCCCCAGGTGTGTGGGGCTACGCAAGCAGTTCCCAAAGAGCTTTAGAACAAGGCATAGTTTTCCCTGCTGGCTCTTTGGGCGTGGGACCAGTCTCCAGACATATGGCCATTTTTGGGCCTGGCGCGGCACCAAGTGGGAAAGGGTGATTTTGAGGCTGAAGGCAGCAGGAAAGCCTGCAGCCCCCAGGTGTGTGGGGCCACGCAAGCGGTTCCCAAAGAGCTTTAGAACAAGGCATCGTTTTCCCTGCTGGCTCTTTGGGCGTGGGACCAATCTCCAGATATATGGCCATTTTTGTGCCTGGCGTGGCGCCATGTGGGAAAGGGTTGGTTGAGGCTGAAGGCAGCAGGAAAGCCTGCAGCCCCCAGGAGTGTGGGGCTACGCAAGCGGTTCCCAAAGAGCTTTAGAACAAGGCATAGTTTTCCCTGCTGGCTCTTTGGGCGTGGGACCAATCTCCAGACATATGGCCATTTTCGTGCCTGGAGCGACGCCAAGTGAGAAAGGGTTGTTTTGAGGCTGAAGGCAGCAGGAAAGACTGCAGCCCCCAGGTGTGTGGGGCTACGCAAGCGGTTCCCAAAGAGCTTTAGAACAAGGCATAGTTTTCCCTGCTGGCTCTTTGGGCGTGGGACCAGTCTCCAGACATATGGCCATTTTTGGGCCTGGCGTGACGCCATGTGGGAAAGGGTGGTTTTGAGGCTGAAGGCAGCAGGAAAGCCTGCAGCCCCCAGGTGTGTGGGGCTACGCAAGCGGTTCCCAAAGAGCTTTAGAACAAGGCATAGTTTTCCCTGCTGGCTCTTTGGGAAAGGGACCAGTCTCCAGACATATGGCCATTTTTCTGCCTGGCACGGGGCCGAGTGGGAAAGCGTGCTTTTGAGGCTGAAGAGAGCAGGAAAGCCTGCAGCCCCCAGGTCTGTGGGGCTACGCAAGCCGTTCACAAAGAGCTTTAGAACAAGGCATAGTTTTCCCTGCTGGCTCTTTGGGCGTGGGACCAGTCTCCAGACATATGGCCATTTTTGGGCCTGGCGCGGACCAAGTGCGAAAGGGTGGTTTTGAGGCTGAAGGCAGCAGGAAAGCCTGCAGCCCCCAGGTGTGTGGGGCTACGCAAGCGGTTCCCAAAGAGCTTTAGAACAAGGCATAGTTTTCCCTGCTGGCTCTTTGGGCGTGGGACCAGTCTCCAGACATATGGCCATTTTTGGGCCTGGCGCGGCGCCAAGTGGGAAAGGGTGGTTTTGAGGCTGAAGGCAGCAGGAAAGCCTGCAGCCCCCAGGTGTGTGGGGCTACGCAAGCGGTTCCCAAAGAGCTTTAGAACAAGGCATAGTTTTCCCTGCTGGCTCTTTGGGCGTGGGACCAGTCTCCAGACATATGGCCATTTTTGGGCCTGGCACGGCGCCACGTGGGAAAGGGTGGTTTTGAGGCTGAAGGCAGCAGGAAAGCCTGCAGCCCCCAGGTGTGTGGGGCTACGCAAGCGGTTCCCAAAGAGCTTTAGAACAAGGCATAGTTTTCCCTGCTGGCTCTTTGGGCGTGGGACCAGTCTCCAGACGTATGGCCATTTTTGGGCCTGGCGTGACGCCATGAGGGAAAGGGTGGTTTTGAGGATGAAGGCAGCAGGAAAGCCTGCAGCCCCCAGGTGTGTGGGGCTACGCAAGCGGTTCCCAAAGAGCTTTAGAACAAGGCATAGTTTTCCCTGCTGGCTATTTGGGCGTCGGACCAATCTCCAGACATATGGCCATTTATGTGCCTGGCGTGACGCCATGTGGGAAAGGGTGGTTTTGAGGCTGAAGGCAGCAGGAAAGCCTGCAGCCCCCAGGTGTGTGGGGCCACGCAAGCGGTTCCCAAAGAGCTTTAGAACAAGGCATAGTTTTCCCTGCTGGCTCTTTGGGAAAGGGACCAGTCTCCAGACATATGGCCATTTTTGGGCCTGGCGCGGCGCCAAGTGGGAAAGGGTGGTTTTGAGGCTGAAGGCAGCAGGAAAGACTGCAGCCCCCAGGTGTGTGGGGCTACGCAAGCAGTTCCCAAAGAGCTTTAGAACAAGGCATAGTTTTCCCTGCTGGCTCTTTGGGCGTGGGACCAGTCTTCAGACATATGGCCATTTTTGGGCCTGGCGCGGCACCAAGTGGGAAAGGGTGGTTTTGAGGCTGAAGGCAGCAGGAAAGCCTGCAGCCCCCAGGAGTGTGGGGCTACGCAAGCGGTTCCCAAAGAGCTTTAGAACAAGGCATAGTTTTCCCTGCTGGCTCTTTGGGAAAGGGACCAATCTCCAGACGTATGGCCATTTTCGTGCCTGGAGCGACGCCAAGTGAGAAAGGGTTGTTTTGAGGCTGAAGGCAGCAGGAAAGCCTGCAGCCCCCAGGTGTGTGGGGCTACGCAAGCGGTTCCCAAAGAGCTTTAGAACAAGGCATAGTTTTCCCTGCTGGCTCTTTGGGCGTGGGACCAGTCTCCAGACATATGGCCATTTTTCTGCCTGGCACGGTGCCGAGTGGGAAAGCGTGCTTTTGAGGCTGAAGAGAGCAGGAAAGCCTGCAGCCCCCAGGTCTGTGGGGCTACGCAAGCCGTTCCCAAAGAGCTTTAGAACAAGGCATAATTTTCCCTGCTGGCTCTTTGGGCGTGGGACCAGTCTCCAGTCCTATGGCCATTTTTGGGCCTGGCGCGGACCAAGTGCGAAAGGGTGGTTTTGAGGCTGAAGGCAGCAGGAAAGCCTGCAGCCCCCAGGTGTGTGGGGCTACGCAAGCGGTTCCCAAAGAGCTTTAGAACAAGGCATAGTTTTCCCTGCTGGCTCTTTGGGCGTGGGACCAGTCTCCAGCCTTATGGCCATTTTTGTGCCTGGCACGGACCAAGTGGGAAAGGGTGGTTTTGAGGCTGAAGGCTGCAGGAAAGCCTGCAGCCCCCAGGTGTGTGGGGCTACGCAAGCGGTTCCCAAAGAGCTTTAGAACAAGGCATAGTTTTCCCTGCTGGCTCTTTGGGCGTGGGACCAGTCTCCAGACATATGGCCATTTTTGTGCCTGGCACGGGGCCAAGTGGGAAAGGGTGGTTTTGAGGCTGAAGGCAGCAGGAAAGCCTGCAGCCCCCAGGTGTGTGGGGCTACGCAAGCGGTTCCCAAAGAGCTTTAGAACAAGGCATAGTTTTCCCTGCTGGCTCTTTGGGAAAGGGACCAGTCTCCAGACATATGGCCATTTTTGTGCCTGGCACGGGGCCGAGTGCGAAAGCGTGCTTTTTAGGCTGAAGAGAGCAGGAAAGCCTGCAGCCCCCAGGTCTGTGGGGCTACGCAAGCGGTTCCCAAAGAGCTTTAGAACAAGGCATAGTTTTCCCTGCTGGCTCTTTGGGCGTGGGACCAACCTCCAGCCATATGGCCATTTTTGTGCCTGGCGTGACGCCATGAGGGAAAGGGTGGTTTTGAGGCTGAAGGCAGCAGGAAAGCCTGCAGCCCCCAGGTGTGTGGGGCTACGCAAGCGGTTCCCAAAGAGCTTTAGAACAAGGCATAGTTTTCCCTGCTGGCTCTTTGGGCGTGGGACCAGTCTCCAGACATATGGCCATTTTTGTGCCTGGCACGGGGCCAAGTGGGAAAGGGTGGTTTTGAGGCTGAAGGCAGCAGGAAAGCCTGCAGCCCCCAGGTGTGTGGGGCTACGCAAGCGGTCCCCAAAGAGCTTTAGAACAAGGCATAGTTTTCCCTGCTGGCTCTTTGGGCGTGGGACCAACCTCCAGACATATGGCCATTTTTGTGCCTGGCGTGACGCCATGTGGGAAAGGGTTGGTTGAGGCTGAAGGCAGCAGGAAAGCCTGCAGCCCCCAGGTCTGTGGGGTCACGCAAGTGGTTCCCAAAGAACTTTAGGACAAGGCATAGTTTTCCCTGCTGGCTCTTTGGGCGTGGGACCAGTCTCCAGACATATGGCCATTTTTGGTCCTGGAGCAGCGCCAAGTGGGAAAGGGTGGTTTTGAGGCTGAAAGCGCGAGAAAAGCCTGCAGCCCCCATTTTGTGTGGGGCTACGCAAGCGGTTCCCAAAGAGCTTTAGAACAAGGCATAGTTTTCCCTGCTGGCTCTTTGGGCGTGGGACAAGTCTCCAGACATATGACCATTTTTGGGCCTCGCGCGGCGCCAAGTGGGAAAGGGTGGTTTTGAGGCTGAAGGCAGCAGGGAAGCCTGCAGCCCCCAGGTCTGTGGGGCTACGCAAGCGGTTCCCAAAGAGCTTTAGAACAAGGCATAGTTTTCCCTGCTGGCTCTTTGGGAAAGGGACCAGTCTCCAGCCTTATGGCCATTTTTGGGCCTGGCGCGGACCAAGTGCGAAAGGGTGGTTTTGAGGCTGAAGGCAGCAGGAAAGCCTGCAGCCCCCAGGTGTGTGGGGCTACGCAAGCGGTTCCCAAAGAGCTTTAGAACAAGGCATAATTTTCCCTGCTGGCCCTTTGGCGTGGGACCAACCTCCAGCCATATGTCCATTTTTGTGCCTGGCGTGACGCCATGAGGGAAAGGGTGGTTTTGAGGCTGAAGGCAGCAGGAAAGCCTGCAGCCCCCAGGTGTGTGGGGCTACGCAAGCGGTTCCCAAAGAGCTTTAGAACAAGGCATAGTTTTCCCTGCTGGCTCTTTGGGAAAGGGACCAGTCTCCAGACATATGGCCATTTTTGTGCCTGGCACGGGGCCAAGTGGGAAAGGGTGGTTTTGAGGCTGAAGGCAGCAGGAAAGCCTGCAGCCCCCAGGTGTGTGGGGCTACGCAAGCGGTTCCCAAAGAGCTTTAGAACAAGGCATAGTTTTCCCTGCTGGCTCTTTGGGCGTGGGACCAGTCTCCAGACATATGGCCATTTTTGTGCCTGGCACGGGGCCAAGTGGGAAAGGGTGGTTTTGAGGCTGAAGGCAGCAGGAAAGCCTGCAGCCCCCAGGTGTGTGGGGCTACGCAAGCGGTTCCCAAAGAGCTTTAGAACAAGGCATAGTTTTCCCTGCTGGCTCTTTGGGCGTGGGACCAACCTCCAGACATATGGCCATTTTTGTGCCTGGCGTGACGCCATGTGGGAAAGGGTTGGTTGAGGCTGAAGGCAGCAGGAAAGCCTGCAGCCCCCAGGTCTGTGGGGTCACGCAAGTGGTTCCCAAAGAACTTTAGAACAAGGCATAGTTTTCCCTGCTGGCTCTTTGGGCGTGGGACCAGTCTCCAGACATATGGCCATTTTTGGTCCTGGAGCAGCGCCAAGTGGGAAAGGGTGGTTTTGAGGCTGAAAGCGCGAGAAAAGCCTGCAGCCCCCATTTTGTGTGGGGCTACGCAAGCGGTTCCCAAAGAGCTTTAGAACAAGGCATAGTTTTCCCTGCTGGCTCTTTGGGCGTGGGACAAGTCTCCAGACATATGACCATTTTTGGGCCTCGCGCGGCGCCAAGTGGGAAAGGGTGGTTTTGAGGTTGAAGGCAGCAGGGAAGCCTGCAGCCCCCAGGTCTGTGGGGCTACGCAAGCGGTTCCCAAAGAGCTTTAGAACAAGGCATAGTTTTCCCTGCTGGCTCTTTGGGAAAGGGACCAGTCTCCAGCCTTATGGCCATTTTTGGGCCTGGCGCGGACCAAGTGCGAAAGGGTGGTTTTGAGGCTGAAGGCAGCAGGAAAGCCTGCAGCCCCCAGGTGTGTGGGGCTACGCAAGCGGTTCCCAAAGAGCTTTAGAACAAGGCATAGTTTTCCCTGCTGGCCCTTTGGCGTGGGACCAACCTCCAGCCATATGTCCATTTTTGTGCCTGGCGTGACGCCATGAGGGAAAGGGTGGTTTTGAGGCTGAAGGCAGCAGGAAAGCCTGCAGCCCCCAGGTGTGAGGGGCTACGCAAGCGGTTCCCAAAGAGCTTTAGAACAAGGCATAGTTTTCCCTGCTGGCTCTTTGGGAAAGGGACCAGTCTCCAGACATATGGCCATTTTTGGGCCTGGCGCGGCGCCAAGTGGGAAAGGGTGGTTTTGAGGCTGAAGGCAGCAGGAAAGATTGCAGCCCCCAGGTGTGTGGGGCTACGCAAGCAGTTACCAAAGAGCTTTAGAACAAGGCATAATTTTCCCTGCTGGCTCTTTGGGCGTGGGACCAGTCTCCAGACATATGGCCATTTTTGGGCCTGGCGCGGGGCCATGTGGGAAAGGGTGGTTCTGAGGCTGAAGGCAGCAGGAAAGCCTGCAGCCCCCAGGTGTGTGGGGCCACGCAAGCGGTTCCCAAAGAGCTTTAGAACAAGGCATCGTTTTCCCTGCTGGCTCTTTGGGCGTGGGACCAATCTCCAGATATATGGCCATTTTTGTGCCTGGCGTGGCGCCATGTGGGAAAGGGTGGTTTTGAGGCTGAAGGCAGCAGGAAAGCCTGCAGCCCCCAGGAGTGTGGGGCTACGCAAGCGGTTCCCAAAGAGCTTTAGAACAAGGCATAGTTTTCCCTGCTGGCTCTTTGGGAAAGGGACCAATCTCCAGACATATGGCCATTTTCGTGCCTGGCGTGACGCCATGAGGGAAAGGGTTGTTTTGAGGCTGAAGGCAGCAGGAAAGCCTGCAGCCCCCAGGTGTGTGGGGCTACGCAAGCGGTTCCCAAAGAGCTTTAGAACAAGGCATAGTTTTCCCTGCTGGCTCTTTGGGCGTGGGACCAGTCTCCAGACATATGGCCATTTTGTGCCTGGCGTGACGCCATGTGGGAAAGGGTGGTTTTGAGGCTGAAGGCAGCAGGAAAGCCTGCAGCCCCCAGGTGTGTGGGGCTACGCAAGCGGTTCCCAAAGAGCTTTAGAACAAGGCATAGTTTTCCCTGCTGGCTCTTTGGGCGTGGGACCAGTCTCCAGACATATGGCCATTTTTCTGCCTGGCACGGGGCCGAGTGGGAAAGCGTGCTTTTGAGGCTGAAGAGAGCAGGAAAGCCTGCAGCCCCCAGGTCTGTGGGGCTACGCAAGCCGTTCCCAAAGAGCTTTAGAACAAGGCATAATTTTCCCTGCTGGCTCTTTGGGCGTGGGACCAGTCTCCAGCCCTATGGCCATTTTTGGGCCTGGCGCGGACCAAGTGCGAAAGGGTGGTTTTGAGGCTGAAGGCAGCAGGAAAGCCTGCAGCCCCCAGGTGTGTGGGGCTACGCAAGCGGTTCCCAAAGAGCTTTAGAACAAGGCATAGTTTTCCCTGCTGGCTCTTTGGGCGTGGGACCAGTCTCCAGACATATGGCCATTTTTGTGCCTGGCACGGGGCCAAGTGGGAAAGGGTGGTTTTGAGGCTGAAGGCAGCAGGAAAGCCTGCAGCCCCCAGGTGTGTGGGGCTACGCAAGCGGTTCCCAAAGAGCTTTAGAACAAGGCATAGTTTTCCCTGCTGGCTCTTTGGGCGTGGGACCAGTCTCCAGACATATGGCCATTTTTCTGCCTGGCACGGGGCCGAGTGCGAAAGCGTGCTTTTGAGGCTGAAGAGAGCAGGAAAGCCTGCAGCCCCCAGGTGTGTGGGGCTACGCAAGCGGTTCCCAAAGAGCTTTAGAACAAGGCATAGTTTTCCCTGCTGGCTCTTTGGGCGTGGGACCAGTCTCCAGACATATGGCCATTTTTCTGCCTGGCACGGGGCCGAGTGCGAAAGCGTGCTTTTGAGGCTGAAGAGAGCAGGAAAGCCTGCAGCCCCCAGGTGTGTGGGGCTACGCAAGCGGTTCCCAAAGAGCTTTAGAACAAGGCATAGTTTTCCCTGCTGGCTCTTTGGGCGTGGGACCAGTCTCCAGACGTATGGCCATTTTTGGGCCTGGCGTGACGCCATGAGGGAAAGGGTGGTTTTGAGGCTGAAGGCAGCAGGAAAGCCTGCAGCCCCCAGGTGTGTGGGGCTACGCAAGCGGTTCCCAAAGAGCTTTAGTACAAGGCATAGTTTTCCCTGCTGGCTCTTTGGGCGTCGGACCAATCTCCAGACATATGGCCATTTTTGTGCCTGGCGTGACGCCATGTGGGAAAGGGTGGTTTTGAGGCTGAAGGCAGCAGGAAAGCCTGCAGCCCCCAGGTCTGTGGGGCCACGCAAGCGGTTCCCAAAGAGCTTTAGAACAAGGCATAGTTTTCCCTGCTGGCTCTTTGGGAAAGGGACCAGTCTCCAGACATATGGCCATTTTTGGGCCTGGCGCGGCGCCAAGTGGGAAAGGGTGGTTTTGAGGCTGAAGGCAGCAGGAAAGCCTGCAGCCCCCAGGTGTGTGGGGCCACGCAAGCGGTTCCCAAAGAGCTTTAGAACAAGGCATCGTTTTCCCTGCTGGCTCTTTGGGCGTGGGACCAATCTCCAGATATATGGCCATTTTTGTGCCTGGCGTGGCGCCCTGTGGGAAAGGGTTGTTTTGAGGCTGAAGGCAGCAGGAAAGCCTGCAGCCCCCAGGTGTGTGGGGCTACGCAAGCGGTTCGCAAAGAGCTTTAGAACAAGGCATAGTTTTCCCTGCTGGCTCTTTGGGAAAGGGACCAGTCTCCAGACATGGCCATTTTTCTGCCTGGCACGGGGCCGAGTGCGAAAGCGTGCTTTTGAGGCTGAAGAGAGCAGGAAAGCCTGCAGCCCCCAGGTGTGTGGGGCTACGCAAGCGGTTCCCAAAGAGCTTTAGAACAAGGCATAGTTTTCCCTGCTGGCTCTTTGGGCGTGGGACCAATCTCCAGACATATGGCCATTTTTGGGCCTGGCGCGGCACCAAGTGGGAAAGGGTGGTTTTGAGGCTGAAGGCTGCAGGAAAGCCTGCAGCCCCCAGGTGTGTGGGGCTACGCAAGCGGTTCCCAAAGAGCTTTAGAACAAGGCATAGTTTTCCCTGCTGGCTCTTTGGGCGTGGGACCAACCTCCAGACATATGGCCATTTTTGTGCCTGGCGTGACGCCATGTGGGAAAGGGTGGATTTGAGGCTGAAGGCAGCAGGAAAGCCTGCAGCCCCCAGGTCTGTGGTGTCACGCAAGTGGTTCCCAAAGAACTTTAGAACAAGGCATAGTTTTCCCTGCTGGCTCTTTGGGCGTGGGACCAGTCTCCAGACATATGGCCATTTTTCTGCCTGGCACGGTGCCGAGTGGGAAAGCGTGCTTTTGAGGCTGAAGAGAGCAGGAAAGCCTGCAGCCCCCAGGTCTGTGGGGCTACGCAAGCCGTTCCCAAAGAGCTTTAGAACAAGGCATAATTTTCCCTGCTGGCTCTTTGGGCGTGGGACCAGTCTCCAGTCCTATGGCCATTTTTGGGCCTGGCGCGGACCAAGTGCGAAAGGGTGGTTTTGAGGCTGAAGGCAGCAGGAAAGCCTGCAGCCCCCAGGTGTGTGGGGCTACGCAAGCGGTTCCCAAAGAGCTTTAGAACAAGGCATAGTTTTCCCTGCTGGCTCTTTGGGCGTGGGACCAGTCTCCAGCCTTATGGCCATTTTTGTGCCTGGCACGGACCAAGTGGGAAAGGGTGGTTTTGAGGCTGAAGGCTGCAGGAAAGCCTGCAGCCCCCAGGTGTGTGGGGCTACGCAAGCGGTTCCCAAAGAGCTTTAGAACAAGGCATAGTTTTCCCTGCTGGCTCTTTGGGCGTGGGACCAGTCTCCAGACATATGGCCATTTTTGTGCCTGGCACGGGGCCAAGTGGGAAAGGGTGGTTTTGAGGCTGAAGGCAGCAGGAAAGCCTGCAGCCCCCAGGTGTGTGGGGCTACGCAAGCGGTTCCCAAAGAGCTTTAGAACAAGGCATAGTTTTCCCTGCTGGCTCTTTGGGAAAGGGACCAGTCTCCAGACATATGGCCATTTTTGTGCCTGGCACGGGGCCGAGTGCGAAAGCGTGCTTTTTAGGCTGAAGAGAGCAGGAAAGCCTGCAGCCCCCAGGTCTGTGGGGCTACGCAAGCGGTTCCCAAAGAGCTTTAGAACAAGGCATAGTTTTCCCTGCTGGCTCTTTGGGCGTGGGACCAACCTCCAGCCATATGGCCATTTTTGTGCCTGGCGTGACGCCATGAGGGAAAGGGTGGTTTTGAGGCTGAAGGCAGCAGGAAAGCCTGCAGCCCCCAGGTGTGTGGGGCTACGCAAGCGGTTCCCAAAGAGCTTTAGAACAAGGCATAGTTTTCCCTGCTGGCTCTTTGGGCGTGGGACCAGTCTCCAGACATATGGCCATTTTTGTGCCTGGCACGGGGCCAAGTGGGAAAGGGTGGTTTTGAGGCTGAAGGCAGCAGGAAAGCCTGCAGCCCCCAGGTGTGTGGGGCTACGCAAGCGGTTCCCAAAGAGCTTTAGAACAAGGCATAGTTTTCCCTGCTGGCTCTTTGGGCGTGGGACCAACCTCCAGACATATGGCCATTTTTGTGCCTGGCGTGACGCCATGTGGGAAAGGGTTGGTTGAGGCTGAAGGCAGCAGGAAAGCCTGCAGCCCCCAGGTCTGTGGGGTCACGCAAGTGGTTCCCAAAGAACTTTAGGACAAGGCATAGTTTTCCCTGCTGGCTCTTTGGGCGTGGGACCAGTCTCCAGACATATGGCCATTTTTGGTCCTGGAGCAGCGCCAAGTGGGAAAGGGTGGTTTTGAGGCTGAAAGCGCGAGAAAAGCCTGCAGCCCCCATTTTGTGTGGGGCTACGCAAGCGGTTCCCAAAGAGCTTTAGAACAAGGCATAGTTTTCCCTGCTGGCTCTTTGGGCGTGGGACAAGTCTCCAGACATATGACCATTTTTGGGCCTCGCGCGGCGCCAAGTGGGAAAGGGTGGTTTTGAGGCTGAAGGCAGCAGGGAAGCCTGCAGCCCCCAGGTCTGTGGGGCTACGCAAGCGGTTCCCAAAGAGCTTTAGAACAAGGCATAGTTTTCCCTGCTGGCTCTTTGGGAAAGGGACCAGTCTCCAGCCTTATGGCCATTTTTGGGCCTGGCGCGGACCAAGTGCGAAAGGGTGGTTTTGAGGCTGAAGGCAGCAGGAAAGCCTGCAGCCCCCAGGTGTGTGGGGCTACGCAAGCGGTTCCCAAAGAGCTTTAGAACAAGGCATAATTTTCCCTGCTGGCCCTTTGGCGTGGGGCCAACCTCCAGCCATATGTCCATTTTTGTGCCTGGCGTGACGCCATGAGGGAAAGGGTGGTTTTGAGGCTGAAGGCAGCAGGAAAGCCTGCAGCCCCCAGGTGTGTGGGGCTACGCAAGCGGTTCCCAAAGAGCTTTAGAACAAGGCATAGTTTTCCCTGCTGGCTCTTTGGGAAAGGGACCAGTCTCCAGACATATGGCCATTTTTGGGCCTGGCGCGGCGCCAAGTGGGAAAGGGTGGTTTTGAGGCTGAAGGCAGCAGGAAAGCCTGCAGCCCCCAGGTGTGTGGGGCTACGCAAGCGGTTCCCAAAG
The DNA here is from genome assembly GCF_963924245.1 of Chroicocephalus ridibundus. NCBI lineage: Eukaryota > Metazoa > Chordata > Aves > Charadriiformes > Laridae > Chroicocephalus > Chroicocephalus ridibundus. The sequence goes on from NW_026961787.1 coordinate 62,441, forward strand.
AGCTTTAGAACAAGGCATAGTTTTCCCTGCTGGCTCTTTGGGCGTGGGACCAGTCTCCAGACATATGGCCATTTTTGTGCCTGGCACGGGGCCAAGTGGGAAAGGGTGGTTTTGAGGCTGAAGGCAGCAGGAAAGCCTGCAGCCCCCAGGTGTGTGGGGCTACGCAAGCGGTTCCCAAAGAGCTTTAGAACAAGGCATAGTTTTCCCTGCTGGCTCTTTGGGCGTGGGACCAACCTCCAGCCATATGGCCATTTTTGTGCCTGGCGTGACGCCATGTGGGAAAGGGTTGGTTGAGGCTGAAGGCAGCAGGAAAGCCTGCAGCCCCCAGGTCTGTGGGGTCACGCAAGTGGTTCCCAAAGAACTTTAGAACAAGGCATAGTTTTCCCTGCTGGCTCTTTGGGCGTGGGACCAGTCTCCAGACATATGGCCATTTTTGGTCCTGGAGCAGCGCCAAGTGGGAAAGGGTGGTTTTGAGGCTGAAAGCGCGAGAAAAGCCTGCAGCCCCCATTTTGTGTGGGGCTACGCAAGCGGTTCCCAAAGAGCTTTAGAACAAGGCATAGTTTTCCCTGCTGGCTCTTTGGGCGTGGGACAAGTCTCCAGACATATGACCATTTTTGGGCCTCGCGCGGCGCCAAGTGGGAAAGGGTGGTTTTGAGGTTGAAGGCAGCAGGGAAGCCTGCAGCCCCCAGGTCTGTGGGGCTACGCAAGCGGTTCCCAAAGAGCTTTAGAACAAGGCATAGTTTTCCCTGCTGGCTCTTTGGGAAAGGGACCAGTCTCCAGCCTTATGGCCATTTTTGGGCCTGGCGCGGACCAAGTGCGAAAGGGTGGTTTTGAGGCTGAAGGCAGCAGGAAAGCCTGCAGCCCCCAGGTGTGTGGGGCTACGCAAGCGGTTCCCAAAGAGCTTTAGAACAAGGCATAGTTTTCCCTGCTGGCCCTTTGGCGTGGGACCAACCTCCAGCCATATGTCCATTTTTGTGCCTGGCGTGACGCCATGAGGGAAAGGGTGGTTTTGAGGCTGAAGGCAGCAGGAAAGCCTGCAGCCCCCAGGTGTGAGGGGCTACGCAAGCGGTTCCCAAAGAGCTTTAGAACAAGGCATAGTTTTCCCTGCTGGCTCTTTGGGAAAGGGACCAGTCTCCAGACATATGGCCATTTTTGGGCCTGGCGCGGCGCCAAGTGGGAAAGGGTGGTTTTGAGGCTGAAGGCAGCAGGAAAGACTGCAGCCCCCAGGTGTGTGGGGCTACGCAAGCAGTTACCAAAGAGCTTTAGAACAAGGCATAATTTTCCCTGCTGGCTCTTTGGGCGTGGGACCAGTCTCCAGACATATGGCCATTTTTGGGCCTGGCGCGGGGCCATGTGGGAAAGGGTGGTTTTGAGGCTGAAGGCAGCAGGAAAGCCTGCAGCCCCCAGGTGTGTGGGGCCACGCAAGCGGTTCCCAAAGAGCTTTAGAACAAGGCATCGTTTTCCCTGCTGGCTCTTTGGGCGTGGGACCAATCTCCAGATATATGGCCATTTTTGTGCCTGGCGTGGCGCCATGTGGGAAAGGGTGGTTTTGAGGCTGAAGGCAGCAGGAAAGCCTGCAGCCCCCAGGAGTGTGGGGCTACGCAAGCGGTTCCCAAAGAGCTTTAGAACAAGGCATAGTTTTCCCTGCTGGCTCTTTGGGAAAGGGACCAATCTCCAGACATATGGCCATTTTCGTGCCTGGCGTGACGCCATGAGGGAAAGGGTTGTTTTGAGGCTGAAGGCAGCAGGAAAGCCTGCAGCCCCCAGGTGTGTGGGGCTACGCAAGCGGTTCCCAAAGAGCTTTAGAACAAGGCATAGTTTTCCCTGCTGGCTCTTTGGGCGTGGGACCAGTCTCCAGACATATGGCCATTTTGTGCCTGGCGTGACGCCATGTGGGAAAGGGTGGTTTTGAGGCTGAAGGCAGCAGGAAAGCCTGCAGCCCCCAGGTGTGTGGGGCTACGCAAGCGGTTCCCAAAGAGCTTTAGAACAAGGCATAGTTTTCCCTGCTGGCTCTTTGGGCGTGGGACCAGTCTCCAGACATATGGCCATTTTTCTGCCTGGCACGGGGCCGAGTGGGAAAGCGTGCTTTTGAGGCTGAAGAGAGCAGGAAAGCCTGCAGCCCCCAGGTGTGTGGGGCTACGCAAGCCGTTCCCAAAGAGCTTTAGAACAAGGCATAATTTTCCCTGCTGGCTCTTTGGGCGTGGGACCAGTCTCCAGCCCTATGGCCATTTTTGGGCCTGGCGCGGACCAAGTGCGAAAGGGTGGTTTTGAGGCTGAAGGCAGCAGGAAAGCCTGCAGCCCCCAGGTGTGTGGGGCTACGCAAGCGGTTCCCAAAGAGCTTTAGAACAAGGCATAGTTTTCCCTGCTGGCTCTTTGGGCGTGGGACCAGTCTCCAGACATATGGCCATTTTTGTGCCTGGCACGGGGCCAAGTGGGAAAGGGTGGTTTTGAGGCTGAAGGCAGCAGGAAAGCCTGCAGCCCCCAGGTGTGTGGGGCTACGCAAGCGGTTCCCAAAGAGCTTTAGAACAAGGCATAGTTTTCCCTGCTGGCTCTTTGGGCGTGGGACCAGTCTCCAGACATATGGCCATTTTTCTGCCTGGCACGGGGCCGAGTGCGAAAGCGTGCTTTTGAGGCTGAAGAGAGCAGGAAAGCCTGCAGCCCCCAGGTGTGTGGGGCTACGCAAGCGGTTCCCAAAGAGCTTTAGAACAAGGCATAGTTTTCCCTGCTGGCTCTTTGGGCGTGGGACCAGTCTCCAGACATATGGCCATTTTTCTGCCTGGCACGGGGCCGAGTGCGAAAGCGTGCTTTTGAGGCTGAAGAGAGCAGGAAAGCCTGCAGCCCCCAGGTGTGTGGGGCTACGCAAGCGGTTCCCAAAGAGCTTTAGAACAAGGCATAGTTTTCCCTGCTGGCTCTTTGGGCGTGGGACCAGTCTCCAGACGTATGGCCATTTTTGGGCCTGGCGTGACGCCATGAGGGAAAGGGTGGTTTTGAGGCTGAAGGCAGCAGGAAAGCCTGCAGCCCCCAGGTGTGTGGGGCTACGCAAGCGGTTCCCAAAGAGCTTTAGTACAAGGCATAGTTTTCCCTGCTGGCTCTTTGGGCGTCGGACCAATCTCCAGACATATGGCCATTTTTGTGCCTGGCGTGACGCCATGTGGGAAAGGGTGGTTTTGAGGCTGAAGGCAGCAGGAAAGCCTGCAGCCCCCAGGTCTGTGGGGCCACGCAAGCGGTTCCCAAAGAGCTTTAGAACAAGGCATAGTTTTCCCTGCTGGCTCTTTGGGAAAGGGACCAGTCTCCAGACATATGGCCATTTTTGGGCCTGGCGCGGCGCCAAGTGGGAAAGGGTGGTTTTGAGGCTGAAGGCAGCAGGAAAGCCTGCAGCCCCCAGGTGTGTGGGGCCACGCAAGCGGTTCCCAAAGAGCTTTAGAACAAGGCATCGTTTTCCCTGCTGGCTCTTTGGGCGTGGGACCAATCTCCAGATATATGGCCATTTTTGTGCCTGGCGTGGCGCCCTGTGGGAAAGGGTTGTTTAGAGGCTGAAGGCAGCAGGAAAGCCTGCAGCCCCCAGGTGTGTGGGGCTACGCAAGCGGTTCGCAAAGAGCTTTAGAACAAGGCATAGTTTTCCCTGCTGGCTCTTTGGGAAAGGGACCAGTCTCCAGACATGGCCATTTTTCTGCCTGGCACGGGGCCGAGTGCGAAAGCGTGCTTTTGAGGCTGAAGAGAGCAGGAAAGCCTGCAGCCCCCAGGTGTGTGGGGCTACGCAAGCGGTTCCCAAAGAGCTTTAGAACAAGGCATAGTTTTCCCTGCTGGCTCTTTGGGCGTGGGACCAATCTCCAGACATATGGCCATTTTTGGGCCTGGCGCGGCACCAAGTGGGAAAGGGTGGTTTTGAGGCTGAAGGCTGCAGGAAAGCCTGCAGCCCCCAGGTGTGTGGGGCTACGCAAGCGGTTCCCAAAGAGCTTTAGAACAAGGCATAGTTTTCCCTGCTGGCTCTTTGGGCGTGGGACCAACCTCCAGACATATGGCCATTTTTGTGCCTGGCGTGACGCCATGTGGGAAAGGGTGGATTTGAGGCTGAAGGCAGCAGGAAAGCCTGCAGCCCCCAGGTCTGTGGTGTCACGCAAGTGGTTCCCAAAGAACTTTAGAACAAGGCATAGTTTTCCCTGCTGGCTCTTTGGGCGTGGGACCAGTCTCCAGACATATGGCCATTTTTGGTCCTGGAGCAGCGCCAAGTGGGAAAGGGTGGTTTTGAGGCTGAAAGCGCGAGAAAAGCCTGCAGCCCCCAGTTTGTGTGGGGCTACGCAAGCGGTTCCCAAAGAGCTTTAGAACAAGGCATAGTTTTCCCTGCTGGCTCTTTGGGCGTCGGACCAACCTCCAGCCATATGGCCATTTTTTTGCCTGGCGTGACGCCATGAGGGAAAGGGTGGTTTTGAGGCTGAAGGCAGCAGGAAAGCCTGCAGCCCCCAGGTGTGTGGGGCTACGCAAGCGGTTCCCAAAGAGCTTTAGAACAAGGCATAGTTTTCCCTGCTGGCTCTTTGGGCGTGGGACCAATCTCCAGACATATGGCCATTTTTGGGCCTGGCGCGGCACCAAGTGGGAAAGGGTGGTTTTGAGGCTGAAGGCTGCAGGAAAGCCTGCAGCCCCCAGGTGTGTGGGGCTACGCAAGAGGTTCCCAAAGAGCTTTAGAACAAGGCATCGTTTTCCCTGCTGGCTCTTTGGGCGTGGGACCAGTCTTCAGACATATGGCCATTTTTGTGCCTGGCGTGACGCCATGTGGGAAAGGGTGGTTTTGAGGCTGAAGGCAGCAGGAAAGCCTGCAGCCCCCAGGTGTGTGGGGCTACGCAAGCGGTTCCCAAAGAGCTTTAGAACAAGGCATAGTTTTCCCTGCTGGCTCTTTGGGCGTGGGACCAGTCTCCAGACGTATGGCCATTTTTGGGCCTGGCGTGACGCCATGAGGGAAAGGGTGGTTTTGAGGCTGAAGGCAGCAGGAAAGCCTGCAGCCCCCAGGAGTGTGGGGCTACGCAAGCGGTTCCCAAAGAGCTTTAGTACAAGGCATAGTTTTCCCTGCTGGCTCTTTGGGCATGGAACCAATCTCCAGACATATGGCCATTTTTGTGCCTGGCGTGACGCCATGTGGGAAAGGGTGGTTTTGAGGCTGAAGGCAGCAGGAAAGCCTGCAGCCCCCAGGTCTGTGGGGCTACGCAAGCGGTTCCCAAAGAGCTTTAGAACAAGGCATAGTTTTCCCTGCTGGCTCTTTGGGAAAGGGACCAGTCTCCAGACATATGGCCATTTTTGGGCCTGGCGCGGCGCCAAGTGGGAAAGGGTGGTTTTGAGGCTGAAGGCAGCAGGAAAGACTGCAGCCCCCAGGTGTGTGGGGCTACGCAAGCGGTTCCCAAAGAGCTTTAGAACAAGGCATAGTTTTCCCTGCTGGCTCTTTGGGCGTGGGACCAGTCTCCAGACATATGGCCATTTTTGGGCCTGGCGCGGCACCAAGTGGGAAAGGGTGGTTTTGAGGCTGAAGGCAGCAGGAAAGCCTGCAGCCCCCAGGTGTGTGGGGCCACGCAAGCGGTTCCCAAAGAGCTTTAGAACAAGGCATCGTTTTCCCTGCTGGCTCTTTGGGCGTGGGACCAATCTCCAGATATATGGCTTTTTTTGTGCCTGGCGTGGCGCCATGTGGGAAAGGGTGGTTTTGAGGCTGAAGGCAGCAGGAAAGCCTGCAGCCCCCAGGAGTGTGGGGCTACGCAAGCGGTTCCCAAAGAGCTTTAGAACAAGGCATAGTTTTCCCTGCTGGCTCTTTGGGAAAGGGACCAATCTCCAGACATATGGCCATTTTCGTGCCTGGAGCGACGCCAAGTGAGAAAGGGTTGTTTTGAGGCTGAAGGCAGCAGGAAAGCCTGCAGCCCCCAGGTGTGTGGGGCTACGCAAGCGGTTCCCAAAGAGCTTTAGAACAAGGCATAGTTTTCCCTGCTGGCTCTTTGGGCGTGGGACCAGTCTCCAGACATATGGCCATTTTTGGGCCTGGCGTGACGCCATGTGGGAAAGGGTGGTTTTGAGGCTGAAGGCAGCAGGAAAGCCTGCAGCCCCCAGGTGTGTGGGGCTACGCAAGCGGTTCCCAAAGAGCTTTAGAACAAGGCATAGTTTTCCCTGCTGGCTCTTTGGGCGTGGGACCAGTCTCCAGACATATGGCCATTTTTCTGCCTGGCACGGGGCCGAGTGGGAAAGCGTGCTTTTGAGGCTGAAGAGAGCAGGAAAGCCTGCAGCCCCCAGGTCTGTGGGGCTACGCAAGCCGTTCCCAAAGAGCTTTAGAACAAGGCATAATTTTCCCTGCTGGCTCTTTGGGCGTGGGACCAGTCTCCAGAAATATGGCCATTTTTGGGCCTGGCGCGGACCAAGTGCGAAAGGGTGGTTTTGAGGCTGAAGGCAGCAGGAAAGCCTGCAGCCCCCAGGTGTGTGGGGCTACGCAAGCGGTTCCCAAAGAGCTTTAGAACAAGGCATAGTTTTCCCTGCTGGCTCTTTGGGCGTGGGACCAGTCTCCAGCCTTATGGCCATTTTTGGGCCTGGCACGGACCAAGTGGGAAAGGGTGGTTTTGAGGCTGAAGGCAGCAGGAAAGCCTGCAGCCCCCAGGTGTGTGGGGCCACGCAAGCGGTTCCCAAAGAGCTTTAGAACAAGGCATAGTTTTCCCTGCTGGCTCTTTGGGCGTGGGACCAGTCTCCAGACATATGGCCATTTTTGTGCATGGCACGGGGCCAAGTGGGAAAGGGTGGTTTTGAGGCTGAAGGCAGCAGGAAAGCCTGCAGCCCCCAGGTGTGTGGGGCTACGCAAGCGGTTCCCAAAGAGCTTTAGAACAAGGCATAGTTTTCCCTGCTGGCTCTTTGGGCGTGGGACCAGTCTCCAGACATATGGCCATTTTTCTGCCTGGCACGGGGCCGAGTGGGAAAGCGTGCTTTTGAGGCTGAAGAGAGCAGGAAAGCCTGCAGCCCCCAGGTGTGTGGGGCTACGCAAGCGGTTCCCAAAGAGCTTTAGAACAAGGCATAGTTTTCCCTGCTGGCTCTTTGGGCGTGGGACCAGTCTCCAGACGTATGGCCATTTTTGGGCCTGGCGTGACGCCATGAGGGAAAGGGTGGTTTTGAGGCTGAAGAGAGCAGGAAAGCCTGCAGCCCCCAGGTGTGTGGGGCTACGCAAGCGGTTCCCAAAGAGCTTTAGTACAAGGCATAGTTTTCCCTGCTGGCTCTTTGGGCGTCGGACCAATCTCCAGACATATGGCCATTTTTGTGCCTGGCGTGACGCCATGTGGGAAAGGGTGGTTTTGAGGCTGAAGGCAGCAGGAAAGCCTGCAGCCCCCAGGTCTGTGGGGCCACGCAAGCGGTTCCCAAAGAGCTTTAGAACAAGGCATAGTTTTCCCTGCTGGCTCTTTGGGAAAGGGACCAGTCTCCAGACATATGGCCATTTTTGGGCCTGGCGCGGCGCCAAGTGGGAAAGGGTGGTTTTGAGGCTGAAGGCAGCAGGAAAGCCTGCAGCCCCCAGGTGTGTGGGGCCACGCAAGCGGTTCCCAAAGAGCTTTAGAACAAGCCATCGTTTTCCCTGCTGGCTCTTTGGGCGTGGGACCAATCTCCACATATATGGCCATTTTTGTGCCTGGCGTGGCGCCATGTGGGAAAGGGTGGTTTTGAGGCTGAAGGCAGCAGGAAAGCCTGCAGCCCCCAGGAGTGTGGGGCTACGCAAGCGGTTCGCAAAGAGCTTTAGAACAAGGCATAGTTTTCCCTGCTGGCTCTTTGGGAAAGGGACCAATCTCCAGACATATGGCCATTTTCGTGCCTGGAGCGACGCCAAGTGAGAAAGGGTTGTTTTGAGGCTGAAGGCAGCAGGAAAGCCTGCAGCCCCCAGGTCTGTGGGGCTACGCAAGCGGTTCCCAAAGAGCTTTAGAACAAGGCATAGTTTTCCCTGCTGGCTCTTTGGGCGTGGGACCAATCTCCAGATATATGGCCATTTTTGGGCCTGGCGTGACGCCATGTGGGAAAGGGTGGTTTTGAGGCTGAAGGCAGCAGGAAAGCCTGCAGCCCCCAGGTGTGTGGGGCTACGCAAGCGGTTCCCAAAGAGCTTTAGAACAAGGCATAGTTTTCCCTGCTGGCTCTTTGGGCGTGGGACCAGTCTCCAGACATATGGCCATTTTTCTGCCTGGCACGGGGCCGAGTGGGAAAGCGTGCTTTTGAGGCTGAAGAGAGCAGGAAAGCCTGCAGCCCCCAGGTCTGTGGGGCTACGCAAGCCGTTCCCAAAGAGCTTTAGAACAAGGCATAGTTTTCCCTGCTGGCTCTTTGGGCGTGGGACCAGTCTCCAGCCTTATGGCCATTTTTGGGCCTGGCGCGGACCAAGTGCGAAAGGGTGGTTTTGAGGCTGAAGGCAGCAGGAAAGCCTGCAGCCCCCAGGTGTGTGGGGCTACGCAAGCGGTTCCCAAAGAGCTTTAGAACAAGGCATAGTTTTCCCTGCTGGCTCTTTGGGCGTGGGACCAGTCTCCAGCCTTATGGCCATTTTTGGGCCTGGCACGGACCAAGTGGGAAAGGGTGGTTTTGAGGCTGAAGGCAGCAGGAAAGCCTGCAGCCCCCAGGTGTGTGGGGCCACGCAAGCGGTTCCCAAAGAGCTTTAGAACAAGGCATAGTTTTCCCTGCTGGCTCTTTGGGCGTGGGACCAGTCTCCAGACATATGGCCATTTTTGTGCATGGCACGGGGCCAAGTGGGAAAGGGTGGTTTTGAGGCTGAAGGCAGCAGGAAAGCCTGCAGCCCCCAGGTGTGTGGGGCTACGCAAGCGGTTCCCAAAGAGCTTTAGAACAAGGCATAGTTTTCCCTGCTGGCTCTTTGGGCGTGGGACCAGTCTCCAGACATATGGCCATTTTTCTGCCTGGCACGGGGCCGAGTGGGAAAGCGTGCTTTTGAGGCTGAAGAGAGCAGGAAAGCCTGCAGCCCCCAGGTGTGTGGGGCTACGCAAGCGGTTCCCAAAGAGCTTTAGAACAAGGCATAGTTTTCCCTGCTGGCTCTTTGGGCGTGGGACCAGTCTCCAGACGTATGGCCATTTTTGGGCCTGGCGTGACGCCATGAGGGAAAGGGTGGTTTTGAGGCTGAAGAGAGCAGGAAAGCCTGCAGCCCCCAGGTGTGTGGGGCTACGCAAGCGGTTCCCAAAGAGCTTTAGTACAAGGCATAGTTTTCCCTGCTGGCTCTTTGGGCGTCGGACCAATCTCCAGACATATGGCCATTTTTGTGCCTGGCGTGACGCCATGTGGGAAAGGGTGGTTTTGAGGCTGAAGGCAGCAGGAAAGCCTGCAGCCCCCAGGTCTGTGGGGCCACGCAAGCGGTTCCCAAAGAGCTTTAGAACAAGGCATAGTTTTCCCTGCTGGCTCTTTGGGAAAGGGACCAGTCTCCAGACATATGGCCATTTTTGGGCCTGGCGCGGCGCCAAGTGGGAAAGGGTGGTTTTGAGGCTGAAGGCAGCAGGAAAGACTGCAGCCCCCAGGTGTGTGGGGCTACGCAAGCAGTTACCAAAGAGCTTTAGAACAAGGCATAGTTTTCCCTGCTGGCTCTTTGGGCGTGGGACCAGTCTTCAGACATATGGCCATTTTTGGGCCTGGCGCGGCACCAAGTGGGAAAGGGTGGTTTTGAGGCTGAAGGCAGCAGGAAAGCCTGCAGCCCCCAGGTGTGTGGGGCCACGCAAGCGGTTCCCAAAGAGCTTTAGAACAAGCCATCGTTTTCCCTGCTGGCTCTTTGGGCGTGGGACCAATCTCCACATATATGGCCATTTTTGTGCCTGGCGTGGCGCCATGTGGGAAAGGGTGGTTTTGAGGCTGAAGGCAGCAGGAAAGCCTGCAGCCCCCAGGAGTGTGGGGCTACGCAAGCGGTTCGCAAAGAGCTTTAGAACAAGGCATAGTTTTCCCTGCTGGCTCTTTGGGAAAGGGACCAATCTCCAGACATATGGCCATTTTCGTGCCTGGAGCGACGCCAAGTGAGAAAGGGTTGTTTTGAGGCTGAAGGCAGCAGGAAAGCCTGCAGCCCCCAGGTGTGTGGGGCTACGCAAGCGGTTCCCAAAGAGCTTTAGAACAAGGCATAGTTTTCCCTGCTGGCTCTTTGGGCGTGGGACCAATCTCCAGATATATGGCCATTTTTGGGCCTGGCGTGACGCCATGTGGGAAAGGGTGGTTTTGAGGCTGAAGGCAGCAGGAAAGCCTGCAGCCCCCAGGTGTGTGGGGCTACGCAAGCGGTTCCCAAAGAGCTTTAGAACAAGGCATAGTTTTCCCTGCTGGCTCTTTGGGCGTGGGACCAGTCTCCAGACATATGGCCATTTTTCTGCCTGGCACGGGGCCGAGTGGGAAAGCGTGCTTTTGAGGCTGAAGAGAGCAGGAAAGCCTGCAGCCCCCAGGTCTGTGGGGCTACGCAAGCCGTTCCCAAAGAGCTTTAGAACAAGGCATAGTTTTCCCTGCTGGCTCTTTGGGCGTGGGACCAGTCTCCAGCCTTATGGCCATTTTTGGGCCTGGCGCGGACCAAGTGCGAAAGGGTGGTTTTGAGGCTGAAGGCAGCAGGAAAGCCTGCAGGCCCCAGGTGTGTGGGGCTACGCAAGCGGTTCCCAAAGAGCTTTAGAACAAGGCATAGTTTTCCCTGCTGGCTCTTTGGGCGTGGGACCAGTCTCCAGCCTTATGGCCATTTTTGGGCCTGGCACGGACCAAGTGGGAAAGGGTGGTTTTGAGGCTGAAGGCAGCAGGAAAGCCTGCAGCCCCCAGGTGTGTGGGGCTACGCAAGCGGTTCCCAAAGAGCTTTAGAACAAGGCATAATTTTCCCTGCTGGCTCTTTGGGAAAGGGACCAGTCTCCAGACATATGGCCATTTTTCTGCCTGGCACGGGGCCGAGTGCGAAAGCGTGCTTTTGAGGCTGAAGAGAACAGGAAAGCCTGCAGCCCCCAGGTGTGTGGGGCTACGCAAGCGGTTCCCAAAGAGCTTTAGAACAAGGCATAGTTTTCCCTGCTGGCTCTTTGGGCGTGGGACCAGTCTCCAGCCATATGGCCATTTTTGTGCCTGGCGTGACGCCAAGTGGGAAAGGGTGGTTTTGAGGCTGAAGGCAGCAGGAAAGCCTGCAGCCCCCAGGTGTGTGGGGCTACGCAAGCGGTTCCCAAAGAGCTTTAGAACAAGGCATAGTTTTCCCTGCTGGCTCTTTGGGCGTGGGACCAATCTCCAGACATATGGCCATTTTTGGGCCTGGCGCGGCACCAAGTGGGAAAGGGTGCTTTTGAGGCTGAAGGCTGCAGGAAAGCCTGCAGCCCCCAGGTGTGTGGGGCTACGCAAGCGGTTCCCAAAGAGCTTTAGAACAAGGCATCGTTTTCCCTGCTGGCTCTTTGGGCGTGGGACCAATCCCCAGACATATGGCCATTTTTGGTCCTGGAGCAGCGCCAAGTGGGAAAGGGTGGTTTTGAGGCTGAAAGCGCGAGAAAAGCCTGCAGCCCCCAGTTTGTGTGGGGCTACGCAAGCGGTTCCCAAAGAGCTTTAGAACAAGGCATAGTTTTCCCTGCTGGCTCTTTGGGCGTGGGACAAGTCTCCAGACATATGGCCATTTTTGGGCCTCGCGCGGCGCCAAGTGGGAAAGGGTGGTTTTGAGGCTGAAGGCAGCAGGAAAGCCTGCAGCCCCCAGGTGTGTGGGGCTACGCAAGCGGTTCCCAAAGAGCTTTAGAACAAGGCATAGTTTTCCCTGCTGGCTCTTTGGGCGTGGGACCAGTCTCCAGCCTTATGGCCATTTTTGGGCCTGGCGCGGACCAAGTGCGAAAGGGTGGTGTTGAGGCTGAAGGCAGCAGGAAAGCCTGCAGCCCCCAGGTGTGTGGGGCTACGCAAGCGGTTCCCAAAGAGCTTTAGAACAAGGCATAGTTTTCCCTGCTGGCTCTTTGGGCGTGGGACCAACCTCCAGCCATATGGCCATTTTTGTGCCTGGCGTGACGCCATGAGGGAAAGGGTGGTTTTGAGGCTGAAGGCAGCAGGAAAGCCTGCAGCCCCCAGGTGTGTGGGGCTACGCAAGCGGTTCCCAAAGAGCTTTAGAACAAGGCATAGTTTTCCCTGCTGGCTCTTTGGGCGTGGGACCAATCTCCAGACATATGGCCATTTTTGGGGCTGGCGCGGCACCAAGTGGGAAAGGGTGGTTTTGAGGCTGAAGGCAGCAGGAAAGCCTGCAGCCCCCAGGTGTGTGGGGCTACGCAAGCGGTTCCCAAAGAGCTTTAGTACAAGGCATAGTTTTCCCTGCTGGCTCTTTCGGCGTCGGACCAATCTCCAGACATATGGCCATTTTTGTGCCTGGCGTGACGCCATGTGGGAAAGGGTGGTTTTGAGGCTGAAGGCAGCAGGAAAGCCTGCAGCCCCCAGGTGTGTGGGGCTACGCAAGCGGTTCCCAAAGAGCTTTAGAACAAGGCATAGTTTTCCCTGCTGGCTCTTTGGGAAAGGGACCAGTCTCCAGACATATGGCCATTTTTGGGCCTGGCGCGGCGCCAAGTGGGAAAGGGTGGTTTTGAGGCTGAAGGCAGCAGGAAAGACTGCAGCCCCCAGGTGTGTGGGGCTACGCAAGCGGTTCCCAAAGAGCTTTATAACAAGGCATAGTTTTCCCTGCTGGCTCTTTGGGCGTGGGACCAATCTCCAGACATATGGCCATTTTTGGGCCTGGCGCGGCACCAAGTGGGAAAGGGTGGTTTTGAGGCTGAAGGCTGCAGGAAAGCCTGCAGCCCCCAGGAGTGTGGGGCTACGCAAGCGGTTCCCAAAGAGCTTTAGAACAAGGCATCGTTTTCCCTGCTGGCTCTTTGGGCGTGGGACCAGTCTCCAGATATATGGCCATTTTTGGGCTTGGCGCGGCGCCATGTGGGAAAGGGTGGTTTTGAGGCTGAAGGCAGCAGGAAAGCCTGCAGCCCGCAGGAGTTTGGGGCTACGCAAGTGGTTCCCAAAGAGCTTTAGAACAAGGCATAGTTTTCCCTGCTGGCTCTTTGGGCGTGGGACCAGTCTCCAGACATATGGCCATTTTGTGCCTTGCGTGACGCCAAGTGGGAAAGGGTGGTTTTGAGGCTGAAGGCAGCAGGAAAGCCTGCAGCCCCCAGGTGTGTGGGGCTACGCAAGCGGTTCCCAAAGAGCTTTAGAACAAGGCATAGTTTTCCCTGCTGGCTCTTTGGGCGTGGGACCAGTCTCCAGACATATGGCCATTTTTGTGCCTGGCGTGACGCCATGAGGGAAAGGGTGGTTTTGAGGCTGAAGGCAGCAGGAAAGCCTGCAGCCCCCAGGTGTGTGGGGCTACGCAAGCGGTTCCCAAAGAGCTTTAGTACAAGGCATAGTTTTCCCTGCTGGCTCTTTGGGCGTCGGACCAATCTCCAGACATATGGCCATTTTTGTGCCTGGCGTGACGCCATGTGGGAAAGGGTGGTTTTGAGGCTGAAGGCAGCAGGAAAGCCTGCAGCCCCCAGGTCTGTGGGGCCACGCAAGCGGTTCCCAAAGAGCTTTAGAACAAGGCATAGTTTTCCCTGCTGGCTCTTTGGGAAAGGTACCAGTCTCCAGACATATGGCCATTTTTGGGCCTGGCGCGGCGTCAAGTGGGAAAGGGTGGTTTTGAGGCTGAAGGCAGCAGGAAAGCCTGCAGCCCCCAGGTCTGTGGGGCTACGCAAGCGGTTCCCAAAGAGCTTTAGAACAAGGCATAGTTTTCCCTGCTGGCTCTTTGGGCGTGGGACCAATCTCCAGACATATGGCCATTTTTGTGCCTGGAGCGACGCCAAGTGAGAAAGGGTTGTTTTGAGGCTGAAGGCAGCAGGAAAGCCTGCAGCCCCCAGGTGTGTGGGGCTACGCAAGCGGTTCCCAAAGAGCTTTAGAACAAGGCATAGTTTTCCCTGCTGGCTCTTTGGGCGTGGGACCAGTCTCCAGATATATGGCCATTTTTGTGCCTGGCGTGACGCCATGTGGGAAAGGGTGGTTTTGAGGCTGAAGGCAGCAGGAAAGCCTGCAGCCCCCAGGTGTGTGGGGCTACGCAAGCGGTTCCCAAAGAGCTTTAGAACAAGGCATAGTTTTCCCTGCTGGCTCTTTGGGCGTGGGACCAGTCTCCAGACATATGGCCATTTTTCTGCCTGGCACGGGGCCGAGTGGGAAAGGGTGGTTTTGAGGCTGAAAGCGCGAGAAAAGCCTGCAGCCCCCAGGTCTGTGGGGCTACGCAAGCCGTTCCCAAAGAGCTTTAGAACAAGGCATAGTTTTCCCTGCTGGCTCTTTGGGCGTGGGACCAGTCTCCAGACATATGGCCATTTTTGGGCCTGGCGTGACGCCATGAGGGAAAGGGTGGTTTTGAGGCTGAAGGCAGCAGGAAAGCCTGCAGCCCCCAGGTGTGTGGGGCTACGCAAGCGGTTCCCAAAGAGCTTTAGAACAAGGCATAGTTTTCCCTGCTGGCTCTTTGGGCGTGGGACCAATCTCCAGACATATGGCCATTTTTGGGCCTGGCGCGGCGCCAAGTGGGAAAGGGTGGTTTTGAGGCTGAAGGCTGCAGGAAAGCCTGCAGCCCCCAGGTGTGTGGGGCTACGCAAGAGGTTCCCAAAGAGCTTTAGAACAAGGCATCGTTTTCCCTACTGGCTCTTTCGGCGTGGGACCAATCCCCAGATATATGGCCATTTTTGGGCTTGGCGCGGCGCCATGTGGGAAAGGGTGGTTTTGATGCTGAAGGCAGCAGGAAAGCCTGCAGCCCCCAGGAGTTTGGGGCTACGCAAGTGGTTCCCAAAGAGCTTTAGAACAAGGCATAGTTTTCCCTGCTGGGTCTTTGGGCGTGGGACCAGTCTCCAGACATATGGCCATTTTGTGCCTTGCGTGACGGCAAGTGGGAAAGGGTGGTTTTGAGGCTGAAGGCAGCAGGAAAGCCTGCAGCCCCCAGGAGTTTGGGGCTACGCAAGTGGTTCCCAAAGAGCTTTAGAACAAAGCATAGTTTTCCCTGCTGGCTCTTTGGGCGTGGGACCAGTCTCCAGACATATGGCCATTTTGTGCCTTGCGTGACGTCATGTGGGAAAGGGTGGTTTTGAGGCTGAAGGCAGCAGGAAAGCCTGCAGCCCCCAGGTGTGTGGGGCCACGCAAGCGGTTCCCAAAGAGCTTTAGAACAAGGCATAGTTTTCCCTGCTGGCTCTTTGGGAAAGGGACCAGTCTCCAGACATATGGCCATTTTTGGGCCTGGCGCGGCGCCAAGTGGGAAAGGGTGGTTTTGAGGCTGAAGGCAGCAGGAAAGACTGCAGCCCCCAGGTGTGTGGGGCTACGCAAGCAGTTACCAAAGAGCTTTAGAACAAGGCATAGTTTTCCCTGCTGGCTCTTTGGGCGTGGGACCAGTCTCCAGACATATGGCCATTTTTGGGCCTGGCGCGGCACCAAGTGGGAAAGGGTGGTTTTGAGGCTGAAGGCAGCAGGAAAGCCTGCAGCCCCCAGGTGTGTGGGGCCACGCAAGCGGTTCCCAAAGAGCTTTAGAACAAGGCATCGTTTTCCCTGCTGGCTCTTTGGGCGTGGGACCAATCTACAGATATATGGCCATTTTTGTGCCTGGCGTGGCGCCATGTGGGAAAGGGTGGTTTTGAGGCTGAAGGCAGCAGGAAAGCCTGCAGCCCCCAGGAGTGTGGGGCTACGCAAGCGGTTCCCAAAGAGCTTTAGAACAAGGCATAGTTTTCCCTGCTGGCTCTTTGGGAAAGGGACTAATCTCCAGACATATGGCCATTTTTGTGCCTGGAGCGACGCCAAGTGAGAAAGGGTTGTTTTGAGGCTGAAGGCAGCAGGAAAGCCTGCAGCCCCCAGGTGTGTGGGGCTACGCAAGCGGTTCCCAAAGAGCTTTAGAACAAGGCATAATTTTCCCTGCTGGCTCTTTGGGCGTGGGACCAATCTCCAGACATATGGCCATTTTTGTGCCTGGCGTGACGCCATGTGGGAAAGGGTGGTTTTGAGGCTGAAGGCAGCAGGAAAGCCTGCAGCCCCCAGGTGTGTGGGGCTACGCAAGCGGTTCCCAAAGAGCTTTAGAACAAGGCATAGTTTTCCCTGCTGGCTCTTTGGGCGTGGGACCAGTCTCCAGACATATGGCCATTTTTCTGCCTGGCACGGGGCTGAGTGGGAAAGCGTGCTTTTGAGGCTGAAGAGAGCAGGAAAGCCTGCAGCCCCCAGGTCTGTGGGGCTACGCAAGCCGTTCCCAAAGAGCTTTAGAACAAGGCATAGTTTTCCCTGCTGGCTCTTTGGGCGTGGGACCAACCTCCAGCCCTATGGCCATTTTTGTGCCTGGCGTGACGCCATGAGGGAAAGGGTGGTTTTGAGGCTGAAGGCAGCAGGAAAGCCTGCAGCCCCCAGGTGTGTGGGGCTACGCAAGCGGTTCCCAAAGAGCTTTAGAACAAGGCATAGTTTTCCCTGCTGGCTCTTTGGGCGTGGGACCAATCTCCAGACATATGGCCATTTTTGGGCCTGGCGCGGCGCCAAGTGGGAAAGGGTGGTTTTGAGGCTGAAGGCTGCAGGAAAGCCTGCAGCCCCCAGGTGTGTGGGGCTACGCAAGAGGTTCCCAAAGAGCTTTAGAACAAGGCATCGTTTTCCCTGCTGGCTCTTTGGGCGTGGGACCAATCCCCAGATATATGGCCATTTTTGGGCTTGGCGCGGCGCCATGTGGGAAAGGGTGGTTTTGAGGCTGAAGGCAGCAGGAAAGCCTGCAGCCCCCAGGAGTTTGGGGCTATGCAAGTGGTTCCCAAAGAGCTTTAGAACAAGGCATAGTTTTCCCTGCTGGGTCTTTGGGCGTGGGACCAGTCTCCAGACATATGGCCATTTTGTGCCTTGCGTGACGCCATGTGGGAAAGGGTGGTTTTGAGGCTGAAGGCAGCAGGAAAGCCTGCAGCCCCCAGGTCTGTGGGGCTACGCAAGCCGTTCCCAAAGAGCTTTAGAACAAGGCATAGTTTTCCCTGCTGGCTCTTTGGGCGTGGGACCAGTCTCCAGATATATGGCCATTTTTGTGCCTGGCGTGGCGCCATGTGGGAAAGGGTGGTTTTGAGGCTGAAGGCAGCAGGAAAGCCTGCAGCCCCCAGGAGTGTGGGGCTACGCAAGCCGTTCCCAAAGAGCTTTAGAACAAGGCATAGTTTTCCCTGCTGGCTCTTTGGGAAAGGGACCAATCTCCAGACATATGGCCATTTTTGTGCCTGGAGCGACGCCAAGTGAGAAAGGGTTGTTTTGAGGCTGAAGGCAGCAGGAAAGCCTGCAGCCCCCAGGTGTGTGGGGCTACGCAAGCGGTTCCCAAAGAGCTTTAGAACAAGGCATAGTTTTCCCTGCTGGCTCTTTGGGAAAGGGACCAGTCTCCAGACATATGGCCATTTTTGGGCCTGGCGCGGCGCTAAGTGGGAAAGGGTGGTTTTGAGGCTGAAGGCAGCAGGAAAGACTGCAGCCCCCAGGTGTGTGGGGCTACGCAAGCAGTTACCAAAGAGCTTTAGAACAAGGCATAGTTTTCCCTGCTGGCTCTTTGGGCGTGGGACCAGTCTCCAGACATATGGCCATTTTTGGGCCTGGCGCGGCACCAAGTGGGAAAGGGTGGTTTTGAGGCTGAAGGCAGCAGGAAAGCCTGCAGCCCCCAGGTGTGTGGGGCCACGCAAGCGGTTCCCAAAGAGCTTTAGAACAAGGCATCGTTTTCCCTGCTGGCTCTTTGGGCGTGGGACCAATCTCCAGATATATGGCCATTTTTGTGCCTGGCGTGGCGCCATGTGGGAAAGGGTGGTTTTGAGGCTGAAGGCAGCAGGAAAGCCTGCAGCCCCCAGGAGTGTGGGGCTACGCAAGCGGTTCCCAAAGAGCTTTAGAACAAGGCATAGTTTTCCCTGCTGGCTCTTTGGGCGTGGGACCAATCTCCAGACATATGGCCATTTTTGGGCCTGGAGCGACGCCAAGTGAGAAAGGGTTGTTTTGAGGCTGAAGGCAGCAGGAAAGCCTGCAGCCCCCAGGTGTGTGGGGCTACGCAAGCCGTTCCCAAAGAGCTTTAGAACAAGGCATAGTTTTCCCTGCTGGCTCTTTGGGCGTGGGACCAACCTCCAGCCCTATGGCCATTTTTGTGCCTGGCGTGACGCCATGAGGGAAAGGGTGGTTTTGAGGCTGAAGGCAGCAGGAAAGCCTGCAGCCCCCAGGTGTGTGGGGCTACGCAAGCGGTTCCCGAAGAGCTTTAGAACAAGGCATAGTTTTCCCTGCTGGCTCTTTGGGCGTGGGACCAATCTCCAGACATATGGCCATTTTTGGGCCTGGCGCGGCGCCAAGTGGGAAAGGGTGGTTTTGAGGCTGAAGGCTGCAGGAAAGCCTGCAGCCCCCAGGTGTGTGGGGCTACGCAAGAGGTTCCCAAAGAGCTTTAGAACAAGGCATCGTTTTCCCTGCTGGCTCTTTGGGCGTGGGACCAATCCCCAGATATATGGCCATTTTTGGGCTTGGCGCGGCGCCATGTGGGAAAGGGTGGTTTTGAGGCTGAAGGCAGCAGGAAAGCCTGCAGCCCCCAGGAGTTTGGGGCTACGCAAGTGGTTCCCAAAGAGCTTTAGAACAAGGCATAGTTTTCCCTGCTGGCTCTTTGGGCGTGGGACCAGTCTCCAGACATATGGCTATTTTGTGCCTTGCGTGACGCCAAGTGGGAAAGGGTGGTTTTGAGGCTGAAGGCAGCAGGAAAGCCTGCAGCCCCCAGGTGTGTGGGGCTACGCAAGCGGTTCCCAAAGAGCTTTAGAACAAGGCATAGTTTTCCCTGCTGGCTCTTTGGGCGTGGGACCAGTCTCCAGATATATGGCCATTTTTGTGCCTGGCGTGGCGCCATGTGGGAAAGGGTGGTTTTGAGGCTGAAGGCAGCAGGAAAGCCTGCAGCCCCCAGGAGTGTGGGGCTACGCAAGCAGTTCCCAAAGAGCTTTAGAACAAGGCATAATTTTCCCTGCTGGCTCTTTGGGCGTGGGACCAATCTCCAGACATATGGCCATTTTTGTGCCTGGCGTGACGCCATGTGGGAAAGGGTGGTTTTGAGGCTGAAGGCAGCAGGAAAGCCTGCAGCCCCCAGGTGTGTGGGGCTACGCAAGCGGTTCCCAAAGAGCTTTAGAACAAGGCATAGTTTTCCCTGCTGGCTCTTTGGGAAAGGGACCAGTCTCCAGACATATGGCCATTTTTCTGCCTGGCACGGGGCCGAGTGGGAAAGCGTGCTTTTGAGGCTGAAGAGAGCAGGAAAGCCTGCAGCCCCCAGGTCTGTGGGGCTACGCAAGCCGTTCCCAAAGAGCTTTAGAACAAGGCATAGTTTTCCCTGCTGGCTCTTTGGGCGTGGGACCAGTCTCCAGACATATGGCCATTTTTGTGCCTGGCGTGACGCCATGAGGGAAAGGGTGGTTTTGAGGCTGAAGGCAGCAGGAAAGCCTGCAGCCCCCAGGTGTGTGGGGCTACGCAAGCGGTTCCCAAAGAGCTTTAGAACAAGGCATAGTTTTCCCTGCTGGCTCTTTGGGCGTGGGACCAATCTCCAGACATATGGCCATTTTTGGGCCTGGCGCGGCGCCAAGTGGGAAAGGGTGGTTTTGAGGCTGAAGGCTGCAGGAAAGCCTGCAGCCCCCAGGTGTGTGGGGCTACGCAAGAGGTTCCCAAAGAGCTTTAGAACAAGGCATCGTTTTCCCTGCTGGCTCTTTGGGCGTGGGACCAATCCCCAGATATATGGCCATTTTTGGGCTTGGCGCGGCGCCATGTGGGAAAGGGTGGTTTTGAGGCTGAAGGCAGCAGGAAAGCCTGCAGCCCCCAGGAGTTTGGGGCTACGCAAGTGGTTCCCAAAGAGCTTTAGAACAAGGCATAGTTTTCCCTGCTGGCTCTTTGGGCGTGGGACCAGTCTCCAGACATATGGCCATTTTGTGCCTTGCGTGACGCCATGTGGGAAAGGGTGGTTTTGAGGCTGAAGGCAGCAGGAAAGCCTGCAGCCCCCAGGAGTTTGGGGCTACGCAAGCGGTTCCCAAAGAGCTTTAGAACAAGGCATAGTTTTCCCTGCTGGCTCTTTGGGCGTGGGACCAGTCTCCAGATATATGGCCATTTTTGTGCCTGGCGTGGCGCCATGTGGGAAAGGGTGGTTTTGAGGCTGAAGGCAGCAGGAAAGCCTGCAGCCCCCAGGAGTGTGGGGCTACGCAAGCGGTTCCCAAAGAGCTTTAGAACAAGGCATAGTTTTCCCTGCTGGCTCTTTGGGAAAGGGACCAATCTCCAGACATATGGCCATTTTTGTGCCTGGAGCGACGCCAAGTGAGAAAGGGTTGTTTTGAGGCTGAAGGCAGCAGGAAAGCCTGCAGCCCCCAGGTGTGTGGGGCTACGCAAGCGGTTCCCAAAGAGCTTTAGAACAAGGCATAGTTTTCCCTGCTGGCTCTTTGGGAAAGGGACCAGTCTCCAGACATATGGCCATTTTTGGGCCTGGCGCGGCGCTAAGTGGGAAAGGGTGGTTTTGAGGCTGAAGGCAGCAGGAAAGACTGCAGCCCCCAGGTGTGTGGGGCTACGCAAGCAGTTACCAAAGAGCTTTAGAACAAGGCATAGTTTTCCCTGCTGGCTCTTTGGGCGTGGGACCAGTCTCCAGACATATGGCCATTTTTGGGCCTGGCGCGGCACCAAGTGGGAAAGGGTGGTTTTGAGGCTGAAGGCAGCAGGAAAGCCTGCAGCCCCCAGGTGTGTGGGGCCACGCAAGCGGTTCCCAAAGAGCTTTAGAACAAGGCATCGTTTTCCCTGCTGGCTCTTTGGGCGTGGGACCAATCTCCAGATATATGGCCATTTTTGTGCCTGGCGTGGCGCCATGTGGGAAAGGGTGGTTTTGAGGCTGAAGGCAGCAGGAAAGCCTGCAGCCCCCAGGAGTGTGGGGCTACGCAAGCGGTTCCCAAAGAGCTTTAGAACAAGGCATAGTTTTCCCTGCTGGCTCTTTGGGCGTGGGACCAATCTCCAGACATATGGCCATTTTTGGGCCTGGAGCGACGCCAAGTGAGAAAGGGTTGTTTTGAGGCTGAAGGCAGCAGGAAAGCCTGCAGCCCCCAGGTGTGTGGGGCTACGCAAGCCGTTCCCAAAGAGCTTTAGAACAAGGCATAGTTTTCCCTGCTGGCTCTTTGGGCGTGGGACCAACCTCCAGCCCTATGGCCATTTTTGTGCCTGGCGTGACGCCATGAGGGAAAGGGTGGTTTTGAGGCTGAAGGCAGCAGGAAAGCCTGCAGCCCCCAGGTGTGTGGGGCTACGCAAGCGGTTCCCGAAGAGCTTTAGAACAAGGCATAGTTTTCCCTGCTGGCTCTTTGGGCGTGGGACCAATCTCCAGACATATGGCCATTTTTGGGCCTGGCGCGGCGCCAAGTGGGAAAGGGTGGTTTTGAGGCTGAAGGCTGCAGGAAAGCCTGCAGCCCCCAGGTGTGTGGGGCTACGCAAGAGGTTCCCAAAGAGCTTTAGAACAAGGCATCGTTTTCCCTGCTGGCTCTTTGGGCGTGGGACCAATCCCCAGATATATGGCCATTTTTGGGCTTGGCGCGGCGCCATGTGGGAAAGGGTGGTTTTGAGGCTGAAGGCAGCAGGAAAGCCTGCAGCCCCCAGGAGTTTGGGGCTACGCAAGTGGTTCCCAAAGAGCTTTAGAACAAGGCATAGTTTTCCCTGCTGGCTCTTTGGGCGTGGGACCAGTCTCCAGACATATGGCTATTTTGTGCCTTGCGTGACGCCAAGTGGGAAAGGGTGGTTTTGAGGCTGAAGGCAGCAGGAAAGCCTGCAGCCCCCAGGTGTGTGGGGCTACGCAAGCGGTTCCCAAAGAGCTTTAGAACAAGGCATAGTTTTCCCTGCTGGCTCTTTGGGCGTGGGACCAGTCTCCAGATATATGGCCATTTTTGTGCCTGGCGTGGCGCCATGTGGGAAAGGGTGGTTTTGAGGCTGAAGGCAGCAGGAAAGCCTGCAGCCCCCAGGAGTGTGGGGCTACGCAAGCAGTTCCCAAAGAGCTTTAGAACAAGGCATAGTTTTCCCTGCTGGCTCTTTGGGCGTGGGACCAGTCTCCAGACATATGGCCATTTTTGGGCCTGGAGCGGCACCAAGTGGGAAAGGGTGGTTTTGAGGCTGAAGGCAGCAGGAAAGCCTGCAGCCCCCAGGTGT
Organism: Chroicocephalus ridibundus; assembly: GCF_963924245.1. Lineage (NCBI taxonomy): Eukaryota > Metazoa > Chordata > Aves > Charadriiformes > Laridae > Chroicocephalus > Chroicocephalus ridibundus. The sequence continues at coordinate 84,536 of NW_026961787.1, forward strand.
GTGGGGCTACGCAAGCGGTTCCCAAAGAGCTTTAGAAAAAGCCATAGTTTTCCCTGCTGGCTCTTTGGGAAAGGGACCAGTCTCCAGACATATGGCCATTTTTCTGCCTGGCACGGGGCCGAGTGGGAAAGCGTGCTTTTGAGGCTGAAGAGAGCAGGAAAGCCTGCAGCCCCCAGGTCTGTGGGGCTACGCAAGCCGTTCCCAAAGAGCTTTAGAACAAGGCATAGTTTTCCCTGCTGGCTCTTTGGGCGTGGGACCAACCTCCAGCCCTATGGCCATTTTTGTGCCTGGCGTGACGCCATGAGGGAAAGGGTGGTTTTGAGGCTGAAGGCAGCAGGAAAGCCTGCAGCCCCCAGGTGTGTGGGGCTACGCAAGCGGTTCCCAAAGAGCTTTAGAACAAGGCATAGTTTTCCCTGCTGGCTCTTTGGGCGTGGGACCAATCTCCAGACATATGGCCATTTTTGGGCCTGGCGCGGCGCCAAGTGGGAAAGGGTGGTTTTGAGGCTGAAGGCTGCAGGAAAGCCTGCAGCCCCCAGGTGTGTGGGGCTACGCAAGAGGTTCCCAAAGAGCTTTAGAACAAGGCATCGTTTTCCCTGCTGGCTCTTTGGGCGTGGGACCAATCCCCAGATATATGGCCATTTTTGGGCTTGGCGCGGCGCCATGTGGGAAAGGGTGGTTTTGAGGCTGAAGGCAGCAGGAAAGCCTGCAGCCCCCAGGAGTTTGGGGCTACGCAAGTGGTTCCCAAAGAGCTTTAGAACAAGGCATAGTTTTCCCTGCTGGCTCTTTGGGCGTGGGACCAGTCTCCAGACATATGGCCATTTTGTGCCTTGCGTGACGCCACGTGGGAAAGGGTGGTTTTGAGGCTGAAGGCAGCAGGAAAGCCTGCAGCCCCCAGGTGTGTGGGGCTACGCAAGCGGTTCCCAAAGAGCTTCAGAACAAGGCATAGTTTTCCCTGCTGGCTCTTTGGGAAAGGGACCAATCTCCAGACATATGGCCATTTTTCTGCCTGGCGTGACGCCAAGTGGGAAAGGGTGGTTTTGAGGCTGAAGGCAGCAGGAAAGCCTGCAGCCCCCAGGTGTGTGGGGCTACGCAAGCGGTTCCCAAAGAGCTTTAGAACAAGGCATAATTTTCCCTGCTGGCTCTTTGGGCGTGGGACCAGTCTCCAGACATATGGCCATTTTTGTGCCTGGCGTGACGCCATGTGGGAAAGGGTGGTTTTGAGGCTGAAGGCAGCAGGAAAGCCTGCAACCCCCAGGTGTGTGGGGCTACGCAAGCGGTTCCCAAAGAGCTTTAGAACAAGGCATAGTTTTCCCTGCTGGCTCTTTGGGAAAGGGACCAGTCTCCAGACATATGGCCATTTTTGGGCCTGGCGCGGCGCTAAGTGGGAAAGGGTGGTTTTGAGGCTGAAGGCAGCAGGAAAGACTGCAGCCCCCAGGTCTGTGGGGCTACGCAAGCAGTTACCAAAGAGCTTTAGAACAAGGCATAGTTTTCCCTGCTGGCTCTTTGGGCGTGGGACCAGTCTCCAGACATATGGCCATTTTTGGGCCTGGCGCGGCACCAAGTGGGAAAGGGTGGTTTTGAGGCTGAAGGCAGCAGGAAAGCCTGCAGCCCCCAGGTGTGTGGGGCCACGCAAGCGGTTCCCAAAGAGCTTTAGAACAAGGCATCGTTTTCCCTGCTGGCTCTTGGTCGTGGGACCAATCTCCAGATATATGGCCATTTTTGTGCCTGGCGTGGCGCCATGTGGGAAAGGGTGGTTTTGAGGCTGAAGGCAGCAGGAAAGCCTGCAGCCCCCAGGAGTGTGGGGCTACGCAAGCGGTTCCCAAAGAGCTTTAGAACAAGGCATAGTTTTCCCTGCTGGCTCTTTGGGCGTGGGACCAATCTCCAGACATATGGCCATTTTTGGGCCTGGAGCGACGCCAAGTGAGAAAGGGTTGTTTTGAGGCTGAAGGCAGCAGGAAAGCCTGCAGCCCCCAGGTGTGTGGGGCTACGCAAGCCGTTCCCAAAGAGCTTTAGAACAAGGCATCGTTTTCCCTGCTGGCTCTTTGGGCGTGGGACCAATCTCCAGACATATGGCCATTTTTGGGCCTGGCGCGGCGCCAAGTGGGAAAGGGTGGTTTTGAGGCTGAAGGCTGCAGGAAAGCCTGCAGCCCCCAGGAGTTTGGGGCTATGCAAGTGGTTCCCAAAGAGCTTTAGAACAAGGCATAGTTTTCCCTGCTGGGTCTTTGGGCGTGGGACCAGTCTCCAGACATATGGCCATTTTGTGCCTTGCGTGACGCCATGTGGGAAAGGGTGGTTTTGAGGCTGAAGGCAGCAGGAAAGCCTGCAGCCCCCAGGAGTTTGGGGCTACGCAAGCGGTTCCCAAAGAGCTTTAGAACAAGGCATAGTTTTCCCTGCTGGCTCTTTGGGCGTGGGACCAGTCTCCAGATATATGGCCATTTTTGTGCCTGGCGTGGCGCCATGTGGGAAAGGGTGGTTTTGAGGCTGAAGGCAGCAGGAAAGCCTGCAGCCCCCAGGTGTGTGGGGCTACGCAAGCGGTTCCCAAAGAGCTTTAGAACAAGGCATAGTTTTCCCTGCTGGCTCTTTGGGAAAGGGACCAGTCTCCAGACATATGGCCATTTTTGGGCCTGGCGCGGCGCCAAGTGGGAAAGGGTGGTTTTGAGGCTGAAGGCAGCAGGAAAGACTGCAGCCCCCAGGTGTGTGGGGCTACGCAAGCAGTTACCAAAGAGCTTTAGAACAAGGCATAGTTTTCCCTGCTGGCTCTTTGGGCGTGCGACCAGTCTCCAGACATATGGCCATTTTTGGGCCTGGCGCGGCACCAAGTGGGAAAGGGTGGTTTTGAGGCTGAAGGCAGCAGGAAAGCCTGCAGCCCCCAGGTGTGTGGGGCCACGCAAGCGGTTCCCAAAGAGCTTTAGAACAAGGCATCGTTTTCCCTGCTGGCTCTTTGGGCGTGGGACCAATCTCCAGATATATGGCCATTTTTGTGCCTGGCGTGGCGCCATGTGGGAAAGGGTGGTTTTGAGGCTGAAGGCAGCAGGAAAGCCTGCAGCCCCCAGGAGTGTGGGGCTACGCAAGCGGTTCCCAAAGAGCTTTAGAACAAGGCATAGTTTTCCCTGCTGGCTCTTTGGGCGTGGGACCAATCTCCAGACATATGTCCATTTTTGGGCCTGGAGCGACGCCAAGTGAGAAAGGGTTGTTTTGAGGCTGAAGGCAGCAGGAAAGCCTGCAGCCCCCAGGTGTGTGGGGCTACGCAAGCCGTTCCCAAAGAGCTTTAGAACAAGGCATAGTTTTCCCTGCTGGCTCTTTGGGCGTGGGACCAACCTCCAGCCCTATGGCCATTTTTGTGCCTGGCGTGACGCCAAGTGGGAAAGGGTGGTTTTGAGGCTGAAGGCTGCAGGAAAGCCTGCAGCCCCCAGGTGTGTGGGGCTACGCAAGAGGTTCCCAAAGAGCTTTAGAACAAGGCATCGTTTTCCCTGCTGGCTCTTTGGGCGTGGGACCAATCCCCAGATATATGGCCATTTTTGGGCTTGGCGCGGCGCCATGTGGGAAAGGGTGGTTTTGAGGCTGAAGGCAGCAGGAAAGCCTGCAGCCCCCAGGAGTTTGGGGCTATGCAAGTGGTTCCCAAAGAGCTTTAGAACAAGGCATAGTTTTCCCTGCTGGGTCTTTGGGCGTGGGACCAGTCTCCAGACATATGGCCATTTTGTGCCTTGCGTGACGCCATGTGGGAAAGGGTGGTTTTGAGGCTGAAGGCAGCAGGAAAGCCTGCAGCCCCCAGGAGTTTGGGGCTACGCAAGCGGTTCCCAAAGAGCTTTAGAACAAGGCATAGTTTTCCCTGCTGGCTCTTTGGGCGTGGGACCAGTCTCCAGATATATGGCCATTTTTGTGCCTGGCGTGGCGCCATGTGGGAAAGGGTGGTTTTGAGGCTGAAGGCAGCAGGAAAGCCTGCAGCCCCCAGGTGTGTGGGGCTACGCAAGCGGTTCCCAAAGAGCTTTAGAACAAGGCATAGTTTTCCCTGCTGGCTCTTTGGGAAAGGGACCAGTCTCCAGACATATGGCCATTTTTGTGTCTGGCGTGACGCCATGTGGGAAAGGGTGGTTTTGAGGCTGAAGGCAGCAGGAAAGACTGCAGCCCCCAGGTGTGTGGGGCTACGCAAGCAGTTACCAAAGAGCTTTAGAACAAGGCATAGTTTTCCCTGCTGGCTCTTTGGGCGTGCGACCAGTCTCCAGACATATGGCCATTTTTGGGCCTGGCGCGGCACCAAGTGGGAAAGGGTGGTTTTGAGGCTGAAGGCAGCAGGAAAGCCTGCAGCCCCCAGGTGTGTGGGGCCACGCAAGCGGTTCCCAAAGAGCTTTAGAACAAGGCATCGTTTTCCCTGCTGGCTCTTTGGGCGTGGGACCAATCTCCAGATATATGGCCATTTTTGTGCCTGGCGTGGCGCCATGTGGGAAAGGGTGGTTTTGAGGCTGAAGGCAGCAGGAAAGCCTGCAGCCCCCAGGAGTGTGGGGCTACGCAAGCGGTTCCCAAAGAGCTTTAGAACAAGGCATAGTTTTCCCTGCTGGCTCTTTGGGCGTGGGACCAATCTCCAGACATATGGCCATTTTTGGGCCTGGAGCGACGCCAAGTGAGAAAGGGTTGTTTTGAGGCTGAAGGCAGCAGGAAAGCCTGCAGCCCCCAGGTGTGTGGGGCTACGCAAGCCGTTCCCAAAGAGCTTTAGAACAAGGCATAGTTTTCCCTGCTGGCTCTTTGGGCGTGGGACCAACCTCCAGCCCTATGGCCATTTTTGTGCCTGGCGTGACGCCATGAGGGAAAGGGTGGTTTTGAGGCTGAAGGCAGCAGGAAAGCCTGCAGCCCCCAGGTGTGTGGGGCTACGCAAGCGGTTCCCGAAGAGCTTTAGAACAAGGCATAGTTTTCCCTGCTGGCTCTTTGGGCGTGGGACCAATCTCCAGACATATGGCCATTTTTGGGCCTGGCGCGGCGCCAAGTGGGAAAGGGTGGTTTTGAGGCTGAAGGCTGCAGGAAAGCCTGCAGCCCCCAGGTGTGTGGGGCTACGCAAGAGGTTCCCAAAGAGCTTTAGAACAAGGCATAGTTTTCCCTGCTGGCTCTTTGGGCGTGGGACCAATCCCCAGATATATGGCCATTTTTGGGCTTGGCGCGGCGCCATGTGGGAAATGGTGGTTTTGAGGCTGAAGGCAGCAGGAAAGCCTGCAGCCCCCAGGAGTTTGGGGCTACGCAAGTGGTTCCCAAAGAGCTTTAGAACAAGGCATAGTTTTCCCTGCTGGCTCTTTGGGCGTGGGACCAGTCTCCAGACATATGGCTATTTTGTGCCTTGCGTGACGCCAAGTGGGAAAGGGTGGTTTTGAGGCTGAAGGCAGCAGGAAAGCCTGCAGCCCCCAGGTGTGTGGGGCTACGCAAGCGGTTCCCAAAGAGCTTTAGAACAAGGCATAGTTTTCCCTGCTGGCTCTTTGGGCGTGGGACCAGTCTCCAGATATATGGCCATTTTTGTGCCTGGCGTGGCGCCATGTGGGAAAGGGTGGTTTTGAGGCTGAAGGCAGCAGGAAAGCCTGCAGCCCCCAGGAGTGTGGGGCTACGCAAGCAGTTCCCAAAGAGCTTTAGAACAAGGCATAGTTTTCCCTGCTGGCTCTTTGGGCGTGGGACCAGTCTCCAGACATATGGCCATTTTTGGGCCTGGAGCGGCACCAAGTGGGAAAGGGTGGTTTTGAGGCTGAAGGCAGCAGGAAAGCCTGCAGCCCCCAGGTGTGTGGGGCTACGCAAGCGGTTCCCAAAGAGCTTTAGAAAAAGCCATAGTTTTCCCTGCTGGCTCTTTGGGAAAGGGACCAGTCTCCAGACATATGGCCATTTTTCTGCCTGGCACGGGGCCGAGTGGGAAAGCGTGCTTTTGAGGCTGAAGAGAGCAGGAAAGCCTGCAGCCCCCAGGTGTGTGGGGCTACGCAAGCCGTTCCCAAAGAGCTTTAGAACAAGGCATAGTTTTCCCTGCTGGCTCTTTGGGCGTGGGACCAACCTCCATCCCTATGGCCATTTTTGTGCCTGGCGTGACGCCATGAGGGAAAGGGTGGTTTTGAGGCTGAAGGCAGCAGGAAAGCCTGCAGCCCCCAGGTGTGTGGGGCTACGCAAGCGGTTCCCAAAGAGCTTTAGAACAAGGCATAGTTTTCCCTGCTGGCTCTTTGGGCGTGGGACCAATCTCCAGACATATGGCCATTTTTGGGCCTGGCGCGGCGCCAAGTGGGAAAGGGTGGTTTTGAGGCTGAAGGCTGCAGGAAAGCCTGCAGCCCCCAGGTGTGTGGGGCTACGCAAGAGGTTCCCAAAGAGCTTTAGAACAAGGCATCGTTTTCCCTGCTGGCTCTTTGGGCGTGGGACCAATCCCCAGATATATGGCCATTTTTGGGCTTGGCGCGGCGCCATGTGGGAAAGGGTGGTTTTGAGGCTGAAGGCAGCAGGAAAGCCTGCAGCCCCCAGGAGTGTGGGGCTACGCAAGTGGTTCCCAAAGAGCTTTAGAACAAGGCATAGTTTTCCCTGCTGGCTCTTTGGGCGTGGGACCAGTCTCCAGACATATGGCCATTTTGTGCCTTGCGTGACGCCACGTGGGAAAGGGTGGTTTTGAGGCTGAAGGCAGCAGGAAAGCCTGCAGCCCCCAGGTGTGTGGGGCTACGCAAGCGGTTCCCAAAGAGCTTTAGAACAAGGCATAGTTTTCCCTGCTGGCTCTTTGGGAAAGGGACCAATCTCCAGACATATGGCCATTTTTGTGCCTGGAGCGACGCCAAGTGGGAAAGGGTGGTTTTGAGGCTGAAGGCAGCAGGAAAGCCTGCAGCCCCCAGGTGTGTGGGGCTACGCAAGCGGTTCCCAAAGAGCTTTAGAACAAGGCATAATTTTCCCTGCTGGCTCTTTGGGCGTGGGACCAGTCTCCAGACATATGGCCATTTTTGTGCCTGGCGTGACGCCATGTGGGAAAGGGTGGTTTTGAGGCTGAAGGCAGCAGGAAAGCCTGCAACCCCCAGGTGTGTGGGGCTACGCAAGCGGTTCCCAAAGAGCTTTAGAACAAGGCATAGTTTTCCCTGCTGGCTCTTTGGGAAAGGGACCAGTCTCCAGACATATGGCCATTTTTCTGCCTGGCACGGGGCCGAGTGGGAAAGCGTGCTTTTGAGGCTCAAGAGAGCAGGAAGGCCTGCAGCCCCCAGGTGTGTGGGGCTACGCAAGCGGTTCCCAAAGAGCTTTAGAACAAGGCATAGTTTTCCCTGCTGGCTCTTTGGGAAAGGGACCAGTCTCCAGACATATGGCCATTTTTGGGCCTGGCGCGGCGCTAAGTGGGAAAGGGTGGTTTTGAGGCTGAAGGCAGCAGGAAAGACTGCAGCCCCCAGGTCTGTGGGGCTACGCAAGCAGTTACCAAAGAGCTTTAGAACAAGGCATAGTTTTCCCTGCTGGCTCTTTGGGCGTGGGACCAGTCTCCAGACATATGGCCATTTTTGGGCCTGGCGCGGCACCAAGTGCGAAAGGGTGGTTTTGAGGCTGAAGGCAGCAGGAAAGCCTGCAGCCCCCAGGTGTGTGGGGCCACGCAAGCGGTTCCCAAAGAGCTTTAGAACAAGGCATCGTTTTCCCTGCTGGCTCTTTGGGCGTGGGACCAATCTCCAGATATATGGCCATTTTTGTGCCTGGCGTGGCGCCATGTGGGAAAGGGTGGTTTTGAGGCTGAAGGCAGCAGGAAAGCCTGCAGCCCCCAGGAGTGTGGGGCTACGCAAGCGGTTCCCAAAGAGCTTTAGAACAAGGCATAGTTTTCCCTGCTGGCTCTTTGGGCGTGGGACCAATCTCCAGACATATGGCCATTTTTGGGCCTGGAGCGACGCCAAGTGAGAAAGGGTTGTTTTGAGGCTGAAGGCAGCAGGAAAGCCTGCAGCCCCCAGGTGTGTGGGGCTACGCAAGCCGTTCCCAAAGAGCTTTAGAACAAGGCATAGTTTTCCCTGCTGGCTCTTTGGGCGTGGGACCAACCTCCAGCCCTATGGCCATTTTTGTGCCTGGCGTGACGCCATGAGGGAAAGGGTGGTTTTGAGGCTGAAGGCAGCAGGAAAGCCTGCAGCCCCCAGGTGTGTGGGGCTACGCAAGCGGTTCCCGAAGAGCTTTAGAACAAGGCATAGTTTTCCCTGCTGGCTCTTTGGGCGTGGGACCAATCTCCAGACATATGGCCATTTTTGGGCCTGGCGCGGCGCCAAGTGGGAAAGGGTGGTTTTGAGGCTGAAGGCTGCAGGAAAGCCTGCAGCCCCCAGGTGTGTGGGGCTACGCAAGAGGTTCCCAAAGAGCTTTAGAACAAGGCATCGTTTTCCCTGCTGGCTCTTTGGGCGTGGGACCAATCCCCAGATATATGGCCATTTTTGGGCTTGGCGCGGCGCAATGTGGGAAAGGGTGGTTTTGAGGCTGAAGGCAGCAGGAAAGCCTGCAGCCCCCAGGAGTTTGGGGCTACGCAAGTGGTTCCCAAAGAGCTTTAGAACAAGGCATAGTTTTCCCTGCTGGCTCTTTGGGCGTGGGACCAGTCTCCAGACATATGGCTATTTTGTGCCTTGCGTGACGCCAAGTGGGAAAGGGTGGTTTTGAGGCTGAAGGCAGCAGGAAAGCCTGCAGCCCCCAGGTGTGTGGGGCTACGCAAGCGGTTCCCAAAGAGCTTTAGAACAAGGCATAGTTTTCCCTGCTGGCTCTTTGGGCGTGGGACCAGTCTCCAGATATATGGCCATTTTTGTGCCTGGCGTGGCGCCATGTGGGAAAGGGTGGTTTTGAGGCTGAAGGCAGCAGGAAAGCCTGCAGCCCCCAGGAGTGTGGGGCTACGCAAGCAGTTCCCAAAGAGCTTTAGAACAAGGCATAGTTTTCCCTGCTGGCTCTTTGGGCGTGGGACCAGTCTCCAGACATATGGCCATTTTTGTGCCTGGAGCGGCACCAAGTGGGAAAGGGTGGTTTTGAGGCTGAAGGCAGCAGGAAAGCCTGCAGCCCCCAGGTGTGTGGGGCTACGCAAGCGGTTCCCAAAGAGCTTTAGAACAAGGCATAGTTTTCCCTGCTGGCTCTTTGGGAAAGGGACCAGTCTCCAGACATATGGCCATTTTTCTGCCTGGCACGGGGCCGAGTGGGAAAGCGTGCTTTTGAGGCTGAAGAGAGCAGGAAAGCCTGCAGCCCCCAGGTGTGTGGGGCTACGCAAGCCGTTCCCAAAGAGCTTTAGAACAAGGCATAGTTTTCCCTGCTGGCTCTTTGGGCGTGGGACCAACCTCCAGCCATATGGCCATTTTTGTGCCTGGCGTGACGCCATGAGGGAAAGGGTGGTTTTGAGGCTGAAGGCAGCAGGAAAGCCTGCAGCCCCCAGGTGTGTGGGGCTACGCAAGCGGTTCCCAAAGAGCTTTAGAACAAGGCATCGTTTTCCCTGCTGGCTCTTTGGGCGTGGGACCAATCTCCAGACATATGGCCATTTTTGGGCCTGGCGCGGCGCCAAGTGGGAAAGGGTGGTTTTGAGGCTGAAGGCTGCAGGAAAGCCTGCAGCCCCCAGGTGTGTGGGGCTACGCAAGAGGTTCCCAAAGAGCTTTAGAACAAGGCATCGTTTTCCCTGCTGGCTCTTTGGGCGTGGGACCAATCCCCAGATATATGTCCATTTTTGGGCTTGGCGCGGCGCCATGTGGGAAAGGGTGGTTTTGAGGCTGAAGGCAGCAGGAAAGCCTGCAGCCCCCAGGAGTTTGGGGCTACGCAAGTGGTTCCCAAAGAGCTTTAGAACAAGGCATAGTTTTCCCTGCTGGCTCTTTGGGCGTGGGACCAGTCTCCAGACATATGGCCATTTTGTGCCTTGCGTGACGCCACGTGGGAAAGGGTGGTTTTGAGGCTGAAGGCAGCAGGAAAGCCTGCAGCCCCCAGGTGTGTGGGGCTACGCAAGCGGTTCCCAAAGAGCTTTAGAACAAGGCATAGTTTTCCCTGCTGGCTCTTTGGGAAAGGGACCAATCTCCAGACATATGGCCATTTTTGTGCCTGGAGCGACGCCAAGTGGGAAAGGGTGGTTTTGAGGCTGAAGGCAGCAGGAAAGCCTGCAGCCCCCAGGTGTGTGGGGCTACGCAAGCAGTTCCCAAAGAGCTTTAGAACAAGGCATAATTTTCCCTGCTGGCTCTTTGGGCGTGGGACCAGTCTCCAGACATATGGCCATTTTTGTGCCTGGCGTGACGCCATGTGGGAAAGGGTGGTTTTGAGGCTGAAGGCAGCAGGAAAGCCTGCAGCCCCCAGGTGTGTGGGGCTACGCAAGCGGTTCCCAAAGAGCTTTAGAACAAGGCATAGTTTTCCCTGCTGGCTCTTTGGGAAAGGGACCAGTCTCCAGACATATGGCCATTTTTCTGCCTGGCACGGGGCCGAGTGGGAAAGCGTGCTTTTGAGGCTGAAGAGAGCAGGAAGGCCTGCAGCCCCCAGGTGTGTGGGGCTACGCAAGCCGTTCCCAAAGAGCTTTAGAACAAGGCATAGTTTTCCCTGCTGGCTCTTTGGGCGTGGGACCAACCTCCAGCCATATGGCCATTTTTGTGCCTGGCGTGACGCCATGAGGGAAAGGGTGGTTTTGAGGCTGAAGGCAGCAGGAAAGCCTGCAGCCCCCAGGTGTGTGGGGCTACGCAAGCGGTTCCCAAAGAGCTTTAGAACAAGGCATCGTTTTCCCTGCTGGCTCTTTGGGCGTGGGACCAATCTCCAGACATATGGCCATTTTTGGGCTTGGCGCGGCGCCAAGTGGGAAAGGGTGGTTTTGAGGCTGAAGGCTGCAGGAAAGCCTGCAGCCCCCAGGTGTGTGGGGCTACGCAAGCGGTTCCCAAAGAGCTTTAGAACAAGGCATAGTTTTCCCTGCTGGCTCTTTGGGAAAGGGACCAATCTCCAGACATATGGCCATTTTTGTGCCTGGAGCGACGCCAAGTGAGAAAGGGTTGTTTTGAGGCTGAAGGCAGCAGGAAAGCCTGCAGCCCCCAGGTCTGTGGGGCTACGCAAGTGGTTCCCAAAGAGCTTTAGAACAAGGCATAATTTTCCCTGCTGGCTCTTTGGGCGTGGGACCAGTCTCCAGACATATGGCCATTTTTGTGCCTGGCGTGACGCCATGTGGGAAAGGGTGGTTTTGAGGCTGAAGGCAGCAGGAAAGCCTGCAGCCCCCAGGTGTGTGGGGCTACGCAAGCGGTTCCCAAAGAGCTTTAGAACAAGGCATAGTTTTCCCTGCTGGCTCTTTGGGAAAGGGACCAGTCTCCAGACATATGGCCATTTTTCTGCCTGGCACGGGGCCGAGTGGGAAAGCGTGCTTTTGAGGCTGAAGAGAGCAGGAAAGCCTGCAGCCCCCAGGTCTGTGGGGCTACGCAAGCCGTTCCCAAAGAGCTTTAGAACAAGGCATCGTTTTCCCTGCTGGCTCTTTGGGCGTGGGACCAATCCCCAGATATATGGCCATTTTTGGGCTTGGTGCGGCGCCATGTGGGAAAGGGTGATTTTGAGGCTGAAGGCAGCAGGAAAGCCTGCAGCCCCCAGGAGTTTGGGGCTACGCAAGTGGTTCCCAAAGAGCTTTAGAACAAGGCATAGTTTTCCCTGCTGGGTCTTTGGGCGTGGGACCAGTCTCCAGACATATGGCCATTTTGTGCCTTGCGTGACGCCAAGTGGGAAAGGGTGGTTTTGAGGCTGAAGGCAGCAGGAAAGCCTGCAGCCCCCAGGTGTGTGGGGCTACGCAAGCGGTTCCGAAAGAGCTTTAGAACAAGGCATAGTTTTCCCTGCTGGCTCTTTGGGCGTGGGACCAGTCTCCAGATATATGGCCATTTTTGTGCCTGGCGTGGCGCCATGTGGGAAAGGGTGGTTTTGAGGCTGAAGGCAGCAGGAAAGCCTGCAGCCCCCAGGTGTGTGGGGCTACGCAAGCGGTTCCCAAAGAGCTTTAGAACAAGGCATAGTTTTCCCTGCTGGCTCTTTGGGAAAGGGACCAATCTCCAGACATATGGCCATTTTTGTGCCTGGAGCGACGCCAAGTGAGAAAGGGTTGTTTTGAGGCTGAAGGCAGCAGGAAAGCCTGCAGCCCCCAGGTGTGTGGGGCTACGCAAGCGGTTCCCAAAGAGCTTTAGAACAAGGCATAGTTTTCCCTGCTGGCTCTTTGGGAAAGGGACCAGTCTCCAGACATATGGCCATTTTTCTTCCTGGCACGGGGCCGAGTGGGAAAGCGTGCTTTTGAGGCTGAAGAGAGCAGGAAAGCCTGCAGCCCCCAGGTGTGTGGGGCTACGCAAGCGGTTCCCAAAGAGCTTTAGAACAAGGCATAGTTTTCCCTGCTGGCTCTTTGGGCGTGGGACCAGTCTCCAGACATATGGCCATTTTGTGCCTTGCGTGACGCCAAGTGGGAAAGGGTGGTTTTGAGGCTGAAGGCAGCAGGAAAGCCTGCAGCCCCCAGGTGTGTGGGGCTACGCAAGCGGTTCCCAAAGAGCTTTAGAACAAGGCATAGTTTTCCCTGCTGGCTCTTTGGGCGTGGGACCAGTCTCCAGATATATGGCTATTTTTGTGCCTGGCGTGGCGCCATGTGGGAAAGGGTGGTTTTGAGGCTGAAGGCAGCAGGAAAGCCTGCAGCCCCCAGGTGTGTGGGGCTACGCAAGCGGTTCCCAAAGAGCTTTAGAACAAGGCATAGTTTTCCCTGCTGGCTCTTTGGGCGTGGGACCAGTCTCCAGATATATGGCCATTTTTGTGTCTGGCGTGACGCCATGTGGGAAAGGGTGGTTTTGAGGCTGAAGGCAGCAGGAAAGCCTGCAGCCCCCAGGTGTGCGGGGCTACGCAAGCGGTTCCCAAAGAGCTTTAGAACAAGGCATAGTTTTCCCTGCTGGCTCTTTGGGAAAGGGACCAGTCTCCAGACATATGGCCATTTTTCTGCCTGGCACGGGGCCGAGTGGGAAAGCGTGCTTTTGAGGCTGAAGAGAGCAGGAAAGCCTGCAGCCCCCAGGTGTGTGGGGCTACGCAAGCGGTTCCCAAAGAGCTTTAGAACAAGGCATAGTTTTCCCTGCTGGCTCTTTGGGAAAGGGACCAATCTCCAGACATATGGCCATTTTTGTGCCTGGAGCGACGCCAAGTGGGAAAGGGTGGTTTTGAGGCTGAAGGCAGCAGGAAAGCCTGCAGCCCCCAGGTGTGTGGGGCTACGCAAGCAGTTCCCAAAGAGCTTTAGAACAAGGCATAATTTTCCCTGCTGGCTCTTTGGGCGTGGGACCAGTCTCCAGACATATGGCCATTTTTGTGCCTGGCGTGACGCCATGTGGGAAAGGGTGGTTTTGAGGCTGAAGGCAGCAGGAAAGCCTGCAGCCCCCAGGTGTGTGGGGCTACGCAAGCGGTTCCCAAAGAGCTTTAGAACAAGGCATAGTTTTCCCTGCTGGCTCTTTGGGAAAGGGACCAGTCTCCAGACATATGGCCATTTTTCTGCCTGGCACGGGGCCGAGTGGGAAAGCGTGCTTTTGAGGCTGAAGAGAGCAGGAAGGCCTGCAGCCCCCAGGTGTGTGGGGCTACGCAAGCCGTTCCCAAAGAGCTTTAGAACAAGGCATAGTTTTCCCTGCTGGCTCTTTGGGCGTGGGACCAACCTCCAGCCATATGGCCATTTTTGTGCCTGGCGTGACGCCATGAGGGAAAGGGTGGTTTTGAGGCTGAAGGCAGCAGGAAAGCCTGCAGCCCCCAGGTGTGTGGGGCTACGCAAGCGGTTCCCAAAGAGCTTTAGAACAAGGCATCGTTTTCCCTGCTGGCTCTTTGGGCGTGGGACCAATCTCCAGACATATGGCCATTTTTGGGCTTGGCGCGGCGCCAAGTGGGAAAGGGTGGTTTTGAGGCTGAAGGCTGCAGGAAAGCCTGCAGCCCCCAGGTGTGTGGGGCTACGCAAGCGGTTCCCAAAGAGCTTTAGAACAAGGCATAGTTTTCCCTGCTGGCTCTTTGGGAAAGGGACCAATCTCCAGACATATGGCCATTTTTGTGCCTGGAGCGACGCCAAGTGAGAAAGGGTTGTTTTGAGGCTGAAGGCAGCAGGAAAGCCTGCAGCCCCCAGGTCTGTGGGGCTACGCAAGTGGTTCCCAAAGAGCTTTAGAACAAGGCATAATTTTCCCTGCTGGCTCTTTGGGCGTGGGACCAGTCTCCAGACATATGGCCATTTTTGTGCCTGGCGTGACGCCATGTGGGAAAGGGTGGTTTTGAGGCTGAAGGCAGCAGGAAAGCCTGCAGCCCCCAGGTGTGTGGGGCTACGCAAGCGGTTCCCAAAGAGCTTTAGAACAAGGCATAGTTTTCCCTGCTGGCTCTTTGGGAAAGGGACCAGTCTCCAGACATATGGCCATTTTTCTGCCTCGCACGGGGCCGAGTGGGAAAGCGTGCTTTTGAGGCTGAAGAGAGCAGGAAAGCCTGCAGCCCCCAGGTCTGTGGGGCTACGCAAGCCGTTCCCAAAGAGCTTTAGAACAAGGCATCGTTTTCCCTGCTGGCTCTTTGGGCGTGGGACCAATCCCCAGATATATGGCCATTTTTGGGCTTGGCGCGGCGCCATGTGGGAAAGGGTGATTTTGAGGCTGAAGGCAGCAGGAAAGCCTGCAGCCCCCAGGAGTTTGGGGCTACGCAAGTGGTTCCCAAAGAGCTTTAGAACAAGGCATAGTTTTCCCTGCTGGGTCTTTGGGCGTGGGACCAGTCTCCAGACATATGGCCATTTTGTGCCTTGCGTGACGCCAAGTGGGAAAGGGTGGTTTTGAGGCTGAAGGCAGCAGGAAAGCCTGCAGCCCCCAGGTGTGTGGGGCTACGCAAGCGGTTCCGAAAGAGCTTTAGAACAAGGCATAGTTTTCCCTGCTGGCTCTTTGGGCGTGGGACCAGTCTCCAGATATATGGCCATTTTTGTGCCTGGCGTGGCGCCATGTGGGAAAGGGTGGTTTTGAGGCTGAAGGCAGCAGGAAAGCCTGCAGCCCCCAGGTGTGTGGGGCTACGCAAGCGGTTCCCAAAGAGCTTTAGAACAAGGCATAGTTTTCCCTGCTGGCTCTTTGGGAAAGGGACCAATCTCCAGACATATGGCCATTTTTGTGCCTGGAGCGACGCCAAGTGAGAAAGGGTTGTTTTGAGGCTGAAGGCAGCAGGAAAGCCTGCAGCCCCCAGGTGTGTGGGGCTACGCAAGCGGTTCCCAAAGAGCTTTAGAACAAGGCATAGTTTTCCCTGCTGGCTCTTTGGGAAAGGGACCAGTCTCCAGACATATGGCCATTTTTCTTCCTGGCACGGGGCCGAGTGGGAAAGCGTGCTTTTGAGGCTGAAGAGAGCAGGAAAGCCTGCAGCCCCCAGGTGTGTGGGGCTACGCAAGCGGTTCCCAAAGAGCTTTAGAACAAGGCATAGTTTTCCCTGCTGGCTCTTTGGGCGTGGGACCAGTCTCCAGACATATGGCCATTTTGTGCCTTGCGTGACGCCAAGTGGGAAAGGGTGGTTTTGAGGCTGAAGGCAGCAGGAAAGCCTGCAGCCCCCAGGTGTGTGGGGCTACGCAAGCGGTTCCCAAAGAGCTTTAGAACAAGGCATAGTTTTCCCTGCTGGCTCTTTGGGCGTGGGACCAGTCTCCAGATATATGGCTATTTTTGTGCCTGGCGTGGCGCCATGTGGGAAAGGGTGGTTTTGAGGCTGAAGGCAGCAGGAAAGCCTGCAGCCCCCAGGTGTGTGGGGCTACGCAAGCGGTTCCCAAAGAGCTTTAGAACAAGGCATAGTTTTCCCTGCTGGCTCTTTGGGCGTGGGACCAGTCTCCAGATATATGGCCATTTTTGTGTCTGGCGTGACGCCATGTGGGAAAGGGTGGTTTTGAGGCTGAAGGCAGCAGGAAAGCCTGCAGCCCCCAGGTGTGCGGGGCTACGCAAGCGGTTCCCAAAGAGCTTTAGAACAAGGCATAGTTTTCCCTGCTGGCTCTTTGGGAAAGGGACCAGTCTCCAGACATATGGCCATTTTTCTGCCTGGCACGGGGCCGAGTGGGAAAGCGTGCTTTTGAGGCTGAAGAGAGCAGGAAAGCCTGCAGCCCCCAGGTGTGTGGGGCTACGCAAGCGGTTCCCAAAGAGCTTTAGAACAAGGCATAGTTTTCCCTGCTGGCTCTTTGGGCGTGGGACCAACCTCCAGCCATATGGCCATTTTTGTGCCTGGCGTGACGCCATGAGGGAAAGGGTGGTTTTGAGGCTGAAGGCAACAGGAAAGCCTGCAGCCCCCAGGTGTGTGGGGCTACGCAAGCGGTTCCCAAAGAGCTTTAGAACAAGGCATAGTTTTCCCTGCTGGCTCTTTGGGCGTGGGACCAATCTCCAGACATATGGCCATTTTTGGGCTTGGCGCGGCGCCAAGTGGGAAAGGGTGGTTTTGAGGCTGAAGGCTGCAGGAAAGCCTGCAGCCCCCAGGTGTGTGGGGCTACACAAGAGGTTCCCAAAGAGCTTTAGAACAAGGCATCGTTTTCCATGCTGGCTCTTTGGGCGTGGGACCAATCTCCAGATATATGGCCATTTTTGGGCTTGGCGCGGCGCCATGTGGGAAAGGGTGGTTTTGAGGCTGAAGGCAGCAGGAAAGCCTGCAGCCCCCAGGAGTTTGGGGCTACGCAAGCGGTTCCCAAAGAGCTTTAGAACAAGGCATAGTTTTCCCTGCTGGCTCTTTGGGAAAGGGACCAGTCTCCAGACATATGGCCATTTTTCTGCCTGGCACGGGGCCGAGTGGGAAAGCGTGCTTTTGAGGCTGAAGAGAGCAGGAAAGCCTGCAGCCCCCAGGTCTGTGGGGCTACGCAAGCCGTTCCCAAAGAGCTTTAGAACAAGGCATCGTTTTCCCTGCTGGCTCTTTGGGCGTGGGACCAATCCCCAGATATATGGCCATTTTTGGGCTTGGCGCGGCGCCATGTGGGAAAGGGTGATTTTGAGGCTGAAGGCAGCAGGAAAGCCTGCAGCCCCCAGGAGTTTGGGGCTACGCAAGTGGTTCCCAAAGAGCTTTAGAACAAGGCATAGTTTTCCCTGCTGGGTCTTTGGGCGTGGGACCAGTCTCCAGACATATGGCCATTTTGTGCCTTGCGTGACGCCAAGTGGGAAAGGGTGGTTTTGAGGCTGAAGGCAGCAGGAAAGCCTGCAGCCCCCAGGTGTGTGGGGCTACGCAAGCGGTTCCGAAAGAGCTTTAGAACAAGGCATAGTTTTCCCTGCTGGCTCTTTGGGCGTGGGACCAGTCTCCAGATATATGGCCATTTTTGTGCCTGGCGTGGCGCCATGTGGGAAAGGGTGGTTTTGAGGCTGAAGGCAGCAGGAAAGCCTGCAGCCCCCAGGTGTGTGGGGCTACGCAAGCGGTTCCCAAAGAGCTTTAGAACAAGGCATAGTTTTCCCTGCTGGCTCTTTGGGAAAGGGACCAATCTCCAGACATATGGCCATTTTTGTGCCTGGAGCGACGCCAAGTGAGAAAGGGTTGTTTTGAGGCTGAAGGCAGCAGGAAAGCCTGCAGCCCCCAGGTGTGTGGGGCTACGCAAGCGGTTCCCAAAGAGCTTTAGAACAAGGCATAGTTTTCCCTGCTGGCTCTTTGGGAAAGGGACCAGTCTCCAGACATATGGCCATTTTTCTTCCTGGCACGGGGCCGAGTGGGAAAGCGTGCTTTTGAGGCTGAAGAGAGCAGGAAAGCCTGCAGCCCCCAGGTGTGTGGGGCTACGCAAGCGGTTCCCAAAGAGCTTTAGAACAAGGCATAGTTTTCCCTGCTGGCTCTTTGGGCGTGGGACCAGTCTCCAGACATATGGCCATTTTGTGCCTTGCGTGACGCCAAGTGGGAAAGGGTGGTTTTGAGGCTGAAGGCAGCAGGAAAGCCTGCAGCCCCCAGGTGTGTGGGGCTACGCAAGCGGTTCCCAAAGAGCTTTAGAACAAGGCATAGTTTTCCCTGCTGGCTCTTTGGGCGTGGGACCAGTCTCCAGATATATGGCTATTTTTGTGCCTGGCGTGGCGCCATGTGGGAAAGGGTGGTTTTGAGGCTGAAGGCAGCAGGAAAGCCTGCAGCCCCCAGGTGTGTGGGGCTACGCAAGCGGTTCCCAAAGAGCTTTAGAACAAGGCATAGTTTTCCCTGCTGGCTCTTTGGGCGTGGGACCAGTCTCCAGATATATGGCCATTTTTGTGTCTGGCGTGACGCCATGTGGGAAAGGGTGGTTTTGAGGCTGAAGGCAGCAGGAAAGCCTGCAGCCCCCAGGTGTGCGGGGCTACGCAAGCGGTTCCCAAAGAGCTTTAGAACAAGGCATAGTTTTCCCTGCTGGCTCTTTGGGAAAGGGACCAGTCTCCAGACATATGGCCATTTTTCTGCCTGGCACGGGGCCGAGTGGGAAAGCGTGCTTTTGAGGCTGAAGAGAGCAGGAAAGCCTGCAGCCCCCAGGTGTGTGGGGCTACGCAAGCGGTTCCCAAAGAGCTTTAGAACAAGGCATAGTTTTCCCTGCTGGCTCTTTGGGCGTGGGACCAACCTCCAGCCATATGGCCATTTTTGTGCCTGGCGTGACGCCATGAGGGAAAGGGTGGTTTTGAGGCTGAAGGCAACAGGAAAGCCTGCAGCCCCCAGGTGTGTGGGGCTACGCAAGCGGTTCCCAAAGAGCTTTAGAACAAGGCATAGTTTTCCCTGCTGGCTCTTTGGGCGTGGGACCAATCTCCAGACATATGGCCATTTTTGGGCTTGGCGCGGCGCCAAGTGGGAAAGGGTGGTTTTGAGGCTGAAGGCTGCAGGAAAGCCTGCAGCCCCCAGGTGTGTGGGGCTACACAAGAGGTTCCCAAAGAGCTTTAGAACAAGGCATCGTTTTCCATGCTGGCTCTTTGGGCGTGGGACCAATCTCCAGATATATGGCCATTTTTGGGCTTGGCGCGGCGCCATGTGGGAAAGGGTGGTTTTGAGGCTGAAGGCAGCAGGAAAGCCTGCAGCCCCCAGGAGTTTGGGGCTACGCAAGCGGTTCCCAAAGAGCTTTAGAACAAGGCATAGTTTTCCCTGCTGGCTCTTTGGGAAAGGGACCAGTCTCCAGACATATGGCCATTTTTCTGCCTGGCACGGGGCCGAGTGGGAAAGCGTGCTTTTGAGGCTGAAGAGAGCAGGAAAGCCTGCAGCCCCCAGGTCTGTGGGGCTACGCAAGCCGTTCCCAAAGAGCTTTAGAACAAGGCATCGTTTTCCCTGCTGGCTCTTTGGGCGTGGGACCAATCCCCAGATATATGGCCATTTTTGGGCTTGGCGCGGCGCCATGTGGGAAAGGGTGATTTTGAGGCTGAAGGCAGCAGGAAAGCCTGCAGCCCCCAGGAGTTTGGGGCTACGCAAGTGGTTCCCAAAGAGCTTTAGAACAAGGCATAGTTTTCCCTGCTGGGTCTTTGGGCGTGGGACCAGTCTCCAGACATATGGCCATTTTGTGCCTTGCGTGACGCCAAGTGGGAAAGGGTGGTTTTGAGGCTGAAGGCAGCAGGAAAGCCTGCAGCCCCCAGGTGTGTGGGGCTACGCAGCGGTTCCGAAAGAGCTTTAGAACAAGGCATAGTTTTCCCTGCTGGCTCTTTGGGCGTGGGACCAGTCTCCAGATATATGGCCATTTTTGTGCCTGGCGTGGCGCCATGTGGGAAAGGGTGGTTTTGAGGCTGAAGGCAGCAGGAAAGCCTGCAGCCCCCAGGTGTGTGGGGCTACGCAAGCGGTTCCCAAAGAGCTTTAGAACAAGGCATAGTTTTCCCTGCTGGCTCTTTGGGAAAGGGACCAATCTCCAGACATATGGCCATTTTTGTGCCTGGAGCGACGCCAAGTGAGAAAGGGTTGTTTTGAGGCTGAAGGCAGCAGGAAAGCCTGCAGCCCCCAGGTGTGTGGGGCTACGCAAGCGGTTCCCAAAGAGCTTTAGAACAAGGCATAGTTTTCCCTGCTGGCTCTTTGGGAAAGGGACCAGTCTCCAGACATATGGCCATTTTTCTTCCTGGCACGGGGCCGAGTGGGAAAGCGTGCTTTTGAGGCTGAAGAGAGCAGGAAAGCCTGCAGCCCCCAGGTGTGTGGGGCTACGCAAGCGGTTCCCAAAGAGCTTTAGAACAAGGCATAGTTTTCCCTGCTGGCTCTTTGGGAAAGGGACCAGTCTCCAGACATATGGCCATTTTTGGGCCTGGCGCGGCGCTAAGTGGGAAAGGGTGGTTTTGAGGCTGAAGGCAGCAGGAAAGACTGCAGCCCCCAGGTCTGTGGGGCTACGCAAGCAGTTACCAAAGAGCTTTAGAACAAGGCATAGTTTTCCCTGCTGGCTCTTTGGGCGTGGGACCAGTCTCCAGACATATGGCCATTTTTGGGCCTGGCGCGGCACCAAGTGGGAAAGGGTGGTTTTGAGGCTGAAGGCAGCAGGAAAGCCTGCAGCCCCCAGGTGTGTGGGGCCACGCAAGCGGTTCCCAAAGAGCTTTAGAACAAGGCATCGTTTTCCCTGCTGGCTCTTTGGGCGTGGGACCAATCTCCAGATATATGGCCATTTTTGTGCCTGGCGTGGCGCCATGTGGGAAAGGGTGGTTTTGAGGCTGAAGGCAGCAGGAAAGCCTGCAGCCCCCAGGAGTGTGGGGCTACGCAAGCGGTTCCCAAAGAGCTTTAGAACAAGGCATAGTTTTCCCTGCTGGCTCTTTGGGCGTGGGACCAATCTCCAGACATATGGCCATTTTTGGGCCTGGAGCGACGCCAAGTGAGAAAGGGTTGTTTTGAGGCTGAAGGCAGCAGGAAAGCCTGCAGCCCCCAGGTGTGTGGGGCTACGCAAGCCGTTCCCAAAGAGCTTTAGAACAAGGCATAGTTTTCCCTGCTGGCTCTTTGGGCGTGGGACCAACCTCCAGCCCTATGGCCATTTTTGTGCCTGGCGTGACGCCATGAGGGAAAGGGTGGTTTTGAGGCTGAAGGCAGCAGGAAAGCCTGCAGCCCCCAGGTGTGTGGGGCTACGCAAGCGGTTCCCGAAGAGCTTTAGAACAAGGCATAGTTTTCCCTGCTGGCTCTTTGGGCGTGGGACCAATCTCCAGACATATGGCCATTTTTGGGCCTGGCGCGGCGCCAAGTGGGAAAGGGTGGTTTTGAGGCTGAAGGCTGCAGGAAAGCCTGCAGCCCCCAGGTGTGTGGGGCTACGCAAGAGGTTCCCAAAGAGCTTTAGAACAAGGCATCGTTTTCCCTGCTGGCTCTTTGGGCGTGGGACCAATCCCCAGATATATGGCCATTTTTGGGCTTGGCGCGGCGCAATGTGGGAAAGGGTGGTTTTGAGGCTGAAGGCAGCAGGAAAGCCTGCAGCCCCCAGGAGTTTGGGGCTACGCAAGTGGTTCCCAAAGAGCTTTAGAACAAGGCATAGTTTTCCCTGCTGGCTCTTTGGGCGTGGGACCAGTCTCCAGACATATGGCTATTTTGTGCCTTGCGTGACGCCAAGTGGGAAAGGGTGGTTTTGAGGCTGAAGGCAGCAGGAAAGCCTGCAGCCCCCAGGTGTGTGGGGCTACGCAAGCGGTTCCCAAAGAGCTTTAGAACAAGGCATAGTTTTCCCTGCTGGCTCTTTGGGCGTGGGACCAGTCTCCAGATATATGGCCATTTTTGTGCCTGGCGTGGCGCCATGTGGGAAAGGGTGGTTTTGAGGCTGAAGGCAGCAGGAAAGCCTGCAGCCCCCAGGAGTGTGGGGCTACGCAAGCAGTTCCCAAAGAGCTTTAGAACAAGGCATAGTTTTCCCTGCTGGCTCTTTGGGCGTGGGACCAGTCTCCAGACATATGGCCATTTTTGGGCCTGGAGCGGCACCAAGTGGGAAAGGGTGGTTTTGAGGCTGAAGGCAGCAGGAAAGCCTGCAGCCCCCAGGTGTGTGGGGCTACGCAAGCGGTTCCCAAAGAGCTTTAGAACAAGGCATAGTTTTCCCTGCTGGCTCTTTGGGAAAGGGACCAGTCTCCAGACATATGGCCATTTTTCTGCCTGGCACGGGGCCGAGTGGGAAAGCGTGCTTTTGAGGCTGAAGAGAGCAGGAAAGCCTGCAGCCCCCAGGTGTGTGGGGCTACGCAAGCCGTTCCCAAAGAGCTTTAGAACAAGGCATAGTTTTCCCTGCTGGCTCTTTGGGCGTGGGACCAACCTCCATCCCTATGGCCATTTTTGTGCCTGGCGTGACGCCATGAGGGAAAGGGTGGTTTTGAGGCTGAAGGCAGCAGGAAAGCCTGCAGCCCCCAGGTGTGTGGGGCTACGCAAGCGGTTCCCAAAGAGCTTTAGAACAAGGCATAGTTTTCCCTGCTGGCTCTTTGGGCGTGGGACCAATCTCCAGACATATGGCCATTTTTGGGCCTGGCGCGGCGCCAAGTGGGAAAGGGTGGTTTTGAGGCTGAAGGCTGCAGGAAAGCCTGCAGCCCCCAGGTGTGTGGGGCTACGCAAGAGGTTCCCAAATTGCTTTAGAACAAGGCATCGTTTTCCCTGCTGGCTCTTTGGGCGTGGGACCAATCCCCAGATATATGTCCATTTTTGGGCTTGGCGCGGCGCCATGTGGGAAAGGGTGGTTTTGAGGCTGAAGGCAGCAGGAAAGCCTGCAGCCCCCAGGAGTTTGGGGCTACGCAAGTGGTTCCCAAAGAGCTTTAGAACAAGGCATAGTTTTCCCTGCTGGCTCTTTGGGCGTGGGACCAGTCTCCAGACATATGGCCATTTTGTGCCTTGCGTGACGCCACGTGGGAAAGGGTGGTTTTGAGGCTGAAGGCAGCAGGAAAGCCTGCAGCCCCCAGGTGTGTGGGGCTACGCAAGCGGTTCCCAAAGAGCTTTAGAACAAGGCATAGTTTTCCCTGCTGGCTCTTTGGGAAAGGGACCAATCTCCAGACATATGGCCATTTTTGTGCCTGGAGCGACGCCAAGTGGGAAAGGGTGGTTTTGAGGCTGAAGGCAGCAGGAAAGCCTGCAGCCCCCAGGTGTGTGGGGCTACGCAAGCAGTTCCCAAAGAGCTTTAGAACAAGGCATAATTTTCCCTGCTGGCTCTTTGGGCGTGGGACCAGTCTCCAGACATATGGCCATTTTTGTGCCTGGCGTGACGCCATGTGGGAAAGGGTGGTTTTGAGGCTGAAGGCAGCAGGAAAGCCTGCAGCCCCCAGGTGTGTGGGGCTACGCAAGCGGTTCCCAAAGAGCTTTAGAACAAGGCATAGTTTTCCCTGCTGGCTCTTTGGGAAAGGGACCAGTCTCCAGACATATGGCCATTTTTCTGCCTGGCACGGGGCCGAGTGGGAAAGCGTGCTTTTGAGGCTGAAGAGAGCAGGAAGGCCTGCAGCCCCCAGGTGTGTGGGGCTACGCAAGCCGTTCCCAAAGAGCTTTAGAACAAGGCATAGTTTTCCCTGCTGGCTCTTTGGGCGTGGGACCAACCTCCAGCCATATGGCCATTTTTGTGCCTGGCGTGACGCCATGAGGGAAAGGGTGGTTTTGAGGCTGAAGGCAGCAGGAAAGCCTGCAGCCCCCAGGTGTGTGGGGCTACGCAAGCGGTTCCCAAAGAGCTTTAGAACAAGGCATCGTTTTCCCTGCTGGCTCTTTGGGCGTGGGACCAATCTCCAGACATATGGCCATTTTTGGGCTTGGCGCGGCGCCAAGTGGGAAAGGGTGGTTTTGAGGCTGAAGGCTGCAGGAAAGCCTGCAGCCCCCAGGTGTGTGGGGCTACGCAAGCGGTTCCCAAAGAGCTTTAGAACAAGGCATAGTTTTCCCTGCTGGCTCTTTGGGAAAGGGACCAATCTCCAGACATATGGCCATTTTTGTGCCTGGAGCGACGCCAAGTGAGAAAGGGTTGTTTTGAGGCTGAAGGCAGCAGGAAAGCCTGCAGCCCCCAGGTCTGTGGGGCTACACAAGCGGTTCCCAAAGAGCTTTAGAACAAGGCATAATTTTCCCTGCTGGCTCTTTGGGCGTGGGACCAGTCTCCAGACATATGGCCATTTTTGTGCCTGGCGTGACGCCATGTGGGAAAGGGTGGTTTTGAGGCTGAAGGCAGCAGGAAAGCCTGCAGCCCCCAGGTGTGTGGGGCTACGCAAGCGGTTCCCAAAGAGCTTTAGAACAAGGCATAGTTTTCCCTGCTGGCTCTTTGGGAAAGGGACCAGTCTCCAGACATATGGCCATTTTTCTGCCTGGCACGGGGCCGAGTGGGAAAGCGTGCTTTTGAGGCTGAAGAGAGCAGGAAAGCCTGCAGCCCCCAGGTCTGTGGGGCTACGCAAGCCGTTCCCAAAGAGCTTTAGAACAAGGCATCGTTTTCCCTGCTGGCTCTTTGGGCGTGGGACCAATCCCCAGATATATGGCCATTTTTGGGCTTGGCGCGGCGCCATGTGGGAAAGGGTGATTTTGAGGCTGAAGGCAGCAGGAAAGCCTGCAGCCCCCAGGAGTTTGGGGCTACGCAAGTGGTTCCCAAAGAGCTTTAGAACAAGGCATAGTTTTCCCTGCTGGGTCTTTGGGCGTGGGACCAGTCTCCAGACATATGGCCATTTTGTGCCTTGCGTGACGCCAAGTGGGAAAGGGTGGTTTTGAGGCTGAAGGCAGCAGGAAAGCCTGCAGCCCCCAGGTGTGTGGGGCTACGCAAGCGGTTCCGAAAGAGCTTTAGAACAAGGCATAGTTTTCCCTGCTGGCTCTTTGGGCGTGGGACCAGTCTCCAGATATATGGCCATTTTTGTGCCTGGCATGGCGCCATGTGGGAAAGGGTGGTTTTGAGGCTGAAGGCAGCAGGAAAGCCTGCAGCCCCCAGGTGTGTGGGGCTACGCAAGCGGTTCCCAAAGAGCTTTAGAACAAGGCATAGTTTTCCCTGCTGGCTCTTTGGGAAAGGGACCAATCTCCAGACATATGGCCATTTTTGTGCCTGGAGCGACGCCAAGTGAGAAAGGGTTGTTTTGAGGCTGAAGGCAGCAGGAAAGCCTGCAGCCCCCAGGTGTGTGGGGCTACGCAAGCGGTTCCCAAAGAGCTTTAGAACAAGGCATAGTTTTCCCTGCTGGCTCTTTGGGAAAGGGACCAGTCTCCAGACATATGGCCATTTTTCTTCCTGGCACGGGGCCGAGTGGGAAAGCGTGCTTTTGAGGCTGAAGAGAGCAGGAAAGCCTGCAGCCCCCAGGTGTGTGGGGCTACGCAAGCGGTTCCCAAAGAGCTTTAGAACAAGGCATAGTTTTCCCTGCTGGCTCTTTGGGCGTGGGACCAGTCTCCAGACATATGGCCATTTTGTGCCTTGCGTGACGCCAAGTGGGAAAGGGTGGTTTTGAGGCTGAAGGCAGCAGGAAAGCCTGCAGCCCCCAGGTGTGTGGGGCTACGCAAGCGGTTCCCAAAGAGCTTTAGAACAAGGCATAGTTTTCCCTGCTGGCTCTTTGGGCGTGGGACCAGTCTCCAGATATATGGCTATTTTTGTGCCTGGCGTGGCGCCATGTGGGAAAGGGTGGTTTTGAGGCTGAAGGCAGCAGGAAAGCCTGCAGCCCCCAGGTGTGTGGGGCTACGCAAGCGGTTCCCAAAGAGCTTTAGAACAAGGCATAGTTTTCCCTGCTGGCTCTTTGGGCGTGGGACCAGTCTCCAGATATATGGCCATTTTTGTGTCTGGCGTGACGCCATGTGGGAAAGGGTGGTTTTGAGGCTGAAGGCAGCAGGAAAGCCTGCAGCCCCCAGGTGTGCGGGGCTACGCAAGCGGTTCCCAAAGAGCTTTAGAACAAGGCATAGTTTTCCCTGCTGGCTCTTTGGGAAAGGGACCAGTCTCCAGACATATGGCCATTTTTCTGCCTGGCACGGGGCCGAGTGGGAAAGCGTGCTTTTGAGGCTGAAGAGAGCAGGAAAGCCTGCAGCCCCCAGGTCTGTGGGGCTACGCAAGCCGTTCCCAAAGAGCTTTAGAACAAGGCATCGTTTTCCCTGCTGGCTCTTTGGGCGTGGGACCAATCCCCAGATATATGGCCATTTTTGGGCTTGGCGCGGCGCCATGTGGGAAAGGGTGATTTTGAGGCTGAAGGCAGCAGGAAAGCCTGCAGCCCCCAGGAGTTTGGGGCTACGCAAGTGGTTCCCAAAGAGCTTTAGAACAAGGCATAGTTTTCCCTGCTGGGTCTTTGGGCGTGGGACCAGTCTCCAGACATATGGCCATTTTGTGCCTTGCGTGACGCCAAGTGGGAAAGGGTGGTTTTGAGGCTGAAGGCAGCAGGAAAGCCTGCAGCCCCCAGGTGTGTGGGGCTACGCAAGCGGTTCCGAAAGAGCTTTAGAACAAGGCATAGTTTTCCCTGCTGGCTCTTTGGGCGTGGGACCAGTCTCCAGATATATGGCCATTTTTGTGCCTGGCGTGGCGCCATGTGGGAAAGGGTGGTTTTGAGGCTGAAGGCAGCAGGAAAGCCTGCAGCCCCCAGGTGTGTGGGGCTACGCAAGCGGTTCCCAAAGAGCTTTAGAACAAGGCATAGTTTTCCCTGCTGGCTCTTTGGGAAAGGGACCAATCTCCAGACATATGGCCATTTTTGTGCCTGGAGCGACGCCAAGTGAGAAAGGGTTGTTTTGAGGCTGAAGGCAGCAGGAAAGCCTGCAGCCCCCAGGTGTGTGGGGCTACGCAAGCGGTTCCCAAAGAGCTTTAGAACAAGGCATAGTTTTCCCTGCTGGCTCTTTGGGAAAGGGACCAGTCTCCAGACATATGGCCATTTTTCTTCCTGGCACGGGGCCGAGTGGGAAAGCGTGCTTTTGAGGCTGAAGAGAGCAGGAAAGCCTGCAGCCCCCAGGTGTGTGGGGCTACGCAAGCGGTTCCCAAAGAGCTTTAGAACAAGGCATAGTTTTCCCTGCTGGCTCTTTGGGCGTGGGACCAGTCTCCAGACATATGGCCATTTTGTGCCTTGCGTGACGCCAAGTGGGAAAGGGTGGTTTTGAGGCTGAAGGCAGCAGGAAAGCCTGCAGCCCCCAGGTGTGTGGGGCTACGCAAGCGGTTCCCAAAGAGCTTTAGAACAAGGCATAGTTTTCCCTGCTGGCTCTTTGGGCGTGGGACCAGTCTCCAGATATATGGCTATTTTTGTGCCTGGCGTGGCGCCATGTGGGAAAGGGTGGTTTTGAGGCTGAAGGCAGCAGGAAAGCCTGCAGCCCCCAGGTGTGTGGGGCTACGCAAGCGGTTCCCAAAGAGCTTTAGAACAAGGCATAGTTTTCCCTGCTGGCTCTTTGGGCGCGGGACCAGTCTCCAGATATATGGCCATTTTTGTGTCTGGCGTGACGCCATGTGGGAAAGGGTGGTTTTGAGGCTGAAGGCAGCAGGAAAGCCTGCAGCCCCCAGGTGTGCGGGGCTACGCAAGCGGTTCCCAAAGAGCTTTAGAACAAGGCATAGTTTTCCCTGCTGGCTCTTTGGGAAAGGGACCAGTCTCCAGACATATGGCCATTTTTCTGCCTGGCACGGGGCCGAGTGGGAAAGCGTGCTTTTGAGGCTGAAGAGAGCAGGAAAGCCTGCAGCCCCCAGGTGTGTGGGGCTACGCAAGCGGTTCCCAAAGAGCTTTAGAACAAGGCATAGTTTTCCCTGCTGGCTCTTTGGGAAAGGGACCAATCTCCAGACATATGGCCATTTTTGTGCCTGGAGCGACGCCAAGTGGGAAAGGGTGGTTTTGAGGCTGAAGGCAGCAGGAAAGCCTGCAGCCCCCAGGTGTGTGGGGCTACGCAAGCAGTTCCCAAAGAGCTTTAGAACAAGGCATAATTTTCCCTGCTGGCTCTTTGGGCGTGGGACCAGTCTCCAGACATATGGCCATTTTTGTGCCTGGCGTGACGCCATGTGGGAAAGGGTGGTTTTGAGGCTGAAGGCAGCAGGAAAGCCTGCAGCCCCCAGGTGTGTGGGGCTACGCAAGCGGTTCCCAAAGAGCTTTAGAACAAGGCATAGTTTTCCCTGCTGGCTCTTTGGGAAAGGGACCAGTCTCCAGACATATGGCCATTTTTCTGCCTGGCACGGGGCCGAGTGGGAAAGCGTGCTTTTGAGGCTGAAGAGAGCAGGAAGGCCTGCAGCCCCCAGGTGTGTGGGGCTACGCAAGCCGTTCCCAAAGAGCTTTAGAACAAGGCATAGTTTTCCCTGCTGGCTCTTTGGGCGTGGGACCAACCTCCAGCCATATGGCCATTTTTGTGCCTGGCGTGACGCCATGAGGGAAAGGGTGGTTTTGAGGCTGAAGGCAGCAGGAAAGCCTGCAGCCCCCAGGTGTGTGGGGCTACGCAAGCGGTTCCCAAAGAGCTTTAGAACAAGGCATCGTTTTCCCTGCTGGCTCTTTGGGCGTGGGACCAATCTCCAGACATATGGCCATTTTTGGGCTTGGCGCGGCGCCAAGTGGGAAAGGGTGGTTTTGAGGCTGAAGGCTGCAGGAAAGCCTGCAGCCCCCAGGTGTGTGGGGCTACGCAAGCGGTTCCCAAAGAGCTTTAGAACAAGGCATAGTTTTCCCTGCTGGCTCTTTGGGAAAGGGACCAATCTCCAGACATATGGCCATTTTTGTGCCTGGAGCGACGCCAAGTGAGAAAGGGTTGTTTTGAGGCTGAAGGCAGCAGGAAAGCCTGCAGCCCCCAGGTCTGTGGGGCTACGCAAGTGGTTCCCAAAGAGCTTTAGAACAAGGCATAATTTTCCCTGCTGGCTCTTTGGGCGTGGGACCAGTCTCCAGACATATGGCCATTTTTGTGCCTGGCGTGACGCCATGTGGGAAAGGGTGGTTTTGAGGCTGAAGGCAGCAGGAAAGCCTGCAGCCCCCAGGTGTGTGGGGCTACGCAAGCGGTTCCCAAAGAGCTTTAGAACAAGGCATAGTTTTCCCTGCTGGCTCTTTGGGAAAGGGACCAGTCTCCAGACATATGGCCATTTTTCTGCCTGGCACGGGGCCGAGTGGGAAAGCGTGCTTTTGAGGCTGAAGAGAGCAGGAAAGCCTGCAGCCCCCAGGTCTGTGGGGCTACGCAAGCCGTTCCCAAAGAGCTTTAGAACAAGGCATCGTTTTCCCTGCTGGCTCTTTGGGCGTGGGACCAATCCCCAGATATATGGCCATTTTTGGGCTTGGCGCGGCGCCATGTGGGAAAGGGTGATTTTGAGGCTGAAGGCAGCAGGAAAGCCTGCAGCCCCCAGGAGTTTGGGGCTACGCAAGTGGTTCCCAAAGAGCTTTAGAACAAGGCATAGTTTTCCCTGCTGGGTCTTTGGGCGTGGGACCAGTCTCCAGACATATGGCCATTTTGTGCCTTGCGTGACGCCAAGTGGGAAAGGGTGGTTTTGAGGCTGAAGGCAGCAGGAAAGCCTGCAGCCCCCAGGTGTGTGGGGCTACGCAAGCGGTTCCGAAAGAGCTTTAGAACAAGGCATAGTTTTCCCTGCTGGCTCTTTGGGCGTGGGACCAGTCTCCAGATATATGGCCATTTTTGTGCCTGGCGTGGCGCCATGTGGGAAAGGGTGGTTTTGAGGCTGAAGGCAGCAGGAAAGCCTGCAGCCCCCAGGTGTGTGGGGCTACGCAAGCGGTTCCCAAAGAGCTTTAGAACAAGGCATAGTTTTCCCTGCTGGCTCTTTGGGAAAGGGACCAATCTCCAGACATATGGCCATTTTTGTGCCTGGAGCGACGCCAAGTGAGAAAGGGTTGTTTTGAGGCTGAAGGCAGCAGGAAAGCCTGCAGCCCCCAGGTGTGTGGGGCTACGCAAGCGGTTCCCAAAGAGCTTTAGAACAAGGCATAGTTTTCCCTGCTGGCTCTTTGGGAAAGGGACCAGTCTCCAGACATATGGCCATTTTTCTTCCTGGCACGGGGCCGAGTGGGAAAGCGTGCTTTTGAGGCTGAAGAGAGCAGGAAAGCCTGCAGCCCCCAGGTGTGTGGGGCTACGCAAGCGGTTCCCAAAGAGCTTTAGAACAAGGCATAGTTTTCCCTGCTGGCTCTTTGGGCGTGGGACCAGTCTCCAGACATATGGCCATTTTGTGCCTTGCGTGACGCCAAGTGGGAAAGGGTGGTTTTGAGGCTGAAGGCAGCAGGAAAGCCTGCAGCCCCCAGGTGTGTGGGGCTACGCAAGCGGTTCCCAAAGAGCTTTAGAACAAGGCATAGTTTTCCCTGCTGGCTCTTTGGGCGTGGGACCAGTCTCCAGATATATGGCTATTTTTGTGCCTGGCGTGGCGCCATGTGGGAAAGGGTGGTTTTGAGGCTGAAGGCAGCAGGAAAGCCTGCAGCCCCCAGGTGTGTGGGGCTACGCAAGCGGTTCCCAAAGAGCTTTAGAACAAGGCATAGTTTTCCCTGCTGGCTCTTTGGGCGTGGGACCAGTCTCCAGATATATGGCCATTTTTGTGTCTGGCGTGACGCCATGTGGGAAAGGGTGGTTTTGAGGCTGAAGGCAGCAGGAAAGCCTGCAGCCCCCAGGTGTGCGGGGCTACGCAAGCGGTTCCCAAAGAGCTTTAGAACAAGGCATAGTTTTCCCTGCTGGCTCTTTGGGAAAGGGACCAGTCTCCAGACATATGGCCATTTTTCTGCCTGGCACGGGGCCGAGTGGGAAAGCGTGCTTTTGAGGCTGAAGAGAGCAGGAAAGCCTGCAGCCCCCAGGTGTGTGGGGCTACGCAAGCGGTTCCCAAAGAGCTTTAGAACAAGGCATAGTTTTCCCTGCTGGCTCTTTGGGCGTGGGACCAACCTCCAGCCATATGGCCATTTTTGTGCCTGGCGTGACGCCATGAGGGAAAGGGTGGTTTTGAGGCTGAAGGCAACAGGAAAGCCTGCAGCCCCCAGGTGTGTGGGGCTACGCAAGCGGTTCCCAAAGAGCTTTAGAACAAGGCATAGTTTTCCCTGCTGGCTCTTTGGGCGTGGGACCAATCTCCAGACATATGGCCATTTTTGGGCTTGGCGCGGCGCCAAGTGGGAAAGGGTGGTTTTGAGGCTGAAGGCTGCAGGAAAGCCTGCAGCCCCCAGGTGTGTGGGGCTACACAAGAGGTTCCCAAAGAGCTTTAGAACAAGGCATCGTTTTCCATGCTGGCTCTTTGGGCGTGGGACCAATCTCCAGATATATGGCCATTTTTGGGCTTGGCGCGGCGCCATGTGGGAAAGGGTGGTTTTGAGGCTGAAGGCAGCAGGAAAGCCTGCAGCCCCCAGGAGTTTGGGGCTACGCAAGCGGTTCCCAAAGAGCTTTAGAACAAGGCATAGTTTTCCCTGCTGGCTCTTTGGGAAAGGGACCAGTCTCCAGACATATGGCCATTTTTCTGCCTGGCACGGGGCCGAGTGGGAAAGCGTGCTTTTGAGGCTGAAGAGAGCAGGAAAGCCTGCAGCCCCCAGGTCTGTGGGGCTACGCAAGCCGTTCCCAAAGAGCTTTAGAACAAGGCATCGTTTTCCCTGCTGGCTCTTTGGGCGTGGGACCAATCCCCAGATATATGGCCATTTTTGGGCTTGGCGCGGCGCCATGTGGGAAAGGGTGATTTTGAGGCTGAAGGCAGCAGGAAAGCCTGCAGCCCCCAGGAGTTTGGGGCTACGCAAGTGGTTCCCAAAGAGCTTTAGAACAAGGCATAGTTTTCCCTGCTGGGTCTTTGGGCGTGGGACCAGTCTCCAGACATATGGCCATTTTGTGCCTTGCGTGACGCCAAGTGGGAAAGGGTGGTTTTGAGGCTGAAGGCAGCAGGAAAGCCTGCAGCCCCCAGGTGTGTGGGGCTACGCAAGCGGTTCCGAAAGAGCTTTAGAACAAGGCATAGTTTTCCCTGCTGGCTCTTTGGGCGTGGGACCAGTCTCCAGATATATGGCCATTTTTGTGCCTGGCGTGGCGCCATGTGGGAAAGGGTGGTTTTGAGGCTGAAGGCAGCAGGAAAGCCTGCAGCCCCCAGGTGTGTGGGGCTACGCAAGCGGTTCCCAAAGAGCTTTAGAACAAGGCATAGTTTTCCCTGCTGGCTCTTTGGGAAAGGGACCAATCTCCAGACATATGGCCATTTTTGTGCCTGGAGCGACGCCAAGTGAGAAAGGGTTGTTTTGAGGCTGAAGGCAGCAGGAAAGCCTGCAGCCCCCAGGTGTGTGGGGCTACGCAAGCGGTTCCCAAAGAGCTTTAGAACAAGGCATAGTTTTCCCTGCTGGCTCTTTGGGAAAGGGACCAGTCTCCAGACATATGGCCATTTTTCTTCCTGGCACGGGGCCGAGTGGGAAAGCGTGCTTTTGAGGCTGAAGAGAGCAGGAAAGCCTGCAGCCCCCAGGTGTGTGGGGCTACGCAAGCGGTTCCCAAAGAGCTTTAGAACAAGGCATAGTTTTCCCTGCTGGCTCTTTGGGCGTGGGACCAGTCTCCAGACATATGGCCATTTTGTGCCTTGCGTGACGCCAAGTGGGAAAGGGTGGTTTTGAGGCTGAAGGCAGCAGGAAAGCCTGCAGCCCCCAGGTGTGTGGGGCTACGCAAGCGGTTCCCAAAGAGCTTTAGAACAAGGCATAGTTTTCCCTGCTGGCTCTTTGGGCGTGGGACCAGTCTCCAGATATATGGCTATTTTTGTGCCTGGCGTGGCGCCATGTGGGAAAGGGTGGTTTTGAGGCTGAAGGCAGCAGGAAAGCCTGCAGCCCCCAGGTGTGTGGGGCTACGCAAGCGGTTCCCAAAGAGCTTTAGAACAAGGCATAGTTTTCCCTGCTGGCTCTTTGGGCGTGGGACCAGTCTCCAGATATATGGCCATTTTTGTGTCTGGCGTGACGCCATGTGGGAAAGGGTGGTTTTGAGGCTGAAGGCAGCAGGAAAGCCTGCAGCCCCCAGGTGTGCGGGGCTACGCAAGCGGTTCCCAAAGAGCTTTAGAACAAGGCATAGTTTTCCCTGCTGGCTCTTTGGGAAAGGGACCAGTCTCCAGACATATGGCCATTTTTCTGCCTGGCACGGGGCCGAGTGGGAAAGCGTGCTTTTGAGGCTGAAGGCAGCAGGAAAGCCTGCAGCCCCCAGGTGTGTGGGGCTACGCAAGCGGTTCCCAAAGAGCTTTAGAACAAGGCATAGTTTTCCCTGCTGGCTCTTTGGGAAAGGGACCAATCTCCAGACATATGGCCATTTTTGTGCCTGGAGCGACGCCAAGTGGGAAAGGGTGGTTTTGAGGCTGAAGGCAGCAGGAAAGCCTGCAGCCCCCAGGTGTGTGGGGCTACGCAAGCAGTTCCCAAAGAGCTTTAGAACAAGGCATAATTTTCCCTGCTGGCTCTTTGGGCGTGGGACCAGTCTCCAGACATATGGCCATTTTTGTGCCTGGCGTGACGCCATGTGGGAAAGGGTGGTTTTGAGGCTGAAGGCAGCAGGAAAGCCTGCAGCCCCCAGGTGTGTGGGGCTACGCAAGCGGTTCCCAAAGAGCTTTAGAACAAGGCATAGTTTTCCCTGCTGGCTCTTTGGGAAAGGGACCAGTCTCCAGACATATGGCCATTTTTCTGCCTGGCACGGGGCCGAGTGGGAAAGCGTGCTTTTGAGGCTGAAGAGAGCAGGAAGGCCTGCAGCCCCCAGGTGTGTGGGGCTACGCAAGCCGTTCCCAAAGAGCTTTAGAACAAGGCATAGTTTTCCCTGCTGGCTCTTTGGGCGTGGGACCAACCTCCAGCCATATGGCCATTTTTGTGCCTGGCGTGACGCCATGAGGGAAAGGGTGGTTTTGAGGCTGAAGGCAGCAAGAAAGCCTGCAGCCCCCAGGTGTGTGGGGCTACGCAAGCGGTTCCCAAAGAGCTTTAGAACAAGGCATCGTTTTCCCTGCTGGCTCTTTGGGCGTGGGACCAATCTCCAGACATATGGCCATTTTTGGGCTTGGCGCGGCGCCAAGTGGGAAAGGGTGGTTTTGAGGCTGAAGGCTGCAGGAAAGCCTGCAGCCCCCAGGAGTGTGGGGCTACGCAAGCGGTTCCCAAAGAGCTTTAGAACAAGGCATAGTTTTCCCTGCTGGCTCTTTGGGAAAGGGACCAATCTCCAGACATATGGCCATTTTTGTGCCTGGAGCGACGCCAAGTGAGAAAGGGTTGTTTTGAGGCTGAAGGCAGCAGGAAAGCCTGCAGCCCCCAGGTCTGTGGGGCTACGCAAGTGGTTCCCAAAGAGCTTTAGAACAAGGCATAATTTTCCCTGCTGGCTCTTTGGGCGTGGGACCAGTCTCCAGACATATGGCCATTTTTGTGCCTGGCGTGACGCCATGTGGGAAAGGGTGGTTTTGAGGCTGAAGGCAGCAGGAAAGCCTGCAGCCCCCAGGTGTGTGGGGCTACGCAAGCGGTTCCCAAAGAGCTTTAGAACAAGGCATAGTTTTCCCTGCTGGCTCTTTGGGAAAGGGACCAGTCTCCAGACATATGGCCATTTTTCTGCCTGGCACGGGGCCGAGTGGGAAAGCGTGCTTTTGAGGCTGAAGAGAGCAGGAAAGCCTGCAGCCCCCAGGTCTGTGGGGCTACGCAAGCCGTTCCCAAAGAGCTTTAGAACAAGGCATCGTTTTCCCTGCTGGCTCTTTGGGCGTGGGACCAATCCCCAGATATATGGCCATTTTTGGGCTTGGCGCGGCGCCATGTGGGAAAGGGTGATTTTGAGGCTGAAGGCAGCAGGAAAGCCTGCAGCCCCCAGGAGTTTGGGGCTACGCAAGTGGTTCCCAAAGAGCTTTAGAACAAGGCATAGTTTTCCCTGCTGGGTCTTTGGGCGTGGGACCAGTCTCCAGACATATGGCCATTTTGTGCCTTGCGTGACGCCAAGTGGGAAAGGGTGGTTTTGAGGCTGAAGGCAGCAGGAAAGCCTGCAGCCCCCAGGTGTGTGGGGCTACGCAAGCGGTTCCGAAAGAGCTTTAGAACAAGGCATAGTTTTCCCTGCTGGCTCTTTGGGCGTGGGACCAGTCTCCAGATATATGGCCATTTTTGTGCCTGGCGTGGCGCCATGTGGGAAAGGGTGGTTTTGAGGCTGAAGGCAGCAGGAAAGCCTGCAGCCCCCAGGTGTGTGGGGCTACGCAAGCGGTTCCCAAAGAGCTTTAGAACAAGGCATAGTTTTCCCTGCTGGCTCTTTGGGAAAGGGACCAATCTCCAGACATATGGCCATTTTTGTGCCTGGAGCGACGCCAAGTGAGAAAGGGTTGTTTTGAGGCTGAAGGCAGCAGGAAAGCCTGCAGCCCCCAGGTGTGTGGGGCTACGCAAGCGGTTCCCAAAGAGCTTTAGAACAAGGCATAGTTTTCCCTGCTGGCTCTTTGGGAAAGGGACCAGTCTCCAGACATATGGCCATTTTTCTTCCTGGCACGGGGCCGAGTGGGAAAGCGTGCTTTTGAGGCTGAAGAGAGCAGGAAAGCCTGCAGCCCCCAGGTGTGTGGGGCTACGCAAGCGGTTCCCAAAGAGCTTTAGAACAAGGCATAGTTTTCCCTGCTGGCTCTTTGGGCGTGGGACCAGTCTCCAGACATATGGCCATTTTGTGCCTTGCGTGACGCCAAGTGGGAAAGGGTGGTTTTGAGGCTGAAGGCAGCAGGAAAGCCTGCAGCCCCCAGGTGTGTGGGGCTACGCAAGCGGTTCCCAAAGAGCTTTAGAACAAGGCATAGTTTTCCCTGCTGGCTCTTTGGGCGTGGGACCAGTCTCCAGATATATGGCTATTTTTGTGCCTGGCGTGGCGCCATGTGGGAAAGGGTGGTTTTGAGGCTGAAGGCAGCAGGAAAGCCTGCAGCCCCCAGGTGTGTGGGGC
Organism: Chroicocephalus ridibundus; assembly: GCF_963924245.1. Taxonomy (NCBI): domain Eukaryota; kingdom Metazoa; phylum Chordata; class Aves; order Charadriiformes; family Laridae; genus Chroicocephalus; species Chroicocephalus ridibundus. Next base: position 119,975 of record NW_026961787.1, read on the forward strand.
TACGCAAGCGGTTCCCAAAGAGCTTTAGAACAAGGCATAGTTTTCCCTGCTGGCTCTTTGGGCGTGGGACCAGTCTCCAGATATATGGCCATTTTTGTGTCTGGCGTGACGCCATGTGGGAAAGGGTGGTTTTGAGGCTGAAGGCAGCAGGAAAGCCTGCAGCCCCCAGGTGTGCGGGGCTACGCAAGCGGTTCCCAAAGAGCTTTAGAACAAGGCATAGTTTTCCCTGCTGGCTCTTTGGGAAAGGGACCAGTCTCCAGACATATGGCCATTTTTCTGCCTGGCACGGGGCCGAGTGGGAAAGCGTGCTTTTGAGGCTGAAGAGAGCAGGAAAGCCTGCAGCCCCCAGGTGTGTGGGGCTACGCAAGCGGTTCCCAAAGAGCTTTAGAACAAGGCATAGTTTTCCCTGCTGGCTCTTTGGGCGTGGGACCAACCTCCAGCCATATGGCCATTTTTGTGCCTGGCGTGACGCCATGAGGGAAAGGGTGGTTTTGAGGCTGAAGGCAACAGGAAAGCCTGCAGCCCCCAGGTGTGTGGGGCTACGCAAGCGGTTCCCAAAGAGCTTTAGAACAAGGCATAGTTTTCCCTGCTGGCTCTTTGGGCGTGGGACCAATCTCCAGACATATGGCCATTTTTGGGCTTGGCGCGGCGCCAAGTGGGAAAGGGTGGTTTTGAGGCTGAAGGCTGCAGGAAAGCCTGCAGCCCCCAGGTGTGTGGGGCTACACAAGAGGTTCCCAAAGAGCTTTAGAACAAGGCATCGTTTTCCATGCTGGCTCTTTGGGCGTGGGACCAATCTCCAGATATATGGCCATTTTTGGGCTTGGCGCGGCGCCATGTGGGAAAGGGTGGTTTTGAGGCTGAAGGCAGCAGGAAAGCCTGCAGCCCCCAGGAGTTTGGGGCTACGCAAGCGGTTCCCAAAGAGCTTTAGAACAAGGCATAGTTTTCCCTGCTGGCTCTTTGGGAAAGGGACCAATCTCCAGACATATGGCCATTTTTGTGCCTGGAGCGACGCCAAGTGAGAAAGGGTTGTTTTGAGGCTGAAGGCAGCAGGAAAGCCTGCAGCCCCCAGGTGTGTGGGGCTACGCAAGCGGTTCCCAAAGAGCTTTAGAACAAGGCATAGTTTTCCCTGCTGGCTCTTTGGGCGTGGGACCAGTCTCCAGACATATGGCCATTTTTGTGCCTGGCGTGACGCCATGTGGGAAAGGGTGGTTTTGAGGCTGAAGGCAGCAGGAAAGCCTGCAGCCCCCAGGAGTGTGGGGCTACGCAAGCGGTTCCCAAAGAGCTTTAGAACAAGGCATAGTTTTCCCTGCTGGCTCTTTGGGAAAGGGACCAATCTCCAGACATATGGCCATTTTTGTGCCTGGAGCGACGCCAAGTGAGAAAGGGTTGTTTTGAGGCTGAAGGCAGCAGGAAAGCCTGCAGCCCCCAGGTCTGTGGGGCTACGCAAGCGGTTCCCAAAGAGCTTTAGAACAAGGCATAGTTTTCCCTGCTGGCTCTTTGGGCGTGGGACCAGTCTCCAGACATATGGCCATTTTTGTGTCTGGCGTGACGCCATGTGGGAAAGGGTGGTTTTGAGGCTGAAGGCAGCAGGAAAGCCTGCAGCCCCCAGGTGTGTGGGGCTACACAAGCGGTTCCCAAAGAGCTTTAGAACAAGGCATAGTTTTCCCTGCTGGCTCTTTGGGAAAGGGACCAGTCTCCAGACATATGGCCATTTTTCTTCCTGGCACGGGGCCGAGTGGGAAAGCGTGCTTTTGAGGCTGAAGAGAGCAGGAAAGCCTGCAGCCCCCAGGTGTGTGGGGCTACGCAAGCGGTTCCCAAAGAGCTTTAGAACAAGGCATAGTTTTCCCTGCTGGCTCTTTGGGCGTGGGACCAGTCTCCAGACATATGGCCATTTTGTGCCTTGCGTGACGCCAAGTGGGAAAGGGTGGTTTTGAGGCTGAAGGCAGCAGGAAAGCCTGCAGCCCCCAGGTGTGTGGGGCTACGCAAGCGGTTCCCAAAGAGCTTTAGAACAAGGCATAGTTTTCCCTGCTGGCTCTTTGGGCGTGGGACCAGTCTCCAGATATATGGCTATTTTTGTGCCTGGCGTGGCGCCATGTGGGAAAGGGTGGTTTTGAGGCTGAAGGCAGCAGGAAAGCCTGCAGCCCCCAGGTGTGTGGGGCTACGCAAGCGGTTCCCAAAGAGCTTTAGAACAAGGCATAGTTTTCCCTGCTGGCTCTTTGGGCGTGGGACCAGTCTCCAGATATATGGCCATTTTTGTGCCTGGCGTGACGCCATGAGGGAAAGGGTGGTTTTGAGGCTGAAGGCAGCAGGAAAGCCTGCAGCCCCCAGGTGTGTGGGGCTACGCAAGCGGTTCCCAAAGAGCTTTAGAACAAGGCATAGTTTTCCCTGCTGGCTCTTTGGGATAGGGACCAGTCTCCAGACATATGGCCATTTTTCTGCCTGGCACGGGGCCGAGTGGGAAAGCGTGCTTTTGAGGCTGAAGAGAGCAGGAAAGCCTGCAGCCCCCAGGTCTGTGGGGCTACGCAAGCCGTTCCCAAAGAGCTTTAGAACAAGGCATAGTTTTCCCTGCTGGCTCTTTGGGCGTGGGACCAACCTCCAGCCCTATGGCCATTTTTGTGCCTGGCGTGACGCCATGAGGGAAAGGGTGGTTTTGAGGCTGAAGGCAGCAGGAAAGCCTGCAGCCCCCAGGTGTGTGGGGCTACGCAAGCGGTTCCCAAAGAGCTTTAGTACAAGGCATAGTTTTCCCTGCTGGCTCTTTGGGCGTGGGACCAATCTCCAGACATATGGCCATTTTTGGGCCTGGCGCGGCGCCAAGTGGGAAAGGGTGCTTTTGAGGCTGAAGGCTGCAGGAAAGCCTGCAGCCCCCAGGTGTGTGGGGCTACGCAAGAGGTTCCCAAAGAGCTTTAGAACAAGGCATCGTTTTCCCTACTGGCTCTTTCGGCGTGGGACCAATCCCCAGATATATGGCCATTTTTGGGCTTGGCGCGGCGCCATGTGGGAAAGGGTGGTTTTGATGCTGAAGGCAGCAGGAAAGCCTGCAGCCCCCAGGAGTGTGGGGCTACGCAAGTGGTTCCCAAAGAGCTTTAGAACAAGGCATAGTTTTCCCTGCTGGCTCTTTGGGCGTGGGACCAGTCTCCAGACATATGGCCATTTTGTGCCTTGCGTGACGCCAAGTGGGAAAGGGTGGTTTTGAGGCTGAAGGCAGCAGGAAAGCCTGCAGCCCCCAGGTGTGTGGGGCTACGCAAGCGGTTCCCAAAGAGCTTTAGAACAAAGCATAGTTTTCCCTGCTGGCTCTTTGGGCGTGGGACCAGTCTCCAGACATATGGCCATTTTTCTGCCTGGCACGGGGCCGAGTGGGAAAGCGTGCTTTTGAGGCTGAAGACAGCAGGAAAGCCTGCAGCCCCCAGGTCTGTGGGGCTACGCAAGCGGTTCCCAAAGAGCTTTAGAACAAGGCATAGTTTTCCCTGCTGGCTCTTTGGGCGTGGGACCAACCTCCAGCCATATGGCCATTTTTGTGCCTGGCGTGACGCCATGAGGGAAAGGGTGGTTTTGAGGCTGAAGGCAGCAGGAAAGCCTGCAGCCCCCAGGTGTGTGGGGCTACGCAAGCGGTTCCCAAAGAGCTTTAGAACAAGGCATAGTTTTCCCTGCTGGCTCTTTGGGCGTGGGACCAACCTCCAGCCATATGGCCATTTTTGTGCCTGGCGTGACGCCATGAGGGAAAGGGTGGTTTTGAGGCTGAAGGCAGCAGGAAAGCCTGCAGCCCCCAGGTGTGTGGGGCTACGCAAGCGGTTCCCAAAGAGCTTTAGAACAAGGCATAGTTTTCCCTGCTGGCTCTTTGGGCGTGGGACCAATCTCCAGACATATGGCCATTTTTGGGCCTGGCGCGGCGCCAAGTGGGAAAGGGTGGTTTTGAGGCTGAAGGCTGCAGGAAAGCCTGCAGCCCCCAGGTGTGTGGGGCTACGCAAGAGGTTCCCAAAGAGCTTTAGAACAAGGCATCGTTTTCCCTGCTGGCTCTTTGGGCGTGGGACCAATCTCCAGATATATGGCCATTTTTGGGCTTGGCGCGGCGCCAAGCGGGAAAGGGTGGTATTGAGGCTGAAGGCAGCAGGAAAGCCTGCAGCCCCCAGGTGTGTGGGGCTACGCAAGCGGTTCCCAAAGAGCTTTAGAACAAGGCATAGTTTTCCCTGCTGGCTCTTTGGGCGTGGGACCAGTCTCCAGATATATGGCCATTTTTGTGCCTGGCGTGGCGCCATGTGGGAAAGGGTGGTTTTGAGGCTGAAGGCAGCAGGAAAGCCTGCAGCCCCCAGGTGTGTGGGTCTACGCAAGCGGTTCCCAAAGAGCTTTAGAACAAGGCATAGTTTTCCCTGCTGGCTCTTTGGGAAAGGGACCAGTCTCCAGATATATGGCCATTTTTCTGCCTGGCACGGGGCCGAGTGGGAAAGCGTGCTTTTGAGGCTGAAGAGAGCAGGAAAGCCTGCAGCCCCCAGGTCTGTGGGGCTACGCAAGCGGTTCCCAAAGAGCTTTAGAACAAGGCATAGTTTTCCCTGCTGGCTCTTTGGGCGTGGGACCAACCTCCAGCCATATGGCCATTTTTGTGCCTGGCGTGACGCCATGAGGGAAAGGGTGGTTTTGAGGCTGAAGGCAGCAGGAAAGCCTGCAGCCCCCAGGTGTGTGGGGCTACGCAAGCGGTTCCCAAAGAGCTTTAGAACAAGGCATAGTTTTCCCTGCTGGCTCTTTGGGCGTGGGACCAACCTCCAGCCATATGGCCATTTTTGTGCCTGGCGTGACGCCATGAGGGAAAGGGTGGTTTTGAGGCTGAAGGCAGCAGGAAAGCCTGCAGCCCCCAGGTGTGTGGGGCTACGCAAGCGGTTCCCAAAGAGCTTTAGAACAAGGCATAGTTTTCCCTGCTGGCTCTTTGGGCGTGGGACCAATCTCCAGACATATGGCCATTTTTGGGCCTGGCGCGGCGCCAAGTGGGAAAGGGTGGTTTTGAGGCTGAAGGCTGCAGGAAAGCCTGCAGCCCCCAGGTGTGTGGGGCTACGCAAGAGGTTCCCAAAGAGCTTTAGAACAAGGCATAGTTTTCCCTGCTGGCTCTTTGGGCGTGGGACCAATCTCCAGATATATGGCCATTTTTGGGCTTGGCGCGGCGCCATGTGGGAAAGGGTGGTTTTGAGGCTGAAGGCAGCAGGAAAGCCTGCAGCCCCCAGGAGTTTGGGGCTACGCAAGCGGTTCCCAAAGAGCTTTAGAACAAGGCATAGTTTTCCCTGCTGGCTCTTTGGGAAAGGGACCAGTCTCCAGACATATGGCCATTTTTGGGCCTGGCGCAGCGCCAAGCGGGAAAGGGTGGTTTTGAGGCTGAAGGCAGCAGGAAAGCCAGCAGCCCCCAGGTGTGTGGGGCTACGCAAGCAGTTCCCAAAGAGCTTTAGAACAAGGCATAGTTTTCCCTGCTGGGTCTTTGGGCGTGGGACCAGTCTCCAGACATATGGCCATTTTGTGCCTTGCGTGACGCCAAGTGGGAAAGGGTGGTTTTGAGGCTGAAGGCAGCAGGAAAGCCTGCAGCCCCCAGGTGTGTGGGGCTACGCAAGCGGTTCCCAAAGAGCTTTAGAACAAGGCATAGTTTTCCCTGCTGGCTCTTTGGGCGTGGGACCAGTCTCCAGATATATGGCCATTTTTGTGCCTGGCGTGGCGCCATGTGGGAAAGGGTGGTTTTGAGGCTGAAGGCAGCAGGAAAGCCTGCAGCCCCCAGGAGTGTGGGGCTACGCAAGCGGTTCCCAAAGAGCTTTAGAACAAGGCATAGTTTTCCCTGCTGGCTCTTTGGGAAAGGGACCAATCTCCAGACATATGGCCATTTTTGTGCCTGGAGCGACGCCAAGTGAGAAAGGGTTGTTTTGAGGCTGAAGACAGCAGGAAAGCCTGCAGCCCCCAGGTGTGTGGGGCTACGCAAGCGGTTCCCAAAGAGCTTTAGAACAAGGCATAGTTTTCCCTGCTGGCTCTTTGGGCGTGGGACCAGTCTCCAGACATATGGCCATTTTTGTGTCTGGCGTGACGCCATGTGGGAAAGGGTGGTTTTGAGGCTGAAGGCAGCAGGAAAGCCTGCAGCCCCCAGGTGTGTGGGGCTACGCAAGCGGTTCCCAAAGAGCTTTAGAACAAGGCATAGTTTTCCCTGCTGGCTCTTTGGGAAAGGGACCAGTCTCCAGACATATGGCCATTTTTCTGCCTGGCACGGGGCCGAGTGGGAAAGCGTGCTTTTGAGGCTGAAGAGAGCAGGAAAGCCTGCAGCCCCCAGGAGTGTGGGGCTACGCAAGCGGTTCCCAAAGAGCTTTAGAACAAGGCATAGTTTTCCCTGCTGGCTCTTTGGGAAAGGGACCAATCTCCAGACATATGGCCATTTTTGTGCCTGGAGCGACGCCAAGTGAGAAAGGGTTGTTTTGAGGCTGAAGACAGCAGGAAAGCCTGCAGCCCCCAGGTGTGTGGGGCTACGCAAGCGGTTCCCAAAGAGCTTTAGAACAAGGCATAGTTTTCCCTGCTGGGTCTTTGGGCGTGGGACCAGTCTCCAGACATATGGCCATTTTTGTGTCTGGCGTGACGCCATGTGGGAAAGGGTGGTTTTGAGGCTGAAGGCAGCAGGAAAGCCTGCAGCCCCCAGGTGTGTGGGGCTACGCAAGCGGTTCCCAAAGAGCTTTAGAACAAGGCATAGTTTTCCCTGCTGGCTCTTTGGGAAAGGGACCAGTCTCCAGACATATGGCCATTTTTCTGCCTGGCACGGGGCCGAGTGGGAAAGCGTGCTTTTGAGGCTGAAGAGAGCAGGAAAGCCTGCAGCCCCCAGGTCTGTGGGGCTACGCAAGCCGTTCCCAAAGAGCTTTAGAACAAGGCATAGTTTTCCCTGCTGGCTCTTTGGGCGTGGGACCAACCTCCAGCCATATGGCCATTTTTGTGCCTGGCGTGACGCCATGAGGGAAAGGGTGGTTTTGAGGCTGAAAGCAACAGGAAAGCCTGCAGCCCCCAGGTGTGTGGGGCTACGCAAGCGGTTCCCAAAGAGCTTTAGAACAAGGCATAGTTTTCCCTACTGGCTCTTTGGGCGTGGGACCAATCTCCAGACATATGGCCATTTTTGGGCCTGGCGCGGCGCCAAGTGGGAAAGGGTGGTTTTGAGGCTGAAGGCTGCAGGAAAGCCTGCAGCCCCCAGGTGTGTGGGGCTACGCAAGCGGTTCCCAAAGAGCTTTAGAACAAGGCATCGTTTTCCCTGCTGGGTCTTTGGGCGTGGGACCAGTCTCCAGACATATGGCCATTTTGTGCCTTGCGTGACGCCAAGTGGGAAAGGGTGGTTTTGAGGCTGAAGGCAGCAGGAAAGCCTGCAGCCCCCAGGTGTGTGGGGCTACGCAAGCGGTTCCCAAAGAGCTTTAGAACAAGGCATAGTTTTCCCTGCTGGCTCTTTGGGCGTGGGACCAGTCTCCAGATATATGGCCATTTTTGTGCCTGGCGTGGCGCCATGTGGGAAAGGGTGGTTTTGAGGCTGAAGGCAGCAGGAAAGCCTGCAGCCCCCAGGTGTGTGGGGCTACGCAAGCGGTTCCCAAAGAGCTTTAGAACAAGGCATAGTTTTCCCTGCTGGCTCTTTGGGCGTGGGACCAACCTCCAGCCCTATGGCCATTTTTGTGCCTGGCGTGACGCCATGAGGGAAAGGGTGGTTTTGAGGCTGAAGGCAGCAGGAAAGCCTGCAGCCCCCAGGTGTGTGGGGCTACGCAAGCGGTTCCCAAAGAGCTTTAGTACAAGGCATAGTTTTCCCTGCTGGGTCTTTGGGCGTGGGACCAATCTCCAGACATATGGCCATTTTTGGGCCTGGCGCGGCGCCAAGTGGGAAAGGGTGGTTTTGAGGCTGAAGGCTGCAGGAAAGCCTGCAGCCCCCAGGTGTGTGGGGCTACGCAAGAGGTTCCCAAAGAGCTTTAGAACAAGGCATCGTTTTCCCTGCTGGCTCTTTGGGCGTGGGACCAATCCCCAGATATATGGCCATTTTTGGGCTTGGCGCGGCGCCATGTGGGAAAGGGTGGTTTTGAGGCTGAAGGCAGCAGGAAAGCCTGCAGCCCCCAGGAGTTTGGGGCTACGCAAGTGGTTCCCAAAGAGCTTTAGAACAAGGCATAGTTTTCCCTGCTGGCTCTTTGGGCGTGGGACCAGTCTCCAGACATATGGCCATTTTGTGCCTTGCGTGACGCCAAGTGGGAAAGGGTGGTTTTGAGGCTGAAGGCAGCAGGAAAGCCTGCAGCCCCCAGGTGTGTGGGGCTACGCAAGCGGTTCCCAAAGAGCTTTAGAACAAGGCATAGTTTTCCCTGCTGGCTCTTTGGGCGTGGGACCAGTCTCCAGATATATGGCCATTTTTGTGCCTGGCGTGGCGCCATGTGGGAAAGGGTGGTTTTGAGGCTGAAGGCAGCAGGAAAGCCTGCAGCCCCCAGGTGTGTGGGTCTACGCAAGCGGTTCCCAAAGAGCTTTAGAACAAGGCATAGTTTTCCCTGCTGGCTCTTTAGGAAAGGGACCAGTCTCCAGACATATGGCCATTTTTCTGCCTGGCACGGGGCCGAGTGGGAAAGCGTGCTTTTGAGGCTGAAGAGAGCAGGAAAGCCTGCAGCCCCCAGGTCTGTGGGGCTACGCAAGCCGTTCCCAAAGAGCTTTAGAACAAGGCATAGTTTTCCCTGCTGGCTCTTTGGGCGTGGGACCAATCTCCAGACATATGGCCATTTTTGTGCCTGGCGTGACGCCATGAGGGAAAGGGTGGTTTTGAGGCTGAAGGCAGCAGGAAAGCCTGCAGCCCCCAGGTGTGTGGGGCTACGCAAGCGGTTCCCAAAGAGCTTTAGAACAAGGCATAGTTTTCCCTGCTGGCTCTTTGGGCGTGGGACCAGTCTCCAGACATATGGCCATTTTTGTGCCTGGCGTGACGCCATGAGGGAAAGGGTGGTTTTGAGGCTGAAGGCAGCAGGAAAGCCTGCAGCCCCCAGGTGTGTGGGGCTACGCAAGCGGTTCCCAAAGAGCTTTAGAACAAGGCATAGTTTTCCCTGCTGGCTCTTTGGGCGTGGGACCAATCTCCAGACATATGGCCATTTTTGGGCCTGGCGCGGCGCCAAGTGGGAAAGGGTGGTTTTGAGGCTGAAGGCAGCAGGAAAGCCTGCAGCCCCCAGGTGTGTGGGGCTACGCAAGCGGTTCCCAAAGAGCTTTAGAACAAGGCATAGTTTTCCCTGCTGGCTCTTTGGGCGTGGGACCAACCTCCAGCCATATGGCCATTTTTGTGCCTGGCGTGACGCCATGAGGGAAAGGGTGGTTTTGAGGCTGAAAGCAACAGGAAAGCCTGCAGCCCCCAGGTGTGTGGGGCTACGCAAGCGGTTCCCAAAGAGCTTTAGAACAAGGCATAGTTTTCCCTACTGGCTCTTTGGGCGTGGGACCAATCTCCAGACATATGGCCATTTTTGGGCCTGGCGCGGCGCCAAGTGGGAAAGGGTGGTTTTGAGGCTGAAGGCTGCAGGAAAGCCTGCAGCCCCCAGGTGTGTGGGGCTACGCAAGAGGTTCCCAAAGAGCTTTAGAACAAGGCATCGTTTTCCATGCTGGCTCTTTGGGCGTGGGACCAATCTCCAGATATATGGCCATTTTTGGGCTTGGCGCGGCGCCATGTGGGAAAGGGTGGTTTTGAGGCTGAAGGCAGCAGGAAAGCCTGCAGCCCCCAGGAGTTTGGGGCTACGCAAGCGGTTCCCAAAGAGCTTTAGAACAAGGCATAGTTTTCCCTGCTTGCTCTTTGGGAAGGGGCCAATTTCCAGACATATGGCCATTTTTGTGCCTGGAGCGACGCCAAGTGAGAAAGGGTTGTTTTGAGGCTGAAGGCAGCAGGAAAGCCTGCAGCCCCCAGGTGTGTGGGGCTACGCAAGCGGTTCCCAAAGAGCTTTAGAACAAGGCATAGTTTTCCCTGCTGGCTCTTTGGGAAAGGGACCTGTCTCCAGACATATGGCCATTTTTGGGCCTGGCGCAGCGCCAAGCGGTAAAGGGTGGTTTTGATGCTGAAGGCAGCAGGAAAGCCTGCAGCCCCCAGGTGTGTGGGGCTACGCAAGCAGTTCCCAAAGAGCTTTAGAACAAGGCATAGTTTTCCCTGCTGGGTCTTTGGGCGTGGGACCAGTCTCCAGACATATGGCCTTTTTGTGCCTTGCGTGACGCCAAGTGGGAAAGGGTGGTTTTGAGGCTGAAGGCAGCAGGAAAGGCTGCAGCCCCCAGGTGTGTGGGGCTACGCAAGCGGTTCCCAAAGAGCTTTAGAACAAGGCATAGTTTTCCCTGCTGGCTCTTTGGGCGTGGGACCAGCCTCCAGATATATGGCCATTTTTGTGCCTGGCGTGGCGCCATGTGGGAAAGGGTGGTTTTGAGGCTGAAGGCAGCAGGAAAGCCTGCAGCCCCCAGGAGTGTGGGGCTACGCAAGCGGTTCCCAAAGAGCTTTAGAACAAGGCATAGTTTTCCCTGCTGGCTCTTTGGGCGTGGGACCAATCCCCAGATATATGGCCACTTTTGGGCTTGGCGCGGCGCCATGTGGGAAAGGGTGGTTTTGAGGCTGAAGGCAGCAGGAAAGCCTGCAGCCCCCAGGAGTTTGGGGCTACGCAAGTGGTTCCCAAAGAGCTTTAGAACAAGGCATAGTTTTCCCTGCTGGCTCTTTGGGCGTGGGACCAGTATCCAGACATATGGCCATTTTGTGCCTTGCGTGACGCCAAGTGGGAAAGGGTGGTTTTGAGGCTGAAGGCAGCAGGAAAGCCTGCAGCCCCCAGGTGTGTGGGGCTACGCAAGCGGTTCCCAAAGAGCTTTAGAACAAGGCATAGTTTTCCCTGCTGGCTCTTTGGGCGTGGGACCACTCTCCAGATATATGGCCATTTTTGTGCCTGGCGTGGCGCCATGTGGGAAAGGGTGGTTTTGAGGCTGAAGGCAGCAGGAAAGCCTGCAGCCCCCAGGTGTGTGGGGCTACGCAAGCGGTTCCCAAAGAGCTTTAGAACAAGGCATAGTTTTCCCTGCTGGCTCTTTGGGAAAGGGACCAGTCTCCAGACATATGGCCATTTTTCTGCCTGGCACGGGGCCGAGTGGGAAAGCGTGCTTTTGAGGCTGAAGAGAGCAGGAAAGCCTGCAGCCCCCAGGTCTGTGGGGCTACGCAAGCCGTTCCCAAAGAGCTTTAGAACAAGGCATAGTTTTCCCTGCTGGCTCTTTGGGCGTGGGACCAACCTCCAGCCATATGGCCATTTTTGTGCCTGGCGTGACGCCATGAGGGAAAGGGTGGTTTTGAGGCTGAAGGCAGCAGGAAAGCCTGCAGCCCCCAGGTGTGTGGGGCTACGCAAGCGGTTCCCAAAGAGCTTTAGAACAAGGCATAGTTTTCCCTGCTGGCTCTTTGGGCGTGGGACCAACCTCCAGCCATATGGCCATTTTTGTGCCTGGCGTGACGCCATGAGGGAAAGGGTGGTTTTGAGGCTGAAGGCAGCAGGAAAGCCTGCAGCCCCCAGGTGTGTGGGGCTACGCAAGCGGTTCCCAAAGAGCTTTAGAACAAGGCATAGTTTTCCCTGCTGGCTCTTTGGGCGTGGGACCAATCTCCAGACATATGGCCATTTTTGTGCCTGGAGCGACGCCAAGTGAGAAAGGGTTGTTTTGAGGCTGAAGGCAGCAGGAAAGCCTGCAGCCCCCAGGTGTGTGGGGCTACGCAAGCGGTTCCCAAAGAGCTTTAGAACAAGGCATAGTTTTCCCTGCTGGCTCTTTGGGAAAGGGACCAGTCTCCAGACATATGGCCATTTTTGGGCCTGGCGCAGCGCCAAGCGGTAAAGGGTGGTTTTGAGGCTGAAGGCAGCAGGAAAGCCTGCAGCCCCCAGGTGTGTGGGGCTACGCAAGCAGTTCCCAAAGAGCTTTAGAACAAGGCGTAGTTTTCCCTGCTGGGTCTTTGGGCGTGGGACCAGTCTCCAGACATATGGCCATTTTGTGCCTTGCGTGACGCCATGTGGGAAAGGGTGGTTTTGAGGCTGAAGGCAGCAGGAAAGCCTGCAGCCCCCAGGTGTGTGGGGCTACGCAAGCGGTTCCCAAAGAGCTTTAGAACAAGGCATAGTTTTCCCTGCTGGCTCTTTGGGCGTGGGACCAGTCTCCAGATATATGGCCATTTTTGTGCCTGGCGTGGCGCCATGTGGGAAAGGGTGGTTTTGAGGCTGAAGGCAGCAGGAAAGCCTGCAGCCCCCAGGAGTGTGGGGCTACGCAAGCGGTTCCCAAAGAGCTTTAGAACAAGGCATAGTTTTCCCTGCTGGCTCTTTGGGCGTGGGACCAATCCCCAGATATATGGCCATTTTTGGGCTTGGCGCGGCGCCATGTGGGAAAGGGTGGTTTTGAGGCTGAAGGCAGCAGGAAAGCCTGCAGCCCCCAGGAGTTTGGGGCTACGCAAGTGGTTCCCAAAGAGCTTTAGAACAAGGCATAGTTTTCCCTGCTGGCTCTTTGGGCGTGGGACCAGTCTCCAGACATATGGCCATTTTGTGCCTTGCGTGACGCCAAGTGGGAAAGGGTGGTTTTGAGGCTGAAGGCAGCAGGAAAGCCTGCAGCCCCCAGGTGTGTGGGGCTACGCAAGCGGTTCCCAAAGAGCTTTAGAACAAGGCATAGTTTTCCCTGCTGGCTCTTTGGGCGTGGGACCAGTCTCCAGATATATGGCCATTTTTGTGCCTGGCGTGGCGCCATGTGGGAAAGGGTGGTTTTGAGGCTGAAGGCAGCAGGAAAGCCTGCAGCCCCCAGGTGTGTGGGGCTACGCAAGCGGTTCCCAAAGAGCTTTAGAACAAGGCATAGTTTTCCCTGCTGGCTCTTTGGGAAAGGGCCCAGTCTCCAGACATATGGCCATTTTTCTGCCTGGCACGGGGCCGAGTGGGAAAGCGTGCTTTTGAGGCTGAAGAGAGCAGGAAAGCCTGCAGCCCCCAGGTCTGTGGGGCTACGCAAGCCGTTCCCAAAGAGCTTTAGAACAAGGCATAGTTTTCCCTGCTGGCTCTTTGGGCGTGGGACCAACCTCCAGCCATATGGCCATTTTTGTGCCTGGCGTGACGCCATGAGGGAAAGGGTGGTTTTGAGGCTGAAGGCAGCAGGAAAGCCTGCAGCCCCCAGGTGTGTGGGGCTACGCAAGCGGTTCCCAAAGAGCTTTAGAACAAGGCATAGTTTTCCCTGCTGGCTCTTTGGGCGTGGGACCAACCTCCAGCCATATGGCCATTTTTGTACCTGGCGTGACGCCATGAGGGAAAGGGTGGTTTTGAGGCTGAAGGCAGCAGGAAAGCCTGCAGCCCCCAGGTGTGTGGGGCTACGCAAGCGGTTCCCAAAGAGCTTTAGAACAAGGCATAGTTTTCCCTGCTGGCTCTTTGGGCGTGGGACCAATCTCCAGACATATGGCCATTTTTGTGCCTGGAGCGACGCCAAGTGAGAAAGGGTTGTTTTGAGGCTGAAGGCAGCAGGAAAGCCTGCAGCCCCCAGGTGTGTGGGGCTACGCAAGCGGTTCCCAAAGAGCTTTAGAACAAGGCATAGTTTTCCCTGCTGGCTCTTTGGGAAAGGGACCAGTCTCCAGACATATGGCCATTTTTGGGCCTGGCGCAGCGCCAAGCGGTAAAGGGTGGTTTTGAGGCTGAAGGCAGCAGGAAAGCCTGCAGCCCCCAGGTGTGTGGGGCTACGCAAGCAGTTCCCAAAGAGCTTTAGAACAAGGCATAGTTTTCCCTGCTGGGTCTTTGGGCGTGGGACCAGTCTCCAGACATATGGCCATTTTGTGCCTTGCGTGACGCCAAGTGGGAAAGGGTGGTTTTGAGGCTGAAGGCAGCAGGAAAGCCTGCAGCCCCCAGGTGTGTGGGGCTACGCAAGCGGTTCCCAAAGAGCTTTAGAACAAGGCATAGTTTTCCCTGCTGGCTCTTTGGGCGTGGGACCAGTCTCCAGATATATGGCCATTTTTGTGCCTGGCGTGGCGCCATGTGGGAAAGGGTGGTTTTGAGGCTGAAGGCAGCAGGAAAGCCTGCAGCCCCCAGGAGTGTGGGGCTACGCAAGCGGTTCCCAAAGAGCTTTAGAACAAGGCATAGTTTTCCCTGCTGGCTCTTTGGGCGTGGGACCAATCCCCAGATATATGGCCATTTTTGGGCTTGGCGCGGCGCCATGTGGGAAAGGGTGGTTTTGAGGCTGAAGGCAGCAGGAAAGCCTGCAGCCCCCAGGAGTTTGGGGCTACGCAAGTGGTTCCCAAAGAGCTTTAGAACAAGGCATAGTTTTCCCTGCTGGCTCTTTGGGCGTGGGACCAGTCTCCAGACATATGGCCATTTTGTGCCTTGCGTGACGCCAAGTGGGAAAGGGTGGTTTTGAGGCTGAAGGCAGCAGGAAAGCCTGCAGCCCCCAGGTGTGTGGGGCTACGCAAGCGGTTCCCAAAGAGCTTTAGAACAAGGCATAGTTTTCCCTGCTGGCTCTTTGGGCGTGGGACCAGTCTCCAGATATATGGCCATTTTTTTGCCTGGCGTGGCGCCATGTGGGAAAGGGTGGTTTTGAGGCTGAAGGCAGCAGGAAAGCCTGCAGCCCCCAGGTGTGTGGGTCTACGCAAGCGGTTCCCAAAGAGCTTTAGAACAAGGCATAGTTTTCCCTGCTGGCTCTTTGGGAAAGGGACCAGTCTCCAGACATATGGCCATTTTTCTGCCTGGCACGGGGCCGAGTGGGAAAGCGTGCTTTTGAGGCTGAAGAGAGCAGGAAAGCCTGCAGCCCCCAGGTCTGTGGGGCTACGCAAGCCGTTCCCAAAGAGCTTTAGAACAAGGCATAGTTTTCCCTGCTGGCTCTTTGGGCGTGGGACCAACCTCCAGCCATATGGCCATTTTTGTGCCTGGCGTGACGCCATGAGGGAAAGGGTGGTTTTGAGGCTGAAGGCAGCAGGAAAGCCTGCAGCCCCCAGGTGTGTGGGGCTACGCAAGCGGTTCCCAAAGAGCTTTAGAACAAGGCATAGCTTTCCCTGCTGGCTCTTTGGGCGTGGGACCAATCTCCAGACATATGGCCATTTTTGGGCCTGGCGCGGCGCCAAGTGGGAAAGGGTGGTTTTGAGGCTGAAGGCAGCAGGAAAGCCTGCAGCCCCCAGGTGTGTGGGGCTACGCAAGCGGTTCCCAAAGAGCTTTAGAACAAGGCATAGTTTTCCCTGCTGGCTCTTTGGGCGTGGGACCAACCTCCAGCCATATGGCCATTTTTGTGCCTGGCGTGACGCCATGAGGGAAAGGGTGGTTTTGAGGCTGAAAGCAACAGGAAAGCCTGCAGCCCCCAGGTGTGTGGGGCTACGCAAGCGGTTCCCAAAGAGCTTTAGAACAAGGCATAGTTTTCCCTACTGGCTCTTTGGGCGTGGGGCCAATCTCCAGACATATGGCCATTTTTGGGCCTGGCGCGGCGCCAAGTGGGAAAGGGTGGTTTTGAGGCTGAAGGCTGCAGGAAAGCCTGCAGCCCCCAGGTGTGTGGGGCTACGCAAGAGGTTCCCAAAGAGCTTTAGAACAAGGCATCGTTTTCCCTGCTGGCTCTTTGGGCGTGGGACCAATCTCCAGATATATGGCCATTTTTGGGCTTGGCGCGGCGCCATGTGGGAAAGGGTGGTTTTGAGGCTGAAGGCAGCAGGAAAGCCTGCAGCCCCCAGGAGTTTGGGGCTACGCAAGCGGTTCCCAAAGAGCTTTAGAACAAGGCATAGTTTTCCCTGCTGGCTCTTTGGGAAAGGGACCAATCTCCAGACATATGGCCATTTTTGTGCCTGGCGTGACGCCAAGTGAGAAAGGGTTGTTTTGAGGCTGAAGGCAGCAGGAAAGCCTGCAGCCCCCAGGTGTGTGGGGCTACGCAAGCGGTTCCCAAAGAGCTTTAGAACAAGGCATAGTTTTCCCTGCTGGCTCTTTGGGAAAGGGACCAGTCTCCAGACATATGGCCATTTTTGGGCCTGGCGCAGCGCCAAGCGGGAAAGGGTGGTTTTGAGGCTGAAGGCAGCAGGAAAGCCTGCAGCCCGCAGGTGTGTGGGGCTACGCAAGCAGTTCCCAAAGAGCTTTAGAACAAGGCATAGTTTTCCCTGCTGGGTCTTTGGGCGTGGGACCAGTCTCCAGACATATGGCCATTTTGTGCCTTGCGTGACGCCAAGTGGGAAAGGGTGGTTTTGAGGCTGAAGGCAGCAGGAAAGCCTGCAGCCCCCAGGAGTTTGGGGCTACGCAAGTGGTTCCCAAAGAGCTTTAGAACAAGGCATAGTTTTCCCTGCTGGCTCTTTGGGCGTGGGACCAGTCTCCAGACATATGGCCATTTTGTGCCTGGAGCGACGCCAAGTGGGAAAGGGTGGTTTTGAGGCTGAAGGCAGCAGGAAAGCCTGCAGCCCCCAGGTGTGTGGGTCTACGCAAGCGGTTCCCAAAGAGCTTTAGAACAAGGCATAGTTTTCCCTGCTGGCTCTTTGGGAAAGGGACCAGTCTCCAGACATATGGCCATTTTTCTGCCTGACACGGGGCCGAGTGGGAAAGCGTGCTTTTGAGGCTGAAGAGAGCAGGAAAGCCTGCAGCCCCCAGGTCTGTGGGGCTACGCAAGCCGTTCCCAAAGAGCTTTAGAACAAGGCATAGTTTTCCCTGCTGGCTCTTTGGGCGTGGGACCAACCTCCAGACATATGGCCATTTTTGTGCCTGGCGTGACGCCATGAGGGAAAGGGTGGTTTTGAGGCTGAAGGCAGCAGGAAAGCCTGCAGCCCCCAGGTGTGTGGGGCTACGCAAGCGGTTCCCAAAGAGCTTTAGAACAAGGCATAGTTTTCCCTGCTGGCTCTTTGGGCGTGGGACCAACCTCCAGCCATATGGCCATTTTTGTGCCTGGCGTGACGCCATGAGGGAAAGGGTGGTTTTGAGGCTGAAGGCAGCAGGAAAGCCTGCAGCCCCCAGGTGTGTGGGGCTACGCAAGCGGTTCCCAAAGAGCTTTAGAACAAGGCATAGTTTTCCCTGCTGGCTCTTTGGGCGTGGGACCAATCTCCAGACATATGGCCATTTTTGGGCCTGGCGCGGCGCCAAGTGGGAAAGGGTGGTTTTGAGGCTGAAGGCAGCAGGAAAGCCTGCAGCCCCCAGGTGTGTGGGGCTACGCAAGCGGTTCCCAAAGAGCTTTAGAACAAGGCATAGTTTTCCCTGCTGGCTCTTTGGGCGTGGGACCAACCTCCAGCCATATGGCCATTTTTGTGCCTGGCGTGACGCCATGAGGGAAAGGGTGGTTTTGAGGCTGAAGGCAGCAGGAAAGCCTGCAGCCCCCAGGTGTGTGGGGCTACGCAAGCGGTTCCCAAAGAGCTTTAGAACAAGGCATAGTTTTCCCTGCTGGCTCTTTGGGCGTGGGACCAATCTCCAGACATATGGCCATTTTTGGGCCTGGCGCGGCGCCAAGTGGGAAAGGGTGGTTTTGAGGCTGAAGGCAGCAGGAAAGCCTGCAGCCCCCAGGTGTGTGGGGCTACGCAAGAGGTTCCCAAAGAGCTTTAGAACAAGGCATCGTTTTCCCTGCTGGCTCTTTGGGCGTGGGACCAATCTCCAGATATATGGCCATTTTTGGGCTTGGCGCGGCGCCATGTGGGAAAGGGTGGTTTTGAGGCTGAAGGCAGCAGGAAAGCCTGCAGCCCCCAGGAGTTTGGGGCTACGCAAGCGGTTCCCAAAGAGCTTTAGAACAAGGCATAGTTTTCCCTGCTGGCTCTTTGGGAAAGGGACCAATCTCCAGACATATGGCCATTTTTGTGCCTGGAGCGACGCCAAGTGAGAAAGGGTTGTTTTGAGGCTGAAGGCAGCAGGAAAGCCTGCAGCCCCCAGGTGTGTGGGGCTACGCAAGCGGTTCCCAAAGAGCTTTAGAACAAGGCATAGTTTTCCCTGCTGGCTCTTTGGGAAAGGGACCAGTCTCCAGACATATGGCCATTTTTGGGCCTGGCGCAGCGCCAAGCGGGAAAGGGTGGTTTTGAGGCTGAAGGCAGCAGGAAAGCCTGCAGCCCCCAGGTGTGTGGGGCTACGCAAGCAGTTCCCAAAGAGCTTTAGAACAAGGCATAGTTTTCCCTGCTGGGTCTTTGGGCGTGGGACCAGTCTCCAGACATATGGCCATTTTGTGCCTTGCGTGACGCCAAGTGGGAAAGGGTGGTTTTGAGGCTGAAGGCAGCAGGAAAGCCTGCAGCCCCCAGGTGTGTGGGGCTACGCAAGCGGTTCCCAAAGAGCTTTAGAACAAGGCATAGTTTTCCCTGCTGGCTCTTTGGGCGTGGGACCAGTCTCCAGATATATGGCCATTTTTGTGCCTGGCGTGGCGCCATGTGGGAAAGGGTGGTTTTGAGGCTGAAGGCAGCAGGAAAGCCTGCAGCCCCCAGGAGTGTGGGGCTACGCAAGCGGTTCCCAAAGAGCTTTAGAACAAGGCATAGTTTTCCCTGCTGGCTCTTTGGGCGTGGGACCAATCCCCAGATATATGGCCATTTTTGGGCTTGGCGCGGCGCCATGTGGGAAAGGGTGGTTTTGAGGCTGAAGGCAGCAGGAAAGCCTGCAGCCCCCAGGAGTTTGGGGCTACGCAAGTGGTTCCCAAAGAGCTTTAGAACAAGGCATAGTTTTCCCTGCTGGCTCTTTGGGCGTGGGACCAGTCTCCAGACATATGGCCATTTTGTGCCTTGCGTGACGCCAAGTGGGAAAGGGTGGTTTTGAGGCTGAAGGCAGCAGGAAAGCCTGCAGCCCCCAGGTGTGTGGGGCTACGCAAGCGGTTCCCAAAGAGCTTTAGAACAAGGCATAGTTTTCCCTGCTGGCTCTTTGGGCGTGGGACCAGTCTCCAGATATATGGCCATTTTTGTGCCTGGCGTGGCGCCAAGTGGGAAAGGGTGGTTTTGAGGCTGAAGGCAGCAGGAAAGCCTGCAGCCCCCAGGTGTGTGGGTCTACGCAAGCGGTTCCCAAAGAGCTTTAGAACAAGGCATAGTTTTCCCTGCTGGCTCTTTGGGAAAGGGACCAGTCTCCAGACATATGGCCATTTTTCTGCCTGGCACGGGGCCGAGTGGGAAAGCGTGCTTTTGAGGCTGAAGGCTGCAGGAAAGCCTGCAGCCCCCAGGTCTGTGGGGCTACGCAAGCGGTTCCCAAAGAGCTTTAGAACAAGGCATAGTTTTCCCTGCTGGCTCTTTGGGCGTGGGACCAACCTCCAGCCATATGGCCATTTTTGTGCCTGGCGTGACGCCATGAGGGAAAGGGTGGTTTTGAGGCTGAAGGCAGCAGGAAAGCCTGCAGCCCCCAGGTGTGTGGGGCTACGCAAGCGGTTCCCAAAGAGCTTTAGAACAAGGCATAGTTTTCCCTGCTGGCTCTTTGGGCGTGGGACCAACCTCCAGCCATATGGCCATTTTTGGGCCTGGCGTGACGCCATGAGGGAAAGGGTGGTTTTGAGGCTGAAGGCAGCAGGAAAGCCTGCAGCCCCCAGGTGTGTGGGGCTACGCAAGCGGTTCCCAAAGAGCTTTAGAACAAGGCATAGTTTTCCCTGCTGGCTCTTTGGGCGTGGGACCAATCTCCAGACATATGGCCATTTTTGGGCCTGGCGCGGCGCCAAGTGGGAAAGGGTGGTTTTGAGGCTGAAGGCTGCAGGAAAGCCTGCAGCCCCCAGGTGTGTGGGGCTACGCAAGAGGTTCCCAAAGAGTTTTAGAACAAGGCATCGTTTTCCCTGCTGGCTCTTTGGGTGTGGGACCAATCTCCAGACATATGGCCATTTTTCTGCCTGGCACGGGGCCGAGTGGGAAAGCGTGCTTTTGAGGCTGAAGAGAGCAGGAAAGCCTGCAGCCCCCAGGTCTGTGGGGCTACGCAAGCGGTTCCCAAAGAGCTTTAGAACAAGGCATAATTTTCCCTGCTGGCTCTTTGGGCGTGGGACCAATCTCCAGACATATGGCCATTTTTGGGCCTGGCGCGGCGCCAAGTGGGAAAGGGTGGTTTTGAGGCTGAAGGCTGCAGGAAAGCCTGCAGCCCCCAGGTGTGTGGGGCTACGCAAGAGGTTCCCAAAGAGCTTTAGAACAAGGCATAGTTTTCCCTGCTGGCTCTTTGGGCGTGGGACCAATCTCCAGATATATGGCCATTTTTGGGCTTGGCGCGGCGCCATGTGGGAAAGGGTGGTTTTGAGGCTGAAGGCAGCAGGAAAGCCTGCAGCCCCCAGGAGTTTGGGGCTACGCAAGCGGTTCCCAAAGAGCTTTAGAACAAGGCATAGTTTTCCCTGCTGGCTCTTTGGGAAAGGGACCAATCTCCAGACATATGGCCATTTTTGTGCCTGGAGCGACGCCAAGTGAGAAAGGGTTGTTTTGAGGCTGAAGGCAGCAGGAAAGCCTGCAGCCCCCAGGTGTGTGGGGCTACGCAAGCGGTTCCCAAAGAGTTTTAGAACAAGGCATAGTTTTCCCTGCTGGCTCTTTGGGAAAGGGACCAGTCTCCAGACATATGGCCATTTTTGGGCCTGGCGCGGCGCCAAGCGGGAAAGGGTGGTTTTGAGGCTGAAGGCAGCAGGAAAGCCTGCAGCCCCCAGGTGTGTGGGGCTACGCAAGCAGTTCCCAAAGAGCTTTAGAACAAGGCATAGTTTTCCCTGCTGGCTCTTTGGGAAAGGGACCAGTCTCCAGACATATGGCCATTTTGTGCCTTGCGTGACGCCAAGTGGGAAAGGGTGGTTTTGAGGCTGAAGGCAGCAGGAAAGCCTGCAGCCCCCAGGTGTGTGGGGCTACGCAAGCGGTTCCCAAAGAGCTTTAGAACAAGGCATAGTTTTCCCTGCTGGCTCTTTGGGCGTGGGACCAGTCTCCAGATATATGGCCATTTCTGTGCCTGGCGTGGCGCCATGTGGGAAAGGGTGGTTTTGAGGCTGAAGGCAGCAGGAAAGCCTGCAGCCCCCAGGTGTGTGGGGCTACGCAAGCGGTTCCCAAAGAGCTTTAGAACAAGGCATAGTTTTCCCTGCTGGCTCTTTGGGCGTGGGACCAGTCTCCAGATATATGGCCATTTTTGTGCCTGGCGTGAAGCCATGTGGGAAAGGGTGGTTTTGAGGCTGAAGGCAGCAGGAAAGCCTGCAGCCCCCAGGTGTGTGGGGCTACGCAAGCGGTTCCCAAAGAGCTTTAGAACAAGGCATAGTTTTCCCTGCTGGCTCTTTGGGAAAGGGACCAGTCTCCAGACATATGGCCATTTTTCTGCCTGGCACGGGGCCGAGTGGGAAAGCGTGCTTTTGAGGCTGAAGAGAGCAGGAAAGCCTGCAGCCCCCAGGTCTGTGGGGCTACGCAAGCCGTTCCCAAAGAGCTTTAGAACAAGGCATAGTTTTCCCTGCTGGCTCTTTGGGCGTGGGACCAACCTCCAGAAATATGGCCATTTTTGTGCCTGGCGTGACGCCATGAGGGAAAGGGTGGTTTTGAGGCTGAAGGCAGCAGGAAAGCCTGCAGCCCCCAGGTGTGTGGGGCTACGCAAGCGGTTCCCAAAGAGCTTTAGAACAAGGCATAGTTTTCCCTGCTGGCTCTTTGGGCGTGGGACCAATCTCAAGACATATGGCCATTTTTGGGCCTGGCGTGGCGCCAAGTGGGAAAGGGTGGTTTTGAGGCTGAAGGCTGCAGGAAAGCCTGCAGCCCCCAGGTGTGTGGGGCTACGCAAGAGGTTCCCAAAGAGCTTTAGAACAAGGCATCGTTTTCCCTGCTGGCTCTTTGGGCGTGGGACCAATCCCCAGATATATGGCCATTTTTGGGCTTGGCGCGGCGCCATGTGGGAAAGGGTGGTTTTGAGGCTGAAGGCAGCAGGAAAGCCTGCAGCCCCCAGGAGTTTGGGGCTACGCAAGCGGTTCCCAAAGAGCTTTAGAACAAGGCATAGTTTTCCCTGCTGGCTCTTTGGGCGTGGGACCAGTCTCCAGACATATGGCCATTTTGTGCCTTGCGTGACGCCAAGTGGGAAAGGGTTGTTTTGAGGCTGAAGGCAGCAGGAAAGCCTGCAGCCCCCAGGTGTGTGGGGCTACGCAAGCGGTTCCCAAAGAGCTTTAGAACAAGGCATAGTTTTCCCTGCTGGCTCTTTGGGCGTGGGACCAGTCTCCAGATATATGGCCATTTTTGTGCCTGGCGTGGCGCCATGTGGGAAAGGGTGGTTTTGAGGCTGAAGGCAGCAGGAAAGCCTGCAGCCCCCAGGAGTGTGGGGCTACGCAAGCGGTTCCCAAAGAGCTTTAGAACAAGGCATAGTTTTCCCTGCTGGCTCTTTGGGAAAGGGACCAATCTCCAGACATATGGCCATTTTTGTCCCTGGGGCGACGCCAAGTGAGAAAGGGTTGTTTTGAGGCTGAAGGCAGCAGGAAAGCCTGCAGCCCCCTGGTGTGTGGGGCTACGCAAGCGGTTCCCAAAGAGCTTTAGAACAAGGCATAGTTTTCCCTGCTGGCTCTTTGGGAAAGGGACCAATCTCCAGACATATGGCCATTTTTGTGCCTGGAGCGATGCCAAGTGAGAAAGGGCTGTTTTGAGGCTGAAGGCAGCAGGAAAGCCTGCAGCCCCCAGGTGTGTGGGGCTACGCAAGCGGTTCCCAAAGAGCTTTAGAACAAGGCATAATTTTCCCTGCTGGCTCTTTGGGCGTGGGACCAGTCTCCAGACATATGGCCATTTTTGTGCCTGGCGTGACGCCATGTGGGAAAGGGTGGTTTTGAGGCTGAAGGCAGCAGGAAAGCCTGCAGCCCCCAGGTGTGTGGGGCTACGCAAGCGGTTCCCAAAGAGCTTTAGAACAAGGCATAGTTTTCCCTGCTGGCTCTTTGGGAAAGGGACCAGTCTCCAGACATATGGCCATTTTTCTGCCTGGCACGGGGCCGAGTGGGAAAGCGTGCTTTTGAGGCTGAAGAGAGCAGGAAAGCCTGCAGCCCCCAGGTCTGTGGGGCTACGCAAGCCGTTCCCAAAGAGCTTTAGAACAAGGCATAGTTTTCCCTGCTGGCTCTTTGGGCGTGGGACCAACCTCCAGCCCTATGGCCATTTTTGTGCCTGGCGTGACGCCATGAGGGAAAGGGTGGTTTTGAGGCTGAAGGCAGCAGGAAAGCCTGCAGCCCCCAGGTGTGTGGGGCTACGCAAGCGGTTCCCAAAGAGCTTTAGAACAAGGCATAGTTTTCCCTGCTGGCTCTTTGGGCGTGGGACCAATCTCCAGACATATGGCCATTTTTGGGCCTGGCGCGGCGCCAAGTGGGAAAGGGTGGTTTTGAGGCTGAAGGCTGCAGGAAAGCCTGCAGCCCCCAGGTGTGTGGGGCTACGCAAGAGGTTCCCAAAGAGCTTTAGAACAAGGCATCGTTTTCCCTGCTGGCTCTTTGGGAAAGGGACCAATCCCCAGATATATGGCCATTTTTGGGCTTGGCGCGGCGCCATGTGGGAAAGGGTGGTTTTGAGGCTGAAGGCAGCAGGAAAGCCTGCAGCCCCCAGGAGTTTGGGGCTACGCAAGTGGTTCCCAAAGAGCTTTAGAACAAGGCATAG
The DNA here is from genome assembly GCF_963924245.1 of Chroicocephalus ridibundus. Classification (NCBI taxonomy): domain Eukaryota; kingdom Metazoa; phylum Chordata; class Aves; order Charadriiformes; family Laridae; genus Chroicocephalus; species Chroicocephalus ridibundus. Next base: position 143,397 of record NW_026961787.1, read on the forward strand.
TTTTCCCTGCTGGGTCTTTGGGCGTGGGACCAGTCTCCAGACATATGGCCATTTTGTGCCTTGCGTGACGCCAAGTGAGAAAGGGTGGTTTTGAGGCTGAAGGCAGCAGGAAAGCCTGCAGCCCCCAGGTGTGTGGGTCTACGCAAGCGGTTCCCAAAGAGCTTTAGAACAAGGCATAGTTTTCCCTGCTGGCTCTTTGGGCGTGGGACCAGTCTCCAGATATATGGCCATTTTTGTGCCTGGCGTGGCGCCATGTGGGAAAGGGTGGTTTTGAGGCTGAAGGCAGCAGGAAAGCCTGCAGCCCCCAGGTGTGTGGGGCTACGCAAGCGGTTCCCAAAGAGCTTTAGAACAAGGCATAGTTTTCCCTGCTGGCTCTTTGGGAAAGGGACCAATCTCCAGACATATGGCCATTTTTGTGCCTGGGGCGACGCCAAGTGAGAAAGGGTTGTTTTGAGGCTGAAGGCAGCAGGAAAGCCTGCAGCCCCCAGGTGTGTGGGGCTACGCAAGCGGTTCCCAAAGAGCTTTAGAACAAGGCATAGTTTTCCCTGCTGGCTCTTTGGGAAAGGGACCAATCTCCAGACATATGGCCATTTTTGTGCCTGGAGCGACGCCAAGTGAGAAAGGGTTGTTTTGAGGCTGAAGGCAGCAGGAAAGCCTGCAGCCCCCAGGTCTGTGGGGCTACGCAAGCAGTTCCCAAAGAGCTTTAGAACAAGGCATAATTTTCCCTGCTGGCTCTTTGGGAAAGGGACCAGTCTCCAGACATATGGCCATTTTTCTGCCTGGCACGGGGCCGAGTGGGAAAGCGTGCTTTTGAGGCTGAAGAGAGCAGGAAAGCCTGCAGCCCCCAGGTCTGTGGGGCTACGCAAGCCGTTCCCAAAGAGCTTTAGAACAAGGCATAGTTTTCCCTGCTGGCTCTTTGGGCGTGGGACCAACCTCCAGCCCTATGGCCATTTTTGTGCCTGGCGTGACGCCATGAGGGAAAGGGTGGTTTTGAGGCTGAAGGCAGCAGGAAAGCCTGCAGCCCCCAGGTGTGTGGGGCTACGCAAGCGGTTCCCAAAGAGCTTTAGAACAAGGCATAGTTTTCCCTGCTGGCTCTTTGGGCGTGGGACCAATCTCCAGACATATGGCCATTTTTGGGCCTGGCGCGGCGCCAAGTGGGAAAGGGTGGTTTTGAGGCTGAAGGCTGCAGGAAAGCCTGCAGCCCGCAGGTGTGTGGGGCTACGCAAGAGGTTCCCAAAGAGCTTTAGAACAAGGCATCGTTTTCCCTGCTGGCTCTTTGGGCGTGGGACCAATCCCCAGATATATGGCCATTTTTGGGCTTGGCGCGGCGCCATGTGGGAAAGGGTGATTTTGAGGCTGAAGGCAGCAGGAAAGCCTGCAGCCCCCAGGAGTTTGGGGCTACGCAAGTGGTTCCCAAAGAGCTTTAGAACAAGGCATAGTTTTCCCTGCTGGGTCTTTGGGCGTGGGACCAGTCTCCAGACATATGGCCATTTTGTGCCTTGCGTGACGCCAAGTGGGAAAGGGTGGTTTTGAGGCTGAAGGCAGCAGGAAAGCCTGCAGCCCCCAGGTGTGTGGGGCTACGCAAGCGGTTCCCAAAGAGCTTTAGAACAAGGCATCGTTTTCCCTGCTGGCTCTTTGGGCGTGGGACCAATCTCCAGATATATGGCCATTTTTGTGCCTGGCGTGACGCCATGTGGGAAAGGGTGGTTTTGAGGCTGAAGGCAGCAGGAAAGCCTGCAGCCCTCAGGAGTTTGGGGCTACGCAAGCGGTTCCCAAAGAGCTTTAGAACAAGGCATAGTTTTCCCTGCTGGCTCTTTGGGAAAGGGACCAATCTCCAGACATATGGCCATTTTTGTGCCTGGAGCGACGCCAAGTGAGAAAGGGTTGTTTTGAGGCTGAAGGCAGCAGGAAAGCCTGCAGCCCCCAGGTCTGTGGGGCTACGCAAGCAGTTCCCAAAGAGCTTTAGAACAAGGCATAATTTTCCCTGCTGGCTCTTTGGGAAAGGGACCAGTCTCCAGACATATGGCCATTTTTCTGCCTGGCACGGGGCCGAGTGGGAAAGCGTGCTTTTGAGGCTGAAGAGAGCAGGAAAGCCTGCAGCCCCCAGGTCTGTGGGGCTACGCAAGCCGTTCCCAAAGAGCTTTAGAACAAGGCATAGTTTTCCCTGCTGGCTCTTTGGGCGTGGGACCAACCTCCAGCCCTATGGCCATTTTTGTGCCTGGCGTGACGCCATGAGGGAAAGGGTGGTTTTGAGGCTGAAGGCAGCAGGAAAGCCTGCAGCCCCCAGGTGTGTGGGGCTACGCAAGCGGTTCCCAAAGAGCTTTAGAACAAGGCATAGTTTTCCCTGCTGGCTCTTTGGGCGTGGGACCAATCTCCAGACATATGGCCATTTTTGGGCCTGGCGCGGCGCCAAGTGGGAAAGGGTGGTTTTGAGGCTGAAGGCTGCAGGAAAGCCTGCAGCCCGCAGGTGTGTGGGGCTACGCAAGAGGTTCCCAAAGAGCTTTAGAACAAGGCATCGTTTTCCCTGCTGGCTCTTTGGGCGTGGGACCAATCCCCAGATATATGGCCATTTTTGGGCTTGGCGCGGCGCCATGTGGGAAAGGGTGATTTTGAGGCTGAAGGCAGCAGGAAAGCCTGCAGCCCCCAGGAGTTTGGGGCTACGCAAGTGGTTCCCAAAGAGCTTTAGAACAAGGCATAGTTTTCCCTGCTGGGTCTTTGGGCGTGGGACCAGTCTCCAGACATATGGCCATTTTGTGCCTTGCGTGACGCCAAGTGGGAAAGGGTGGTTTTGAGGCTGAAGGCAGCAGGAAAGCCTGCAGCCCCCAGGTGTGTGGGGCTACGCAAGCGGTTCCCAAAGAGCTTTAGAACAAGGCATCGTTTTCCCTGCTGGCTCTTTGGGCGTGGGACCAATCTCCAGATATATGGCCATTTTTGTGCCTGGCGTGACGCCATGTGGGAAAGGGTGGTTTTGAGGCTGAAGGCAGCAGGAAAGCCTGCAGCCCTCAGGAGTTTGGGGCTACGCAAGCGGTTCCCAAAGAGCTTTAGAACAAGGCATAGTTTTCCCTGCTGGCTCTTTGGGAAAGGGACCAATCTCCAGACATATGGCCATTTTTGTGCCTGGAGCGACGCCAAGTGAGAAAGGGTTGTTTTGAGGCTGAAGGCAGCAGGAAAGCCTGCAGCCCCCAGGTGTGTGGGGCTACGCAAGCGGTTCCGAAAGAGCTTTAGAACAAGGCATAGTTTTCCCTGCTGGCTCTTTGGGCGTGGGACCAGTCTCCAGACATATGGCCATTTTTGTGCCTGGCGTGACGCCATGTGGGAAAGGGTGGTTTTGAGGCTGAAGGCAGCAGGAAAGCCTGCAGCCCCCAGGTGTGTGGGGCTACGCAAGCGGTTCCCAAAGAGCTTTAGAACAAGGCATAGTTTTCCCTGCTGGCTCTTTGGGCGTGGGACCAATCTCCAGACATATGGCCATTTTTGGGCCTGGCGCGGCGCCAAGTGGGAAAGGGTGGTTTTGAGGCTGAAGGCTGCAGGAAAGCCTGCAGCCCCCAGGTGTGTGGGGCTACGCAAGAGGTTCCCAAAGAGCTTTAGAACAAGGCATCGTTTTCCCTGCTGGCTCTTTGGGCGTGGGACCAATCTCCAGATATATGGCCATTTTTGTGCCTGGAGCGACGCCAAGTGAGAAAGGGTTGTTTTGAGGCTGAAGGCAGCAGGAAAGCCTGCAGCCCCCAGGTGTGTGGGGCTACGCAAGCGGTTCCCAAAGAGCTTTAGAACAAGGCATAGTTTTCCCTGCTGGCTCTTTGGGAAAGGGACCAGTCTCCAGACATATGGCCATTTTTGGGCCTGGCGCAGCGCCAAGCGGGAAAGGGTGGTTTTGAGGCTGAAGGCAGCAGGAAAGCCTGCAGCCCCCAGGTGTGTGGGGCTACGCAAGCAGTTCCCAAAGAGCTTTAGAACAAGGCATAGTTTTCCCTGCTGGGTCTTTGGGCGTGGGACCAGTCTCCAGACATATGGCCATTTTGTGCCTTGCGTGACGCCAAGTGGGAAAGGGTGGTTTTGAGGCTGAAGGCAGCAGGAAAGCCTGCAGCCCCCAGGTCTGTGGGGCCACGCAAGCGGTTCCCAAAGAGCTTTAGAACAAGGCATAGTTTTCCCTGCTGGCTCTTTGGGCGTGGGACCAGTCTCCAGATATATGGCCATTTTTGTGCCTGGCGTGGCGCCATGTGGGAAAGGGTGGTTTTGAGGCTGAAGGCAGCAGGAAAGCCTGCAGTCCCCAGGAGTGTGGGGCTACGCAAGCGGTTCCCAAAGAGCTTTAGAACAAGGCATAGTTTTCCCTGCTGGCTCTTTGGGAAAGGGACCAATCTCCAGACATATGGCCATTTTTGTGCCTGGAGCGACGCCAAGTGAGAAAGGGTGGTTTTGAGGCTGAAGGCAGCAGGAAAGCCTGCAGCCCCCAGGTGTGTGGGGCTACGCAAGCGGTTCCCAAAGAGCTTTAGAACAAGGCATAGTTTTCCCTGCTGGCTCTTTGGGCGTGGGACCAGTCTCCAGATATATGGCCATTTTTGTGCCTGGCGTGACGCCATGTGGGAAAGGGTGGTTTTGAGGCTGAAGGCAGCAGGAAAGCCTGCAGCCCCCAGGTGTGTGGGGCTACGCAAGCGGTTCCCAAAGAGCTTTAGAACAAGGCATATTTTTCCCTGCTGGCTCTTTGGGCGTGGGACCAATCTCCAGATATATGGCCATTTTTGTGCCTGGAGCGACGCCAAGTGGGAAAGGGTTGTTTTGAGGCTGAAGGCTGCAGGAAAGCCTGCAGCCCCCAGGTGTGTGGGGCTACGCAAGAGGTTCCCAAAGAGCTTTAGAACAAGGCATCGTTTTCCCTGCTGGCTCTTTGGGCGTGGGACCAATCTCCAGATATATGGCCATTTTTGGGCTTGGCGCGGCGCCATGTGGGAAAGGGTGGTTTTGAGGCTGAAGGCAGCAGGAAAGCCTGCAGCCCCCAGGAGTTTGGGGCTACGCAAGCGGTTCCCAAAGAGCTTTAGAACAAGGCATAGTTTTCCCTGCTGGCTCTTTGGGAAAGGGACCAATCTCCAGACATATGGCCATTTTTGTGCCTGGAGCGACGCCAAGTGAGAAAGGGTTGTTTTGAGGCTGAAGGCAGCAGGAAAGCCTGCAGCCCCCAGGTGTGTGGGGCTACGCAAGCGGTTCCCAAAGAGCTTTAGAACAAGGCATAGTTTTCCCTGCTGGCTCTTTGGGCGTGGGACCAGTCTCCAGACATATGGCCATTTTTGTGCCTGGCGTGACGCCATGTGGGAAAGGGTGGTTTTGAGGCTGAAGGCAGCAGGAAAGCCTGCAGCCCCCAGGTGTGTGGGGCTACGCAAGCGGTTCCCAAAGAGCTTTAGAACAAGGCATAGTTTTCCCTGCTGGCTCTTTGGGCGTGGGACCAGTCTCCAGACATATGGCCATTTTTCTGCCTGGCACGGGGCCGAGTGGGAAAGCGTGCTTTTGAGGCTGAAGAGAGCAGGAAAGCCTGCAGCCCCCAGGTGTGTGGGGCTACGCAAGCGGTTCCCAAAGAGCTTTAGAACAAGGCATAGTTTTCCCTGCTGGCTCTTTGGGCGTGGGACCAACCTCCAGCCATATGGCCATTTTTGTGCCTGGCGTGACGCCATGAGGGAAAGGGTGGTTTTGAGGCTGAAGGCAGCAGGAAAGCCTGCAGCCCCCAGGTGTGTGGGGCTACGCAAGCGGTTCCCAAAGAGCTTTAGAACAAGGCATAGTTTTCCCTGCTGGCTCTTTGGGCGTGGGACCAACCTCCAGCCATATGGCCATTTTTGTGCCTGGCGTGACGCCATGAGGGAAAGGGTGGTTTTGAGGCTGAAGGCAGCAGGAAAGCCTGCAGCCCCCAGGTGTGTGGGGCTACGCAAGCGGTTCCCAAAGAGCTTTAGAACAAGGCATAGTTTTCCCTGCTGGCTCTTTGGGCGTGGGACCAATCTCCAGACATATGGCCATTTTTGGGCCTGGCGCGGCGTCAAGTGGGAAAGGGTGGTTTTGAGGCTGAAGGCTGCAGGAAAGCCTGCAGCCCCCAGGTGTGTGGGGCTGCGCAAGAGGTTCCCAAAGAGCTTTAGAACAAGGCATCGTTTTCCCTGCTGGCTCTTTGGGCGTGGGACCAATCTCCAGATATATGGCCATTTTTGGGCTTGGCGCGGCGCCATGTGGGAAAGGGTGGTTTTGAGGCTGAAGGCAGCAGGAAAGCCTGCAGCCCCCAGGTGTTTGGGGCTACGCAAGCGGTTCCCAAAGAGCTTTAGAACAAGGCATAGTTTTCCCTGCTGGCTCTTTGGGAAAGGGACCAATCTCCAGACATATGGCCATTTTTGTGCCTGGAGCGACGCCAAGTGAGAAAGGGTTGTTTTGAGGCTGAAGGCAGCAGGAAAGCCTGCAGCCCCCAGGTGTGTGGGGCTACGCAAGCGGTTCCCAAAGAGCTTTAGAACAAGGCATATTTTTCCCTGCTGGCTCTTTGGGAAAGGGACCAGTCTCCAGACATATGGCCATTTTTGGGCCTGGCGCAGCGCCAAGCGGGAAAGGGTGGTTTTGAGGCTGAAGGCAGCAGGAAAGCCTGCAGCCCCCAGGTGTGTGGGGCTACGCAAGCAGTTCCCAAAGAGCTTTAGAACAAGGCATAGTTTTCCCTGCTGGGTCTTTGGGCGTGGGACCAGTCTCCAGACATATGGCCATTTTGTGCCTTGCGTGACGCCAAGTGGGAAAGGGTGGTTTTGAGGCTGAAGGCAGCAGGAAAGCCTGCAGCCCCCAGGTCTGTGGGGCCACGCAAGCGGTTCCCAAAGAGCTTTAGAACAAGGCATAGTTTTCCCTGCTGGCTCTTTGGGCGTGGGACCAGTCTCCAGATATATGGCCATTTTTGTGCCTGGCGTGGCGCCATGTGGGAAAGGGTGGTTTTGAGGCTGAAGGCAGCAGGAAAGCCTGCAGCCCCCAGGAGTGTGGGGCTACGCAAGCGGTTCCCAAAGAGCTTTAGAACAAGGCATAGTTTTCCCTGCTGGCTCTTTGGGAAAGGGACCAATCTCCAGACATATGGCCATTTTTGTGCCTGGAGCGACGCCAAGTGAGAAAGGGTTGTTTTGAGGCTGAAGGCAGCAGGAAAGCCTGCAGCCCCCAGGTGTGTGGGGCTACGCAAGCGGTTCCCAAAGAGCTTTAGAACAAGGCATAGTTTTCCCTGCTGGCTCTTTGGGAAAGGGACCAGTCTCCAGACATATGGCCATTTTTCTGCCTGGCACGGGGCCGAGTGGATAAGCGTGCTTTTGAGGCTGAAGAGAGCAGGAAAGCCTGCAGCCCCCAGGTCTGTGGGGCTACGCAAGCCGTTCCCAAAGAGCTTTAGAACAAGGCATAGTTTTCCCTACTGGCTCTTTGGGCGTGGGACCAATCTCCAGACATATGGCCATTTTTGGGCCTGGCGCGGCGCCAAGTGGGAAAGGGTGGTTTTGAGGCTGAAGGCTGCAGGAAAGCCTGCAGCCCCCAGGTGTGTGGGGCTACGCAAGAGGTTCCCAAAGAGCTTTAGAACAAGGCATAGTTTTCCCTGCTGGCTCTTTGGGCGTGGGACCAATCTCCAGATATATGGCCATTTTTGGGCTTGGCGCGGCGCCATGTGGGAAAGGGTGGTTTTGAGGCTGAAGGCAGCAGGAAAGCCTGCAGCCCCCAGGAGTTTGGGGCTACGCAAGCGGTTCCCAAAGAGCTTTAGAACAAGGCATAGTTTTCCCTGCTGGCTCTTTGGGAAAGGGACCAGTCTCCAGACATATGGCCATTTTTGTGCCTGGAGCGACGCCAAGTGAGAAAGGGTTGTTTTGAGGCTGAAGGCAGCAGGAAAGCCTGCAGCCCCCAGGTGTGTGGGGCTACGCAAGCGGTTCCCAAAGAGCTTTAGAACAAGGCATAGTTTTCCCTGCTGGCTCTTTGGGCGTGGGACCAGTCTCCAGACATATGGCCATTTTTGTGCCTGGCGTGACGCCATGTGGGAAAGGGTGGTTTTGAGGCTGAAGGCAGCAGGAAAGCCTGCAGCCCCCAGGTGTGTGGGGCTACGCAAGCGGTTCCCAAAGAGCTTTAGAACAAGGCATAGTTTTCCCTGCTGGCTCTTTGGGCGTGGGACCAGTCTCCAGACATATGGCCATTTTTCTGCCTGGCACGGGGCCGAGTGGGAAAGCGTGGTTTTGAGGCTGAAGGCAGCAGGAAAGCCTGCAGCCCCCAGGTGTGTGGGGCTACGCAAGCGGTTCCCAAAGAGCTTTAGAACAAGGCATAGTTTTCCCTGCTGGCTCTTTGGGCGTGGGACCAGTCTCCAGACATATGGCCATTTTTGGGCCTGGAGCGGCACCAAGTGGGAAAGGGTCGTTTTGAGGCTGAAGGCAGCAGGAAAGCCTGCAGCCCCCAGGTGTGTGGGGCCACGCAAGCGGTTCCCAAAGAGCTTTAGAACAAGGCATCGTTTTCCCTGCTGGCTCTTTGGGCGTGGGACCAATCTCCAGATATATGGCCATTTTTGTGCCTGGCGCGGCTCCATGTGGGAAAGGGTGGTTTTGAGGCTGAAGGCAGCAGGAAAGCCTGCAGCCCGCAGGAGTGTGGGGCTACGCAAGCGGTTCCCAAAGAGCTTTAGAACAAGGCATAGTTTTCCCTGCTGGCTCTTTGGGAAAGGGACCAATCTCCAGACATATGGCCATTTTTGTGCCTGGAGCGACGCCAAGTGAGAAAGGGTTGTTTTGAGGCTGAAGGCAGCAGGAAAGCCTGCAGCCCCCAGGTGTGTGGGGCTACGCAAGCGGTTCCCAAAGAGCTTTAGAACAAGGCATAGTTTTCCCTGCTGGCTCTTTGGGCGTGGGACCAGTCTCCAGACATATGGCCATTTTTGTGCCTGGCGTGACGCCATGTGGGAAAGGGTGGTTTTGAGGCTGAAGGCAGCAGGAAAGCCTGCAGCCCGCAGGTGTGTGGGGCTACGCAAGCGGTTCCCAAAGAGCTTTAGAACAAGGCATAGTTTTCCCTGCTGGCTCTTTGGGCGTGGGACCAGTCTCCAGACATATGGCCATTTTTCTGCCTGGCACGGGGCCGAGTGGGAAAGCGTGCTTTTGAGGCTGAAGGCTGCAGGAAAGCCTGCAGCCCCCAGGTGTGTGGGGCTACGCAAGAGGTTCCCAAAGAGCTTTAGAACAAGGCATCGTTTTCCCTGCTGGCTCTTTGGGCGTGGGACCAATCCCCAGATATATGGCCATTTCTGGGCTTGGCGCGGCGCCATGTTTGAAAGGGTGGTTTTGAGGCTGAAGGCAGCAGGAAAGCCTGCAGCCCCCAGGAGTTTGGGGCTACGCAAGTGGTTCCCAAAGAGCTTTAGAACAAGGCATAGTTTTCCCTGCTGGCTCTTTGGGAAAGGGACCAGTCTCCAGACATATGGCCATTTTGTGCCTTGCGTGACGCCAAGTGGGAAAGGGTTGTTTTGAGGCTGAAGGCAGCAGGAAAGCCTGCAGCCCCCAGGTGTGTGGGGCTACGCAAGCGGTTCCCAAAGAGCTTTAGAACAAGGCATAGTTTTCCCTGCTGGCTCTTTGGGCGTGGGACCAGTCTCCAGATATATGGCCATTTTTGTGCCTGGCGCGGCGCCAAGTGGGAAAGGGTGGTTTTGAGGCTGAAGGCAGCAGGAAAGCCTGCAGCCCGCAGGAGTGTGGGGCTACGCAAGCGGTTCCCAAAGAGCTTTAGAACAAGGCATAGTTTTCCCTGCTGGCTCTTTGGGAAAGGGACCATTCTCCAGACGTATGGCCATTTTTGTGCCTGGAGCGACGCCAAGTGAGAAAGGGTTGTTTTGAGGCTGAAGGCAGCAGGAAAGCCTGCAGCCCCCAGGTCTGTGGGGCTACGCAAGCGGTTCCCAAAGAGCTTTAGAACAAGGCATAGTTTTCCCTGCTGGCTCTTTGGGCGTGGGACCAGTCTCCAGACATATGGCCATTTTTGGGCCTGGCGCGGCGCCATGTGGGAAAGGGTGGTTTTGAGGCTGAAGGCAGCAGGAAAGCCTGCAGCCCCCAGGTGTGTGGGGCTACGCAAGCGGTTCCCAAAGAGCTTTAGAACAGGCATAGTTTTCCCTGCTGGCTCTTTGGGAAAGGGACCAGTCTCCAGACATATGGCCATTTTTCTGCCTGGCACGGGGCCGAGTGGGAAAGCGTGCTTTTGAGGCTGAAGAGAGCAGGAAAGCCTGCAGCCCCCAGGTCTGTGGGGCTACGCAAGCGGTTCCCAAAGAGCTTTAGAACAAGGCATAGTTTTCCCTGCTGGCTCTTTGGGCGTGGGACCAACCTCCAGCCATATGGCCATTTTTGTGCCTGGCGTGACGCCATGAGGGAAAGGGTGGTTTTGAGGCTGAAGGCAGCAGGAAAGCCTGCAGCCCCCAGGTGTGTGGGGCTACGCAAGCGGTTCCCAAAGAGCTTTAGAACAAGGCATAGTTTTCCCTGCTGGCTCTTTGGGCGTGGGACCAATCTCCAGACATATGGCCATTTTTGGGCCTGGCGCGGCGCCAAGTGGGAAAGGGTGGTTTTGAGGCTGAAGGCTGCAGGAAAGCCTGCAGCCCCCAGGTGTGTGGGGCTACGCAAGAGGTTCCCAAAGAGCTTTAGAACAAGGCATCGTTTTCCCTGCTGGCTCTTTGGGCGTGGGACCAATCTCCAGATATATGGCCATTTTTGGGCTTGGCGCGGCGCCATGTGGGAAAGGGTGGTTTTGAGGCTGAAGGCAGCAGGAAAGCCTGCAGCCCCCAGGAGTTTGGGGCTACGCAAGCGGTTCCCAAAGAGCTTTAGAACAAGGCATAGTTTTCCCTGCTGGCTCTTTGGGAAAGGGACCAATCTCCAGACATATGGCCATTTTTGTGCCTGGAGCGACGCCAAGTGAGAAAGGGTTCTTCTGAGGCTGAAGGCAGCAGGAAAGCCTGCAGCCCCCAGATGTGTGGGGCTACGCAAGCGGTTCCCAAAGAGCTTTAGAACAAGGCATAGTTTTCCCTGCTGGCTCTTTGGGCGTGGGACCAGTCTCCAGACATATGGCCATTTTTGTGCCTGGCGTGACGCCATGTGGGAAAGGGTGGTTTTGAGGCTGAAGGCAGCAGGAAAGCCTGCAGCCCCCAGGTGTGTGGGGCTACACAAGCGGTTCCCAAAGAGCTTTAGAACAAGGCATAGTTTTCCCTGCTGGCTCTTTGGGCGTGGGACCAGTCTCCAGACATATGGCCATTTTTCTTCCTGGCACGGGGCCGAGTGGGAAAGCGTGCTTTTGAGGCTGAAGAGAGCAGGAAAGCCTGCAGCCCCCCAGGTCTGTGGGGCTACGCAAGCCGTTCCCAAAGAGCTTTAGAACAAGGCATCGTTTTCCCTGCTGGCTCTTTGGGCGTGGGACCAACCTCCAGCCATATGGCCATTTTTTTGCCTGGCGTGACGCCATGAGGGAAAGGGTGGTTTTGAGGCTGAAGGCAGCAGGAAAGCCTGCAGCCCCCAGGTGTGTGGGGCTACGCAAGCGGTTCCCAAAGAGCTTTAGAACAAGGCATAGTTTTCCCTGCTGGCTCTTTGGGAAAGGGACCAGTGTCCAGACATATGGCCATTTTTGTGCCTGGCGCGGCGCCAAGTGGGAAAGGGTGGTTTTGAGGCTGAAGGCAGCAGGAAAGCCTGCAGCCCCCAGGTGTGTGGGGCTACGCAAGCGGTTCCCAAAGAGCTTTAGAACAAGGCATAGTTTTCCCTGCTGGCTCTTTGGGAAAGGGACCAATCTCCAGACATATGGCCATTTTTGTGCCTGGAGCGACGCCAAGTGAGAAAGGGGTTTTTTTGAGGCTGAAGAGAGCAGGAAAGCCTGCATCCCCCAGGTGTGTGGGGCTACGCAAGCGGTTCCCAAAGAGCTTTAGAACAAGGCATAGTTTTCCCTGCTGGCTCTTTGGGAAAGGGACCAGTCTCCAGACATATGGCCATTTTTGTGCCTGGCGCGGCGCCAAGTGGGAAAGGGTGGTTTTGAGGCTGAAGGCAGCAGGAAAGCCTGCAGCCCCCAGGTGTGTGGGGCTACGCAAGCAGTTCCCAAAGAGCTTTAGAACAAGGCATAGTTTTCCCTGCTGGCTCTTTGGGAAAGGGACCAATCTCCAGACATATGGCCATTTTTGGGGCTGGCGTGACGCCATGTGGGAAAGGGTGGTTTTGAGGCTGAAGGCAGCAGGAAAGCCTGCAGCCCCCAGGTGTGTGGGGCTACGCAAGCGGTTCCCAAAGAGCTTTAGAACAAGGCATAGTTTTCCCTGCTGGCTCTTTGGGAAAGGGACCAGTCTCCAGACATATGGCCATTTTTCTGCCTGGCACGGGGCCGATTGGGAAAGCGTGCTTTTGAGGCTGAAGAGAGCAGGAAAGCCTGCAGCCCCCAGGTGTGTGGGGCTACGCAAGCCGTTCCCAAAGAGCTTTAGAACAAGGCATAGTTTTCCCTGCTGGCTCTTTGGGCGTGGGACCAACCTCCAGCTATATGGCCATTTTTGTGCCTGGCGTGACGCCATGAGGGAAAGGGTGGTTTTGAGGCTGAAGGCAGCAGGAAAGCCTGCAGCCCCCAGGTGTGTGGGGCTACGCAAGCGGTTCCCAAAGAGCTTTAGAACAAGGCATAGTTTTCCCTGCTGGCTCTTTGGGAAAGGGACCAGTCTCCAGACATATGGCCATTTTTGGGCCTGGCGCAGCGCCAAGTGGGAAAGGGTGGTTTTGAGGCTGAAGGCAGCAGGAAAGCCTGCAGCCCCCAGGTGTGTGGGGCCACGCAAGCGGTTCCCAAAGAGCTTTAGAACAAGGCATAGTTTTCCCTGCTGGCTCTTTGGGCGTGGGACCAATCTCCAGATATATGGCCATTTTTGTGCCTGGCGCGGCGCCATGTGGGAAAGGGTGGTTTTGAGGCTGAAGGCAGCAGGAAAGCCTGCAGCCCGCAGGAGTGTGGGGCTACGCAAGCGGTTCCCAAAGAGCTTTAGAACAAGGCATAGTTTTCCCTGCTGGCTCTTTGGGAAAGGGACCAATCTCCAGTCATATGGCCATTTTTGTGCCTGGAGCGACGCCAAGTGAGAAAGGGTTGTTTTGAGGCTGAAGGCAGCAGGAAAGCCTGCAGCCCCCAGGTGTGTGGGGCTACGCAAGCGGTTCCCAAAGAGCTTTAGAACAAGGCATAGTTTTCCCTGCTGGCTCTTTGGGCGTGGGACCAGTCTCCAGACATATGGCCATTTTTGGGCCTGGCGTGACGCCATGTGGGAAAGGGTGGTTTTGAGGCTGAAGGCAGCAGGAAAGCCTGCAGCCCTCAGGTCTGTGGGGCTACGCAAGCGGTTCCCAAAGAGCTTTAGAACAAGGCATAGTTTTCCCTGCTGGCTCTTTGGGCGTGGGACCAGTCTCCAGACATATGGCCATTTTTCTGCCTGGCACGGGGCCGAGTGGGAAAGCGTGCTTTTGAGGCTGAAGAGAGCAGGAAAGCCTGCAGCCCCCAGGTCTGTGGGGCTACGCAAGCCGTTCCCAAAGAGCTTTAGAACAAGGCATAGTTTTCCCTGCTGGCTCTTTGGGCGTGGGACCAACCTCCAGACATATGGCCATTTTTGTGCCTGGCGTGACGCCATGAGGGAAAGGGTTGTTTTGAGGCTGAAGGCAGCAGGAAAGGCTGCAGCCCCCAGGTGTGTGGGGCTACGCAAGCGGTTCCCAAAGAGCTTTAGAACAAGGCATAGTTTTCCCTGCTGGCTCTTTGGGCGTGGGACCAATCTCCAGACATATGGCCATTTTTGGGCCTGGCGCGGCGCCAAGTGGGTAAGGGTGGTTTTGAGGTTGAAGGCTGCAGGAAAGCCTGCAGCCCCCAGGTGTGTGGGGCTACGCAAGAGGTTCCCAAAGAGCTTTAGAACAAGGCATCGTTTTCCCTGCTGGCTCTTTCGGCGTGGGACCAATCCCCAGATATATGGCCATTTCTGGGCTTGGCGCGGCGCCATGTGGGAAAGGGTGGTTTTGAGGCTGAAGGCAGCAGGAAAGCCTGCAGCCCCCAGGAGTTTGGGGCTACGCAAGTGGTTCCCAAAGAGCTTTAGAACAAGGCATAGTTTTCCCTGCTGGCTCTTTGGGCGTGGGACCAGTCTCCAGACATATGGCCATTTTGTGCCTTGCGTGACGCCAAGTGGGAAAGGGTGGTTTTGAGGCTGAAGGCAGCAGGAAAGCCTGCAGCCCCCAGGTGTGTGGGGCTACGCAAGCGGTTCCCAAAGAGCTTTAGAACAAGGCATAGTTTTCCCTGCTGGCTCTTTGGGCGTGGGACCAGTCTCCAGATATATGGCCATTTTTGTGCCTGGCGTGGCGCCAAGTGGGAAAGGGTGGTTTTGAGGCTGAAGGCAGCAGGAAAGCCTGCAGCCCCCAGGAGTGTGGGGCTACGCAAGCGGTTCCCAAAGAGCTTTAGAACAAGGCATAGTTTTCCCTGCTGGCTCTTTGGGAAAGGGACCAATCTCCAGACATATGGCCATTTTTGTGCCTGGAGCGACGCCAAGTGAGAAAGGGTTGTTTTGAGGCTGAAGGCAGCAGGAAAGCCTGCAGCCCCCAGGTGTGTGGGGCTACGCAAGCGGTTCCCAAAGAGCTTTAGAACAAGGCATAGTTTTCCCTGCTGGCTCTTTGGGCGTGGGACCAGTCTCCAGACATATGGCCATTTTTGGGCCTGGCGCGGCGCCATGTGGGAAAGGGTGGTTTTGAGGCTGAAGGCAGCAGGAAAGCCTGCAGCCCCCAGGTGTGTGGGGCTACGCAAGCGGTTCCCAAAGAGCTTTAGAACAGGCATAGTTTTCCCTGCTGGCTCTTTGGGAAAGGGACCAGTCTCCAGACATATGGCCATTTTTCTGCCTGGCACGGGGCCGAGTGGGAAAGCGTGCTTTTGAGGCTGAAGAGAGCAGGAAAGCCTGCAGCCCCCAGGTCTGTGGGGCTACGCAAGCGGTTCCCAAAGAGCTTTAGAACAAGGCATAGTTTTCCCTGCTGGCTCTTTGGGCGTGGGACCAACCTCAAGCCATATGGCCATTTTTGTGCCTGGCGTGACGCCATGAGGGAAAGGGTGGTTTTGAGGCTGAAGGCAGCAGGAAAGCCTGCAGCCCCCAGGTGTGTGGGGCTACGCAAGCGGTTCCCAAAGAGCTTTAGAACAAGGCATAGTTTTCCCTGCTGGCTCTTTGGGCGTGGGACCAATCTCCAGACATATGGCCATTTTTGGGCCTGGCGCGGCGCCAAGTGGGAAAGGGTGGTTTTGAGGCTGAAGGCTGCAGGAAAGCCTGCAGCCCCCAGGTGTGTGGGGCTACGCAAGAGTTTCCCAAAGAGCTTTAGAACAAGGCATCGTTTTCCCTGCTGGCTCTTTGGGCGTGGGACCAATCTCCAGATATATGGCCATTTTTGGGCTTGGCGCGGCGCCATGTGGGAAAGGGTGGTTTTGAGGCTGAAGGCAGCAGGAAAGCCTGCAGCCCCCAGGTCTGTGGGGCTACGCAAGCGGTTCCCAAAGAGCTTTAGAACAAGGCATAGTTTTCCCTGCTGGCTCTTTGGGAAAGGGACCAATCTCCAGACATATGGCCATTTTTGTGCCTGGAGCGACGCCAAGTGAGAAAGGGTTGTTTTGAGGCTGAAGGCAGCAGGAAAGCCTGCAGCCCCCAGGAGTGTGGGGCTACGCAAGCGGTTCCCAAAGAGCTTTAGAACAAGGCATAGTTTTCCCTGCTGGCTCTTTGGGCGTGGGACCAGTCTCCAGACATATGGCCATTTTTGTGCCTGGCGTGACGCCATGTGGGAAAGGGTGGTTTTGAGGCTGAAGGCAGCAGGAAAGCCTGCAGCCCCCAGGAGTGTGGGGCTACGCAAGCGGTTCCCAAAGAGCTTTAGAACAAGGCATAGTTTTCCCTGCTGGCTCTTTGGGAAAGGGACCAGTCTCCAGACATATGGCCATTTTTCTTCCTGGCACGGGGCCGAGTGGGAAAGCGTGCTTTTGAGGCTGAAGAGAGCAGGAAAGCCTGCAGCCCCCAGGTCTGTGGGGCTACGCAAGCCGTTCCCAAAGAGCTTTAGAACAAGGCATAGTTTTCCCTGCTGGCTCTTTGGGCGTGCGACCAACCTCCAGCCATATGGCCATTTTTGTGCCTGGCGTGACGCCATGAGGGAAAGGGTGGTTTTGAGGCTGAAGGCAGTAGGAAAGCCTGCAGCCCCCAGGTGTGTGGGGCTACGCAAGCGGTTCCCAAAGAGCTTTAGAACAAGGCATAGTTTTCCCTGCTGGCTCTTTGGGAAAGGGACCAGTCTCCAGACATATGGCCATTTTTGTGCCTGGCGCAGCGCCAAGTGGGAAAGGGTGGTTTTGAGGCTGAAGGCAGCAGGAAAGCCTGCAGCCCCCAGGTGTGTGGGGCTACGCAAGCAGTTCCCAAAGAGCTTTAGAACAAGGCATAGTTTTCCCTGCTGGCTCTTTGGGAAAGGGACCAATCTCCAGACATATGGCCATTTTTGTGCCTGGAGCGACGCCAAGTGAGAAAGGGTTTTTTTTGAGGCTGAAGGCAGCAGGAAAGCCTGCAGCCCCCAGGTGTGTGGGGCTACGCAAGCGGTTCCCAAAGAGCTTTAGAACAAGGCATAGTTTTCCCTGCTGGCTCTTTGGGCGTGGGACCAGTCTCCAGACATATGGCCATTTTTTTTGCCTGGCGTGACGCCATGTAGGAAAGGGTGGTTTTGAGGCTGAAGGCAGCAGGAAAGCCTGCAGCCCCCAGGTGTGTGGGGCTACGCAAGCGGTTCCCAAAGAGCTTTAGAACAAGGCATAGTTTTCCCTGCTGGCTCTTTGGGCGTGGGACCAACCTCCAGCTATATGGCCATTTTTGTGCCTGGCGTGACGCCATGAGGGAAAGGGTGGTTTTGAGGCTGAAGGCAGCAGGAAAGCCTGCAGCCCCCAGGTGTGTGGGGCTACGCAAGCGGTTCCCAAAGAGCTTTAGAACAAGGCATAGTTTTCCCTGCTGGCTCTTTGGGAAAGGGACCAGTCTCCAGACATATGGCCATTTTTGGGCCTGGCGCGGCGCCAAGTGGGAAAGGGTGGTTTTGAGGCTGAAGGCAGCAGGAAAGCCTGCAGCCCCCAGGTGTGTGGGGCTACGCAAGCAGTTCCCAAAGAGCTTTAGAACAAGGCATAGTTTTCCCTGCTGGCTCTTTGGGCGTGGGACCAGTCTCCAGACATATGGCCATTTTTGGGCCTGGAGCGGCACCAAGTGGGAAAGGGTGGTTTTGAGGCTGAAGGCAGCAGGAAAGCCTGCAGCCCCCAGGTGTGTGGGGCCACGCAAGCGGTTCCCAAAGAGCTTTAGAACAAGGCATCGTTTTCCCTGCTGGCTCTTTTGGCGTGGGACCAATCTCCAGATATATGGCCATTTTTGTGCCTGGCGTGGCGCCATGTGGGAAAGGGTGGTTTTGAGGCTGAAGGCAGCAGGAAAGCCTGCAGCCCCCAGGAGTGTGGGGCTACGCAAGCGGTTCCCAAAGAGCTTTAGAACAAGGCATAGTTTTCCCTGCTGGCTCTTTGGGAAAGGGACCAATCTCCAGACATATGGCCATTTTTGTGCCTGGAGCGACGCCAAGTGAGAAAGGGTTGTTTTGAGGCTGAAGGCAGCAGGAAAGCCTGCAGCCCCCAGGTGTGTGGGGCTACGCAAGCCGTTCCCAAAGAGCTTTAGAACAAGGCATAGTTTTCCCTGCTGGCTCTTTGGGCGTGGGACCAGTCTCCAGACATATGGCCATTTTTGGGCCTGGCGTGACGCCATGTGGGAAAGGGTGGTTTTGAGGCTGAAGGCAGCAGGAAAGCCTGCAGCCCGCAGGTGTGTGGGGCTACGCAAGCGGTTCCCAAAGAGCTTTAGAACAAGGCATAGTTTTCCCTGCTGGCTCTTTGGGCGTGGGACCAGTCTCCAGACATATGGCCATTTTTCTGCCTGGCACGGGGCCGAGTGGGAAAGCGTGCTTTTGAGGCTGAAGAGAGCAGGAAAGCCTGCAGCCCCCAGGTCTGTGGGGCTACGCAAGCCGTTCCCAAAGAGCTTTAGAACAAGGCATCGTTTTCCCTGCTGGCTCTTTGGGCGTGGGACCAACCTCCAGCCATATGGCCTTTTTTTTGCCTGGCGTGACGCCATGAGGGAAAGGGTGGTTTTGAGGCTGAAGGCAGCAGGAAAGCCTGCAGCCCCCAGGTGTGTGGGGCTACGCAAGCGGTTCCCAAAGAGCTTTAGAACAAGGCATAGTTTTCCCTGCTGGCTCTTTGGGAAAGGGACCAGTCTCCAGACATATGGCCATTTTTGTGCCTGGCGCGGCGCCAAGTGGGAAAGGGTGGTTTTGAGGCTGAAGGCAGCAGGAAAGCCTGCAGCCCCCAGGTCTGTGGGGCTACGCAAGCAGTTTCCAAAGAGCTTTAGAACAAGGCATAGTTTTCCCTGCTGGCTCTTTGGGAAAGGGACCAATCTCCAGACATATGGGCATTTTTGTGCCTGGCGTGACGCCATGTGGGAAAGGGTGGTTTTGAGGCTGAAGGCAGCAGGAAAGCCTGCAGCCCCCAGGTGTGTGGGGCTACGCAAGCGGTTCCCAAAGAGCTTTAGAACAAGGCATAGTTTTCCCTGCTGGCTCTTTGGGAAAGGGACCAGTCTCCAGACATATGGCCATTTTTCTGCCTGGCACGGGGCCGAGTGGGAAAGCGTGCTTTTGAGGCTGAAGAGAGCAGGAAAGCCTGCAGCCCCCAGGTCTGTGGGGCTACGCAAGCCGTTCCCAAAGAGCTTTAGAACAAGGCATAGTTTTCCCTGCTGGCTCTTTGGGCGTGGGACCAACCTCCAGCTATATGGCCATTTTTGTGCCTGGCGTGACGCCATGAGGGAAAGGGTGGTTTTGAGGCTGAAGGCAGCAGGAAAGCCTGCAGCCCCCAGGTGTGTGGGGCTACGCAAGCGGTTCCCAAAGAGCTTTAGAACAAGGCATAGTTTTCCCTGCTGGCTCTTTGGGAAAGGGACCAGTCTCCAGACATATGGCCATTTTTGGGAATGGCGCAGCGCCAAGTGGGAAAGGGTGGTTTTGAGGCTGAAGGCAGCAGGAAAGCCTGCAGCCCCCAGGTGTGTGGGGCCACGCAAGCGGTTCCCAAAGAGCTTTAGAACAAGGCATCGTTTTCCCTGCTGGCTCTTTGGGCGTGGGACCAATCTCCAGACATATGGCCATTTTTGTGCCTGGAGCGACGCCAAGTGAGAAAGGGTTGTTTTGAGGCTGAAGGCAGCAGGAAAGCCTGCAGCCCCCAGGTGTGTGGGGCTACGCAAGCGGTTCCCAAAGAGCTTTAGAACAAGGCATAGTTTTCCCTGCTGGCTCTTTGGGCGTGGGACCAGTCTCCAGACATATGGCCATTTTTCTTCCTGGCACGGGGCCGAGTGGGAAAGCGTGCTTTTGAGGCTGAAGAGAGCAGGAAAGCCTGCAGCCCCCAGGTCTGTGGGGCTACGCAAGCCGTTCCCAAAGAGCTTTAGAACAAGGCATCGTTTTCCCTGCTGGCTCTTTGGGCGTGGGACCAACCTCCAGACATATGGCCATTTTTTTGCCTGGCGTGACGCCATGAGGGAAAGGGTGGTTTTGAGGCTGAAGGCAGCAGGAAAGCCTGCAGCCCCCAGGTGTGTGGGGCTACGCAAGCGGTTCCCAAAGAGCTTTAGAACAAGGCATAGTTTTCCCTGCTGGCTCTTTGGGAAAGGGACCAATCTCCAGACATATGGCCATTTTTGTGCCTGGAGCGACGCCAAGTGAGAAAGGGTTGTTTTGAGGCTGAAGGCAGCAGGAAAGCCTGCAGCCCCCAGGTGTGTGGGGCTACGCAAGCGGTTCCCAAAGAGCTTTAGTACAAGGCATAGTTTTCCCTGCTGGCTCTTTGGGCGTGGGACCAGTCTCCAGACATATGGCCATTTTTGGGCCTGGCGTGACGCCATGTGGGAAAGGGTGGTTTTGAGGCTGAAGGCAGCAGGAAAGCCTGCAGCCCTCAGGTGTGTGGGGCTACGCAAGCGGTTCCCAAAGAGCTTTAGAACAAGGCATAGTTTTCCCTGCTGGCTCTTTGGGCGTGGGACCAGTCTCCAGACATATGGCCATTTTTCTGCCTGGCACGGGGCCGAGTGGGAAAGCGTGCTTTTGAGGCTGAAGAGAGCAGGAAAGCCTGCAGCCCCCAGGTCTGTGGGGCTACGCAAGCCGTTCCCAAAGAGCTTTAGAACAAGGCATAGTTTTCCCTGCTGGCTCTTTGGGCGTGGGACCAACCTCCAGACATATGGCCATTTTTGTGCCTGGCGTGACGCCATGAGGGAAAGGGTTGTTTTGAGGCTGAAGGCAGCAGGAAAGGCTGCAGCCCCCAGGTGTGTGGGGCTACGCAAGCGGTTCCCAAAGAGCTTTAGAACAAGGCATAGTTTTCCCTGCTGGCTCTTTCGGCGTGGGACCAATCCCCAGATATATGGCCATTTCTGGGCTTGGCGCGGCGCCATGTGGGAAAGGGTGGTTTTGAGGCTGAAGGCAGCAGGAAAGCCTGCAGCCCCCAGGAGTTTGGGGCTACGCAAGTGGTTCCCAAAGAGCTTTAGAACAAGGCATAGTTTTCCCTGCTGGCTCTTTGGGCGTGGGACCAGTCTCCAGACATATGGCCATTTTGTGCCTTGCGTGACGCCAAGTGGGAAAGGGTGGTTTTGAGGCTGAAGGCAGCAGGAAAGCCTGCAGCCCCCAGGTGTGTGGGGCTACGCAAGCGGTTCCCAAAGAGCTTTAGAACAAGGCATAGTTTTCCCTGCTGGCTCTTTGGGCGTGGGACCAGTCTCCAGATATATGGCCATTTTTGTGCCTGGCGTGGCGCCAAGTGGGAAAGGGTGGTTTTGAGGCTGAAGGCAGCAGGAAAGCCTGCAGCCCCCAGGAGTGTGGGGCTACGCAAGCGGTTCCCAAAGAGCTTTAGAACAAGGCATAGTTTTCCCTGCTGGCTCTTTGGGAAAGGGACCAATCTCCAGACATATGGCCATTTTTGTGCCTGGAGCGACGCCAAGTGAGAAAGGGTTGTTTTGAGGCTGAAGGCAGCAGGAAAGCCTGCAGCCCCCAGGTGTGTGGGGCTACGCAAGCGGTTCCCAAAGAGCTTTAGAACAAGGCATAGTTTTCCCTGCTGGCTCTTTGGGCGTGGGACCAGTCTCCAGACATATGGCCATTTTTGGGCCTGGCGCGGCGCCATGTGGGAAAGGGTGGTTTTGAGGCTGAAGGCAGCAGGAAAGCCTGCAGCCCCCAGGTGTGTGGGGCTACGCAAGCGGTTCCCAAAGAGCTTTAGAACAGGCATAGTTTTCCCTGCTGGCTCTTTGGGAAAGGGACCAGTCTCCAGACATATGGCCATTTTTCTGCCTGGCACGGGGCCGAGTGGGAAAGCGTGCTTTTGAGGCTGAAGAGAGCAAAAAAGCCTGCAGCCCCCAGGTCTGTGGGGCTACGCAAGCCGTTCCCAAAGAGCTTTAGAACAAGGCATAGTTTTCCCTGCTGGCTCTTTGGGCGTGGGACCAACCTCAAGCCATATGGCCATTTTTGTGCCTGGCGTGACGCCATGAGGGAAAGGGTGGTTTTGAGGCTGAAGGCAGCAGGAAAGCCTGCAGCCCCCAGGTGTGTGGGGCTACGCAAGCGGTTCCCAAAGAGCTTTAGAACAAGGCATAGTTTTCCCTGCTGGCTCTTTGGGCGTGGGACCAGTCTCCAGACATATGGCCATTTTTGGGCCTGGCGCGGCGCCAAGTGGGAAAGGGTGGTTTTGAGGCTGAAGGCAGCAGGAAAGCCTGCAGCCCCCAGGTGTGTGGGGCTACGCAAGAGTTTCCCAAAGAGCTTTAGAACAAGGCATAGTTTTCCCTGCTGGCTCTTTGGGAAAGGGACCAATCTCCAGACATATGGCCATTTTTGTGCCTGGAGCGACGCCAAGTGAGAAAGGGTTGTTTTGAGGCTGAAGGCAGCAGGAAAGCCTGCAGCCCCCAGGAGTGTGGGGCTACGCAAGCGGTTCCCAAAGAGCTTTAGAACAAGGCATAGTTTTCCCTGCTGGCTCTTTGGGCGTGGGACCAGTCTCCAGACATATGGCCATTTTGGTGCCTGGCGTGACGCCATGTGGGAAAGGGTGGTTTTGAGGCTGAAGGCAGCAGGAAAGCCTGCAGCCCCCAGGAGTGTGGGGCTACGCAAGCGGTTCCCAAAGAGCTTTAGAACAAGGCATAGTTTTCCCTGCTGGCTCTTTGGGAAAGGGACCAGTCTCCAGACATATGGCCATTTTTCTTCCTGGCACGGGGCCGAGTGGGAAAGCGTGCTTTTGAGGCTGAAGAGAGCAGGAAAGCCTGCAGCCCCCAGGTGTGTGGGGCTACGCAAGCCGTTCCCAAAGAGCTTTAGAACAAGGCATAGTTTTCCCTGCTGGCTCTTTGGGCGTGCGACCAACCTCCAGCCATATGGCCATTTTTGTGCCTGGCGTGACGCCATGAGGGAAAGGGTGGTTTTGAGGCTGAAGGCAGCAGGAAAGCCTGCAGCCCCCAGGTGTGTGGGGCTACGCAAGCGGTTCCCAAAGAGCTTTAGAACAAGGCATAGTTTTCCCTGCTGGCTCTTTGGGAAAGGGACCAGTCTCCAGACATATGGCCATTTTTGTGCCTGGCGCAGCGCCAAGTGGGAAAGGGTGGTTTTGAGGCTGAAGGCAGCAGGAAAGCCTGCAGCCCCCAGGTGTGTGGGGCTACGCAAGCAGTTCCCAAAGAGCTTTAGAACAAGGCATAGTTTTCCCTGCTGGCTCTTTGGGAAAGGGACCAATCTCCAGACATATGGCCATTTTTGTGCCTGGAGCGACGCCAAGTGAGAAGGGGTTTTTTTTGAGGCTGAAGGCAGCAGGAAAGACTGCAGCCCCCAGGTCTCTGGGGCTACGCAAGCGGTTCCCAAAGAGCTTTAGAACAAGGCATAGTTTTCCCTGCTGGCTCTTTGGGCGTGGGACCAGTCTCCAGACATATGGCCATTTTTTTTGCCTGGCGTGACGCCATGTAGGAAAGGGTGGTTTTGAGGCTGAAGGCAGCAGGAAAGCCTGCAGCCCCCAGGTGTGTGGGGCTACGCAAGCGGTTCCCAAAGAGCTTTAGAACAAGGCATAGTTTTCCCTGCTGGCTCTTTGGGCGTGGGACCAACCTCCAGCTATATGGCCATTTTTGTGCCTGGCGTGACGCCATGTGGGAAAGGGTGGTTTTGAGGCTGAAGGCAGCAGGAAAGCCTGCAGCCCGCAGGAGTGTGGGGCTACGCAAGCGGTTCCCAAAGAGCTTTAGAACAAGGCATCGTTTTCCCTGCTGGCTCTTTGGGAAAGGGACCAGTCTCCAGACATATGGCCATTTTTGGGCCTGGAGCGGCACCAAGTGGGAAAGGGTGGTTTTGAGGCTGAAGGCAGCAGGAAAGCCTGCAGCCCCCAGGTGTGTGGGGCCACGCAAGCGGTTCCCAAAGAGCTTTAGAACAAGGCATCGTTTTCCCTGCTGGCTCTTTTGGCGTGGGACCAATCTCCAGATATATGGCCATTTTTGTGCCTGGCGTGGCGCCATGTGGGAAAGGGTGGTTTTGAGGCTGAAGGCAGCAGGAAAGCCTGCAGCCCGCAGGAGTGTGGGGCTACGCAAGCGGTTCCCAAAGAGCTTTAGAACAAGGCATAGTTTTCCCTGCTGGCTCTTTGGGAAAGGGACCAATCTCCAGACATATGGCCATTTTTGGGCCTGGAGCGACGCCAAGTGAGAAAGGGTTGTTTTGAGGCTGAAGGCAGCAGGAAAGCCTGCAGCCCCCAGGTGTGTGGGGCTACGCAAGCGGTTCCCAAAGAGCTTTAGAACAAGGCATAGTTTTCCCTGCTGGCTCTTTGGGCGTGGGACCAGTCTCCAGACATATGGCCATTTTTGGGCCTGGCGTGACGCCATGTGGGAAAGGGTGGTTTTGAGGCTGAAGGCAGCAGGAAAGCCTGCAGCCCGCAGGTGTGTGGGGCTACGCAAGCGGTTCCCAAAGAGCTTTAGAACAAGGCATAGTTTTCCCTGCTGGCTCTTTGGGAAAGGGACCAGTCTCCAGACATATGGCCATTTTTCTGCCTGGCACGGGGCCGAGTGGGAAAGCGTGCTTTTGAGGCTGAAGAGAGCAAAAAAGCCTGCAGCCCCCAGGTCTGTGGGGCTACGCAAGCCGTTCCCAAAGAGCTTTAGAACAAGGCATAGTTTTCCCTGCTGGCTCTTTGGGCGTGGGACCAACCTCAAGCCATATGGCCATTTTTGTGCCTGGCGTGACGCCATGAGGGAAAGGGTGGTTTTGAGGCTGAAGGCAGCAGGAAAGCCTGCAGCCCCCAGGTGTGTGGGGCTACGCAAGCGGTTCCCAAAGAGCTTTAGAACAAGGCATAGTTTTCCCTGCTGGCTCTTTGGGCGTGGGACCAGTCTCCAGACATATGGCCATTTTTGGGCCTGGCGCGGCGCCAAGTGGGAAAGGGTGGTTTTGAGGCTGAAGGCAGCAGGAAAGCCTGCAGCCCCCAGGTGTGTGGGGCTACGCAAGAGTTTCCCAAAGAGCTTTAGAACAAGGCATAGTTTTCCCTGCTGGCTCTTTGGGAAAGGGACCAATCTCCAGACATATGGCCATTTTTGTGCCTGGAGCGACGCCAAGTGAGAAAGGGTTGTTTTGAGGCTGAAGGCAGCAGGAAAGCCTGCAGCCCCCAGGAGTGTGGGGCTACGCAAGCGGTTCCCAAAGAGCTTTAGAACAAGGCATAGTTTTCCCTGCTGGCTCTTTGGGCGTGGGACCAGTCTCCAGACATATGGCCATTTTGGTGCCTGGCGTGACGCCATGTGGGAAAGGGTGGTTTTGAGGCTGAAGGCAGCAGGAAAGCCTGCAGCCCCCAGGAGTGTGGGGCTACGCAAGCGGTTCCCAAAGAGCTTTAGAACAAGGCATAGTTTTCCCTGCTGGCTCTTTGGGAAAGGGACCAGTCTCCAGACATATGGCCATTTTTCTTCCTGGCACGGGGCCGAGTGGGAAAGCGTGCTTTTGAGGCTGAAGAGAGCAGGAAAGCCTGCAGCCCCCAGGTGTGTGGGGCTACGCAAGCCGTTCCCAAAGAGCTTTAGAACAAGGCATAGTTTTCCCTGCTGGCTCTTTGGGCGTGCGACCAACCTCCAGCCATATGGCCATTTTTGTGCCTGGCGTGACGCCATGAGGGAAAGGGTGGTTTTGAGGCTGAAGGCAGCAGGAAAGCCTGCAGCCCCCAGGTGTGTGGGGCTACGCAAGCGGTTCCCAAAGAGCTTTAGAACAAGGCATAGTTTTCCCTGCTGGCTCTTTGGGAAAGGGACCAGTCTCCAGACATATGGCCATTTTTGTGCCTGGCGCAGCGCCAAGTGGGAAAGGGTGGTTTTGAGGCTGAAGGCAGCAGGAAAGCCTGCAGCCCCCAGGTGTGTGGGGCTACGCAAGCAGTTCCCAAAGAGCTTTAGAACAAGGCATAGTTTTCCCTGCTGGCTCTTTGGGAAAGGGACCAATCTCCAGACATATGGCCATTTTTGTGCCTGGAGCGACGCCAAGTGAGAAGGGGTTTTTTTTGAGGCTGAAGGCAGCAGGAAAGACTGCAGCCCCCAGGTCTCTGGGGCTACGCAAGCGGTTCCCAAAGAGCTTTAGAACAAGGCATAGTTTTCCCTGCTGGCTCTTTGGGCGTGGGACCAGTCTCCAGACATATGGCCATTTTTTTTGCCTGGCGTGACGCCATGTAGGAAAGGGTGGTTTTGAGGCTGAAGGCAGCAGGAAAGCCTGCAGCCCCCAGGTGTGTGGGGCTACGCAAGCGGTTCCCAAAGAGCTTTAGAACAAGGCATAGTTTTCCCTGCTGGCTCTTTGGGCGTGGGACCAACCTCCAGCTATATGGCCATTTTTGTGCCTGGCGTGACGCCATGTGGGAAAGGGTGGTTTTGAGGCTGAAGGCAGCAGGAAAGCCTGCAGCCCGCAGGAGTGTGGGGCTACGCAAGCGGTTCCCAAAGAGCTTTAGAACAAGGCATCGTTTTCCCTGCTGGCTCTTTGGGAAAGGGACCAGTCTCCAGACATATGGCCATTTTTGGGCCTGGAGCGGCACCAAGTGGGAAAGGGTGGTTTTGAGGCTGAAGGCAGCAGGAAAGCCTGCAGCCCCCAGGTGTGTGGGGCCACGCAAGCGGTTCCCAAAGAGCTTTAGAACAAGGCATCGTTTTCCCTGCTGGCTCTTTTGGC
This sequence comes from Chroicocephalus ridibundus, assembly GCF_963924245.1. Taxonomy (NCBI): domain Eukaryota; kingdom Metazoa; phylum Chordata; class Aves; order Charadriiformes; family Laridae; genus Chroicocephalus; species Chroicocephalus ridibundus. Next base: position 169,517 of record NW_026961787.1, read on the forward strand.
GTGGGACCAATCTCCAGATATATGGCCATTTTTGTGCCTGGCGTGGCGCCATGTGGGAAAGGGTGGTTTTGAGGCTGAAGGCAGCAGGAAAGCCTGCAGCCCGCAGGAGTGTGGGGCTACGCAAGCGGTTCCCAAAGAGCTTTAGAACAAGGCATAGTTTTCCCTGCTGGCTCTTTGGGAAAGGGACCAATCTCCAGACATATGGCCATTTTTGGGCCTGGAGCGACGCCAAGTGAGAAAGGGTTGTTTTGAGGCTGAAGGCAGCAGGAAAGCCTGCAGCCCCCAGGTGTGTGGGGCTACGCAAGCGGTTCCCAAAGAGCTTTAGAACAAGGCATAGTTTTCCCTGCTGGCTCTTTGGGCGTGGGACCAGTCTCCAGACATATGGCCATTTTTGGGCCTGGCGTGACGCCATGTGGGAAAGGGTGGTTTTGAGGCTGAAGGCAGCAGGAAAGCCTGCAGCCCGCAGGTGTGTGGGGCTACGCAAGCGGTTCCCAAAGAGCTTTAGAACAAGGCATAGTTTTCCCTGCTGGCTCTTTGGGCGTGGGACCAGTCTCCAGACATATGGCCATTTTTCTGCCTGGCACGGGGCCGAGTGGGAAAGCGTGCTTTTGAGGCTGAAGAGAGCAGGAAAGCCTGCAGCCCCCAGGTCTGTGGGGCTACGCAAGCCGTTCCCAAAGAGCTTTAGAACAAGGCATCGTTTTCCCTGCTGGCTCTTTGGGCGTGGGACCAACCTCCAGCCATATGGCCTTTTTTTTGCCTGGCGTGACGCCATGAGGGAAAGGGTGGTTTTGAGGCTGAAGGCAGCAGGAAAGCCTGCAGCCCCCAGGTGTGTGGGGCTACGCAAGCGGTTCCCAAAGAGCTTTAGAACAAGGCATAGTTTTCCCTGCTGGCTCTTTGGGAAAGGGACCAGTCTCCAGACATATGGCCATTTTTGTGCCTGGCGCGGCGCCAAGTGGGAAAGGGTGGTTTTGAGGCTGAAGGCAGCAGGAAAGCCTGCAGCCCCCAGGTGTGTGGGGCTACGCAAGCGGTTCCCAAAGAGCTTTAGAACAAGGCATAGTTTTCCCTGCTGGCTCTTTGGGAAAGGGACCAGTCTCCAGACATATGGCCATTTTTCTGCCTGGCACGGGGCCGAGTGGGAAAGCGTGCTTTTGAGGCTGAAGAGAGCAGGAAAGCCTGCAGCCCCCAGGTGTGTGGGGCTACGCAAGCCGTTCCCAAAGAGCTTTAGAACAAGGCATAGTTTTCCCTGCTGGCTCTTTGGGCGTGGGACCAGTCTCCAGACATATGGCCATTTTTGTGCCTGGCGTGACGCCATGAGGGAAAGGGTGGTTTTGAGGCTGAAGGCAGCAGGAAAGCCTGCAGCCCCCAGGTGTGTGGGGCTACGCAAGCGGTTCCCAAAGAGCTTTAGAACAAGGCATAGTTTTCCCTGCTGGCTCTTTGGGAAAGGGACCAGTCTCCAGACATATGGCCATTTTTGGGCCTGGCTCAGCGCCAAGTGGGAAAGGGTGGTTTTGAGGCTGAAGGCAGCAGGAAAGCCTGCAGCCCCCAGGTGTGTGGGGCCACGCAAGCGGTTCCCAAAGAGCTTTAGAACAAGGCATCGTTTTCCCTGCTGGCTCTTTGGGCGTGGGACCAATCTCCAGATATATGGCCATTTTTGTGCCTGGCGCGGCGCCATGTGGGAAAGGGTGGTTTTGAGGCTGAAGGCAGCAGGAAAGCCTGCAGCCCGCAGGAGTGTGGGGCTACGCAAGCGGTTCCCAAAGAGCTTTAGAACAAGGCATAGTTTTCCCTGCTGGCTCTTTGGGAAAGGGACCAATCTCCAGACATATGGCCATTTTTGTGCCTGGAGCGACGCCAAGTGAGAAAGGGTTGTTTTGAGGCTGAAGGCAGCAGGAAAGCCTGCAGCCCCCAGGTGTGTGGGGCTACGCAAGCGGTTCCCAAAGAGCTTTAGAACAAGGCATAGTTTTCCCTGCTGGCTCTTTGGGCGTGGGACCAGTCTCCAGACATATGGCCATTTTTGGGCCTGGCGTGACGCCATGTGGGAAAGGGTGGTTTTGAGGCTGAAGGCAGCAGGAAAGCCTGCAGCCCGCAGGTGTGTGGGGCTACGCAAGCGGTTCCCAAAGAGCTTTAGAACAAGGCATAGTTTTCCCTGCTGGCTCTTTGGGAAAGGGACCAGTCTCCAGACATATGGCCATTTTTCTGCCTGGCACGGGGCCGAGTGGGAAAGCGTGCTTTTGAGGCTGAAGAGAGCAGGAAAGCCTGCAGCCCCCAGGTCTGTGGGGCTACGCAAGCCGTTCCCAAAGAGCTTTAGAACAAGGCATAGTTTTCCCTGCTGGCTCTTTGGGCGTGGGACCAACCTCCAGACATATGGCCATTTTTGTGCCTGGCGTGACGCTATGAGGGAAAGGGTTGTTTTGAGGCTGAAGGCAGCAGGAAAGGCTGCAGCCCCCAGGTGTGTGAGGCTACGCAAGCAGTTCCCAAAGAGCTTTAGAACAAGGCATAGTTTTCCCTGCTGGCTCTTTGGGCGTGGGACCAATCTCCAGACATATGGCCATTTTTGGGCCTGGCGCGGCGCCAAGTGGGTAAGGGTGGTTTTGAGGCTGAAGGCTGCAGGAAAGCCTGCAGCCCCCAGGTGTGTGGGGCTACGCAAGAGGTTCCCAAAGAGCTTTAGAACAAGGCATCGTTTTCCCTGCTGGCTCTTTGGGCGTGGGACCAATCCCCAGATATATGGCCATTTCTGGGCTTGGCGCGGCGCCATGTGGGAAAGGGTGGTTTTGAGGCTGAAGGCAGCAGGAAAGCCTGCAGCCCCCAGGAGTTTGGGGCTACGCAAGTGGTTCCCAAAGAGCTTTAGAACAAGGCATAGTTTTCCCTGCTGGGTCTTTGGGCGTGGGACCAGTCTCCAGACATATGGCCATTTTGTGCCTTGCGTGACGCCAAGTGGGAAAGGGTGGTTTTGAGGCTGAAGGCAGCAGGAAAGCCTGCAGCCCCCAGGTGTGTGGGGCTACGCAAGCGGTTCCCAAAGAGCTTTAGAACAAGGCATAGTTTTCCCTGCTGGCTCTTTGGGCGTGGGACCAGTGTCCAGATATATGGCCATTTTTGTGCCTGGCGTGGCGCCAAGTGGGAAAGGGTGGTTTTGAGGCTGAAGGCAGCAGGAAAGCCTGCAGCCCCCAGGAGTGTGGGGCTACGCAAGCGGTTCCCAAAGAGCTTTAGAACAAGGCATAGTTTTCCCTGCTGGCTCTTTGGGAAAAGGGACCAATCTCCAGACATATGGCCATTTTTGTGCCTGGAGCGACGCCAAGTGAGAAAGGGTTTTTTTGAGGCTGAAGGCAGCAGGAAAGCCTGCAGCCCCCAGGTGTGTGGGGCTACGCAAGCGGTTCCCAAAGAGCTTTAGAACAAGGCATAGTTTTCCCTGCTGGCTCTTTGGGCATGGGACCAGTCTCCAGACATATGGCCATTTTTGGGCCTGGCGCGGCGCCATGTGGGAAAGGGTGGTTTTGAGGCTGAAGGCAGCAGGAAAGCCTGCAGCCCCCAGGTCTGTGGGGCTACGCAAGCCGTTCCCAAAGAGCTTTAGAACAGGCATAGTTTTCCCTGCTGGCTCTTTGGGAAAGGGACCAGTCTCCAGACATATGGCCATTTTTCTGCCTGGCACGGGGCCGAGTGGGAAAGCGTGCTTTTGAGGCTGAAGAGAGCAGGAAAGCCTGCAGCCCCCAGGTCTGTGGGGCTACGCAAGCCGTTCCCAAAGAGCTTTAGAACAAGGCATAGTTTTCCCTGCTGGCTCTTTTGGCGTGGGACCAGTCTCCAGATATATGGCCATTTTTGTGCCTGGCGTGACGCCATGAGGGAAAGGGTGGTTTTGAGGCTGAAGGCAGCAGGAAAGCCTGCAGCCCCCAGGTGTGTGGGGCTACGCAAGCGGTTCCCAAAGAGCTTTAGAACAAGGCATAGTTTTCCCTGCTGGCTCTTTGGGCGTGGGACCAATCTCCAGATATATGGCCATTTTTGGGCTTGGCGCGGCGCCATGTGGGAAATGGTGGTTTTGAGGCTGAAGGCAGCAGGAAAGCCTGCAGCCCCCAGGTGTGTGGGGCTACGCAAGCGGTTCCCAAAGAGCTTTAGAACAAGGCATAGTTTTCCCTGCTGGCTCTTTGGGAAAGGGACCAATCTCCAGACATATGGCCATTTTTGTGCCTGGAGCGACGCCAAGTGAGAAAGGGTTGTTTTGAGGCTGAAGGCAGCAGGAAAGCCTGCAGCCCCCAGGTGTGTGGGGCTACGCAAGCGGTTCCCAAAGAGCTTTAGAACAAGGCATAGTTTTCCCTGCTGGCTCTTTGGGCGTGGGACCAGTCTCCAGACATATGGCCATGTTTGTGCCTGGCGTGGCGCCATGTGGGAAAGGGTGGTTTTGAGGCTGAAGGCAGCAGGAAAGCCTGCAGCCCCCAGGTGTGTGGGGCTACGCAAGCGGTTCCCAAAGAGCTTTAGAACAAGGCATAGTTTTCCCTGCTGGCTCTTTGGGAAAGGGACCAGTCTCCAGACATATGGCCATTTTTCTTCCTGGCACGGGGCCGAGTGGGAAAGGGTGGTTTTGAGGCTGAAGAGAGCAGGAAAGCCTGCAGCCCCCAGGTCTGTGGGGCTACGCAAGCCGTTCCCAAAGAGCTTTAGAACAAGGCATAGTTTTCCCTGCTGGCTCTTTGGGCGTGGGACCAGTCTCCAGACATATGGCCATTTTTGGGCCTGGAGCGGTACCAAGTGGGAAAGGGTGGATTTGAGGCTGAAGGCAGCAGGAAAGCCTGCAGCCCCCAGGTGTGTGGGGCCACGCAAGCGGTTCCCAAAGAGCTTTAGAACAAGGCATCGTTTTCCCTGCTGGCTCTTTTGGCGTGGGACCAGTCTCCAGATATATGGCCATTTTTGTGCCTGGCGTGGCGCCATGTGGGAAAGGGTGGTTTTGAGGCTGAAGGCAGCAGGAAAGCCTGCAGCCCCCAGGTGTGTGGGGCTACGCAAGCGGTTCCCAAAGAGCTTTAGAACAAGGCATAGTTTTCCCTGCTGGCTCTTTGGGAAAGGGACCAGTCTCCAGACATATGGCCATTTTTCTGCCTGGCACGGGGCCGATTGGGAAAGCGTGCTTTTGAGGCTGAAGAGAGCAGGAAAGCCTGCAGCCCCCAGGTGTGTGGGGCTACGCAAGCGGTTCCCAAAGAGCTTTAGAACAAGGCATAGTTTTCCCTGCTGGCTCTTTGGGAAAGGGACCAATCTCCAGACATATGGCCATTTTTGTGCCTGGCGTGACGCCATGTGGGAAAGGGTGGTTTTGAGGCTGAAGGCAGCAGGAAAGCCTGCAGCCCCCAGGTCTGTGGGGCTACGCAAGCGGTTCCCAAAGAGCTTTAGAACAAGGCATAGTTTTCCCTGCTGGCTCTTTGGGCGTGGGACCAGTCTCCAGACATATGGCCATTTTTGGGCCTGGCGTGACGCCATGAGGGAAAGGGTGGTTTTGAGGCTGAAGGCAGCAGGAAAGCCTGCAGCCCCCAGGTCTGTGGGGCTACGCAAGCGGTTCCCAAAGAGCTTTAGAACAAGGCATCGTTTTCCCTGCTGGCTCTTTGGGCGTGGGACCAATCTCCAGACATATGGCCATTTTTGTGCCTGGCGTGACGCCATGTGGGAAAGGGTGGTTTTGAGGCTGAAGGCAGCAGGAAAGCCTGCAGCCCCCAGGTGTGTGGGGCCACGCAAGCGGTTCCCAAAGAGCTTTAGAACAAGGCATAGTTTTCCCGGCTGGCTCTTTGGGAAAGGGACCAGTCTCCAGACATATGGCCATTTTTGGGCCTGGCGCGGCGCCAAGTGGGAAAGGGTGGTTTTGAGGCTGAAGGCAGCAGGAAAGCCTGCAGCCCCCAGGTGTGTGGGGCTACGCAAGCGGTTCCCAAAGAGCTTTAGAACAAGGCATAGTTTTCCCTGCTGGCTCTTTGGGCGTGGGACCAGTCTCCAGACATATGGCCATTTTTGTGCCTGGCGTGACGCCATGTGGGAAAGGGTGGTTTTGAGGCTGAAGGCAGCAGGAAAGCCTGCAGCCCCCAGGTCTGTGGGGCTACGCAAGCGGTTCCCAAAGAGCTTTAGAACAAGGCATAGTTTTCCCTGCTGGCTCTTTGTGCGTGGGACCAGTCTCCAGACATATGGCCATTTTTGGGCCTGGCGTGACGCCATGAGGGAAAGGGTGGTTTTGAGGCTGAAGGCAGCAGGAAAGCCTGCAGCCCCCAGGTCTGTGGGGCTACGCAAGCGGTTCCCAAAGAGCTTTAGAACAAGGCATCGTTTTCCCTGCTGGCTCTTTGGGCGTGGGACCAATCTCCAGACATATGGCCATTTTTGTGCCTGGCGTGACACCATGTGGGAAAGGGTGGTTTTGAGGCTGAAGGCAGCAGGAAAGCCTGCAGCCCCCAGGTGTGTGGGGCCACGCAAGCGGTTCCCAAAGAGCTTTAGAACAAGGCATAGTTTTCCCGGCTGGCTCTTTGGGAAAGGGACCAGTCTCCAGACATATGGCCATTTTTGGGCCTGGCGCGGCGCCAAGTGGGAAAGGGTGGTTTTGAGGCTGAAGGCAGCAGGAAAGCCTGCAGCCCCCAGGTGTGTGGGGCTACGCAAGCGGTTCCCAAAGAGCTTTAGAACAAGGCATAGTTTTCCCTGCTGGCTCTTTGGGCGTGGGACCAATCTCCAGACATATGGCCATTTTTGGGCCTGGCGCGGCACCAAGTGGGAAAGGGTGGTTTTGAGGCTGAAGGCATCAGGAAAGCCTGCAGCCCCCAGGTGTGTGGGGCTACGCAAGCGGTTTCCAAAGAGCTTTAGAACAAGGCATAGTTTTCCCTGCTGGCTCTTTGGGCGTGGGACCAATCTCCAGACATATGGCCATTTTTGGGCCTGGCGCGGCACCAAGTGGGAAAGGGTGGTTTTGAGGCTGAAGGCAGCAGGAAAGCCTGCAGCCCCCAGGTGTGTGGGGCTACGCAAGCGGTTCCCAAAGAGCTTTAGAACAAGGCATAGTTTTCCCTGCTGGCTCTTTGGGCGTGGAACCAATCTCCAGACATATGGCCATTTTTGGGCCTTGCGCGGCGCCAAGTGGGAAAGCGTGCTTTTGAGGCTGAAGAGAGCAGGAAAGCCTGCAGCCCCCAGGTGTGTGGGGCTACGCAAGCGGTTCCCAAAGAGCTTTAGAACAAGGCATAGTTTTCCCTGCTGGCTCTTTGGGCGTGGAACCAATCTCCAGACATATGGCCATTTTTGTGCCTGGCGCGGCGCCAAGTGCGAAAGGGTTCTTCTGAGGCTGAAGAGAGCAGGAAAGCCTGCAGCCCCCAGGTGTGTGGGGCTACGCAAGCCGTTCCCAAAGAGCTTTAGAACAAGGCATCGTTTTCCCTGCTGGCTCTTTGGGCGTGGAACAAATCTCCAGACATATGGCCATTTTTGTGCCTGGCGCGGCGCCAAGTGCGAAAGGGTTCTTCTGAGGCTGAAGAGAGCAGGAAAGCCTGCAGCCCCCAGGTGTGTGGGGCTACGCAAGCGGTTCCCAAAGAGCTTTAGAACAAGGCATAGTTTTCCCTGCTGGCTCTTTGGGCGTGGGACTAGTCTCCAGACATATGGCCATTTCTATGCCTGGCGTGACGCCATGTGGGAAAGGGTGGTTTTGAGGCTGAAGGCAGCAGGAAAGCCTGCAGCCCCCAGGAGTGTGGGGCTACGCAAGCGGTTCCCAAAGAGCTTTAGAACAAGGCATAGTTTTCCCTGCTGGCTCTTTGGGCGTGCGACCAGTCTCCAGCCATATGGCTATTTTTGGGCATGGCACGGCGCGAAGTGGGAAATGGTGGTTTTGAGGCTGAAGGCAGCAGGAAAGCCTGCAGCCCCCAGGTGTGTGGGGCTACGCAAGCCGTTCCCAAAGAGCTTTAGAACAAGGCATAGTTTTCCCTGCTGGCTCTTTGGGCGTGGGACCAGTCTCCAGCCATATGGCCATTTTTGGGCCTGGCGCGGCGCCAAGTGGGAAAGGGTGGTATTGAGGCTGAAGGCAGCAGTAAAGCCTGCAGCCCCCAGGTGTGTGGGGCTACGCAAGCGGTTCCCAAAGAGCTTTAGAACAAGGCATAGTTTTCCCTGCTGGCTCTTTGGGTGTGGGACCAGTCTCCAGACATATGGCCATTTTTGTGCCTGGCACGGGGCCAAGTGGGAAAGGGTTCTTCTGAGGCTGAAGAGAGCAGGAGAGTCTGCAGCCCGCAGGTGTGTGGGGCTACGCAAGCGGTTCCCAAAGAGCTTTAGAACAAGGCATAGTTTTCCTTGCTGGCTCTTTGGGCGTGGGACCAATCTCAAGACATATGGCCATTTTTGTGCCTGGCGCGGCGCCAAGTGGGAAAGGGTGCTTTTGAGGCTGAAGGCAGCAGGAAAGCCTGCAGCCCCCAGGTGTGTGGGGCTACGCAAGCGGTTCCCAAAGAGCTTTAGAACAAGGCATAGTTTTCCCTGCTGGCTCTTTGGGCGTGGGACCAGTCTCCAGATATATGGCCATTTTTGTGCCTGGCGTGAAGCCATGTGGGAAAGGGTGGTTTTGAGGCTGAAGGCAGCAGGAAAGCCTGCAGCCCCCAGGTGTGTGGGGCTATGCAAACGGTTCCCAAAGAGCTTTAGAACAAGGCATAATTTTCCCTGCTGGCTCTTTGGGCGTGGGACCAACCTCCAGACATATGGCCATTTTTGGGCCTGGCGTGACGCCAAGTGGGAAAGGGTGGTTTTGAGGCTGAAGGCAGCAGGAAAGCCTGCAGCCCCCAGGTGTGTGGGGCTACGCAAGCGGTTCCCAAAGAGCTTTAGAACAAGGCATAGTTTTTCCTGCTGGCTCTTTGGGCGTGGGACCAGTGTCCAGACATATGGCCATTTTTTTGCCTGGCGCGGCGCCAAGTGGGAAAGGGTGGTTTTGAGGCTGAAGGCAGCAGGAAAGCCTGCAGCCCCCAGGTGTGTGGGGCTACGCAAGCGGTTCCCAAAGAGCTTTAGAACAAGGCATAGTTTTCCCTGCTGGCTCTTTGGGAAAGGGACCAGTCTCCAGACATATGGCCATTTTTCTGCCTGGCACGGGGCCGAGTGGGAAAGCGTGCTTTTGAGGCTGAAGAGAGCAGGAAAGCCTGCAGCCCCCAGGTGTGTGGGGCTACGCAAGCCGTTCCCAAAGAGCTTTAGAACAAGGCATAGTTTTCCCTGCTGGCTCTTTGGGCGTGGGACCAGTCTCCAGACATATGGCCATTTTTGTGCCTGGCGTGACGCCATGAGGGAAAGGGTGGTTTTGAGGCTGAAGGCAGCAGGAAAGCCTGCAGCCCCCAGGTGTGTGGGGCTACGCAAGCGGTTCCCAAAGAGCTTTAGAACAAGGCATAGTTTTCCCTGCTGGCTCTTTGGGAAAGGGACCAGTCTCCAGACATATGGCCATTTTTGGGCCTGGCTCAGCGCCAAGTGGGAAAGGGTGGTTTTGAGGCTGAAGGCAGCAGGAAAGCCTGCAGCCCCCAGGTGTGTGGGGCCACGCAAGCGGTTCCCAAAGAGCTTTAGAACAAGGCATCGTTTTCCCTGCTGGCTCTTTGGGCGTGGGACCAATCTCCAGATATATGGCCATTTTTGTGCCTGGCGCGGCGCCATGTGGGAAAGGGTGGTTTTGAGGCTGAAGGCAGCAGGAAAGCCTGCAGCCCGCAGGAGTGTGGGGCTACGCAAGCGGTTCCCAAAGAGCTTTAGAACAAGGCATAGTTTTCCCTGCTGGCTCTTTGGGAAAGGGACCAATCTCCAGACATATGGCCATTTTTGTGCCTGGAGCGACGCCAAGTGAGAAAGGGTTGTTTTGAGGCTGAAGGCAGCAGGAAAGCCTGCAGCCCCCAGGTGTGTGGGGCTACGCAAGCGGTTCCCAAAGAGCTTTAGAACAAGGCATAGTTTTCCCTGCTGGCTCTTTGGGCGTGGGACCAGTCTCCAGACATATGGCCATTTTTGGGCCTGGCGTGACGCCATGTGGGAAAGGGTGGTTTTGAGGCTGAAGGCAGCAGGAAAGCCTGCAGCCCGCAGGTGTGTGGGGCTACGCAAGCGGTTCCCAAAGAGCTTTAGAACAAGGCATAGTTTTCCCTGCTGGCTCTTTGGGAAAGGGACCAGTCTCCAGACATATGGCCATTTTTCTGCCTGGCACGGGGCCGAGTGGGAAAGCGTGCTTTTGAGGCTGAAGAGAGCAGGAAAGCCTGCAGCCCCCAGGTCTGTGGGGCTACGCAAGCCGTTCCCAAAGAGCTTTAGAACAAGGCATAGTTTTCCCTGCTGGCTCTTTGGGCGTGGGACCAACCTCCAGACATATGGCCATTTTTGTGCCTGGCGTGACGCTATGAGGGAAAGGGTTGTTTTGAGGCTGAAGGCAGCAGGAAAGGCTGCAGCCCCCAGGTGTGTGGGGCTACGCAAGCAGTTCCCAAAGAGCTTTAGAACAAGGCATAGTTTTCCCTGCTGGCTCTTTGGGCGTGGGACCAATCTCCAGACATATGGCCATTTTTGGGCCTGGCGCGGCGCCAAGTGGGTAAGGGTGGTTTTGAGGCTGAAGGCTGCAGGAAAGCCTGCAGCCCCCAGGTGTGTGGGGCTACGCAAGAGGTTCCCAAAGAGCTTTAGAACAAGGCATCGTTTTCCCTGCTGGCTCTTTGGGCGTGGGACCAATCCCCAGATATATGGCCATTTCTGGGCTTGGCGCGGCGCCATGTGGGAAAGGGTGGTTTTGAGGCTGAAGGCAGCAGGAAAGCCTGCAGCCCCCAGGAGTTTGGGGCTACGCAAGTGGTTCCCAAAGAGCTTTAGAACAAGGCATAGTTTTCCCTGCTGGGTCTTTGGGCGTGGGACCAGTCTCCAGACATATGGCCATTTTGTGCCTTGCGTGACGCCAAGTGGGAAAGGGTGGTTTTGAGGCTGAAGGCAGCAGGAAAGCCTGCAGCCCCCAGGTGTGTGGGGCTACGCAAGCGGTTCCCAAAGAGCTTTAGAACAAGGCATAGTTTTCCCTGCTGGCTCTTTGGGCGTGGGACCAATCTCCAGATATATGGCCATTTTTGGGCTTGGCGCGGCGCCATGTGGGAAATGGTGGTTTTGAGGCTGAAGGCAGCAGGAAAGCCTGCAGCCCCCAGGTGTGTGGGGCTACGCAAGCGGTTCCCAAAGAGCTTTAGAACAAGGCATAGTTTTCCCTGCTGGCTCTTTGGGAAAGGGACCAATCTCCAGACATATGGCCATTTTTGTGCCTGGAGCGACGCCAAGTGAGAAAGGGTTGTTTTGAGGCTGAAGGCAGCAGGAAAGCCTGCAGCCCCCAGGTGTGTGGGGCTACGCAAGCGGTTCCCAAAGAGCTTTAGAACAAGGCATAGTTTTCCCTGCTGGCTCTTTGGGCGTGGGACCAGTCTCCAGACATATGGCCATGTTTGTGCCTGGCGTGGCGCCATGTGGGAAAGGGTGGTTTTGAGGCTGAAGGCAGCAGGAAAGCCTGCAGCCCCCAGGTGTGTGGGGCTACGCAAGCGGTTCCCAAAGAGCTTTAGAACAAGGCATAGTTTTCCCTGCTGGCTCTTTGGGAAAGGGACCAGTCTCCAGACATATGGCCATTTTTCTTCCTGGCACGGGGCCGAGTGGGAAAGGGTGGTTTTGAGGCTGAAGAGAGCAGGAAAGCCTGCAGCCCCCAGGTCTGTGGGGCTACGCAAGCCGTTCCCAAAGAGCTTTAGAACAAGGCATAGTTTTCCCTGCTGGCTCTTTGGGCGTGGGACCAGTCTCCAGACATATGGCCATTTTTGGGCCTGGAGCGGTACCAAGTGGGAAAGGGTGGATTTGAGGCTGAAGGCAGCAGGAAAGCCTGCAGCCCCCAGGTGTGTGGGGCCACGCAAGCGGTTCCCAAAGAGCTTTAGAACAAGGCATCGTTTTCCCTGCTGGCTCTTTTGGCGTGGGACCAGTCTCCAGATATATGGCCATTTTTGTGCCTGGCGTGGCGCCATGTGGGAAAGGGTGGTTTTGAGGCTGAAGGCAGCAGGAAAGCCTGCAGCCCCCAGGTGTGTGGGGCTACGCAAGCGGTTCCCAAAGAGCTTTAGAACAAGGCATAGTTTTCCCTGCTGGCTCTTTGGGAAAGGGACCAGTCTCCAGACATATGGCCATTTTTCTGCCTGGCACGGGGCCGATTGGGAAAGCGTGCTTTTGAGGCTGAAGAGAGCAGGAAAGCCTGCAGCCCCCAGGTGTGTGGGGCTACGCAAGCGGTTCCCAAAGAGCTTTAGAACAAGGCATAGTTTTCCCTGCTGGCTCTTTGGGAAAGGGACCAATCTCCAGACATATGGCCATTTTTGTGCCTGGCGTGACGCCATGTGGGAAAGGGTGGTTTTGAGGCTGAAGGCAGCAGGAAAGCCTGCAGCCCCCAGGTCTGTGGGGCTACGCAAGCGGTTCCCAAAGAGCTTTAGAACAAGGCATAGTTTTCCCTGCTGGCTCTTTGGGCGTGGGACCAGTCTCCAGACATATGGCCATTTTTGGGCCTGGCGTGACGCCATGAGGGAAAGGGTGGTTTTGAGGCTGAAGGCAGCAGGAAAGCCTGCAGCCCCCAGGTCTGTGGGGCTACGCAAGCGGTTCCCAAAGAGCTTTAGAACAAGGCATCGTTTTCCCTGCTGGCTCTTTGGGCGTGGGACCAATCTCCAGACATATGGCCATTTTTGTGCCTGGCGTGACGCCATGTGGGAAAGGGTGGTTTTGAGGCTGAAGGCAGCAGGAAAGCCTGCAGCCCCCAGGTGTGTGGGGCCACGCAAGCGGTTCCCAAAGAGCTTTAGAACAAGGCATAGTTTTCCCGGCTGGCTCTTTGGGAAAGGGACCAGTCTCCAGACATATGGCCATTTTTGGGCCTGGCGCGGCGCCAAGTGGGAAAGGGTGGTTTTGAGGCTGAAGGCAGCAGGAAAGCCTGCAGCCCCCAGGTGTGTGGGGCTACGCAAGCGGTTCCCAAAGAGCTTTAGAACAAGGCATAGTTTTCCCTGCTGGCTCTTTGGGCGTGGGACCAGTCTCCAGACATATGGCCATTTTTGTGCCTGGCGTGACGCCATGTGGGAAAGGGTGGTTTTGAGGCTGAAGGCAGCAGGAAAGCCTGCAGCCCCCAGGTCTGTGGGGCTACGCAAGCGGTTCCCAAAGAGCTTTAGAACAAGGCATAGTTTTCCCTGCTGGCTCTTTGTGCGTGGGACCAGTCTCCAGACATATGGCCATTTTTGGGCCTGGCGTGACGCCATGAGGGAAAGGGTGGTTTTGAGGCTGAAGGCAGCAGGAAAGCCTGCAGCCCCCAGGTCTGTGGGGCTACGCAAGCGGTTCCCAAAGAGCTTTAGAACAAGGCATCGTTTTCCCTGCTGGCTCTTTGGGCGTGGGACCAATCTCCAGACATATGGCCATTTTTGTGCCTGGCGTGACACCATGTGGGAAAGGGTGGTTTTGAGGCTGAAGGCAGCAGGAAAGCCTGCAGCCCCCAGGTGTGTGGGGCCACGCAAGCGGTTCCCAAAGAGCTTTAGAACAAGGCATAGTTTTCCCGGCTGGCTCTTTGGGAAAGGGACCAGTCTCCAGACATATGGCCATTTTTGGGCCTGGCGCGGCGCCAAGTGGGAAAGGGTGGTTTTGAGGCTGAAGGCAGCAGGAAAGCCTGCAGCCCCCAGGTGTGTGGGGCTACGCAAGCGGTTCCCAAAGAGCTTTAGAACAAGGCATAGTTTTCCCTGCTGGCTCTTTGGGCGTGGGACCAATCTCCAGACATATGGCCATTTTTGGGCCTGGCGCGGCACCAAGTGGGAAAGGGTGGTTTTGAGGCTGAAGGCATCAGGAAAGCCTGCAGCCCCCAGGTGTGTGGGGCTACGCAAGCGGTTTCCAAAGAGCTTTAGAACAAGGCATAGTTTTCCCTGCTGGCTCTTTGGGCGTGGGACCAATCTCCAGACATATGGCCATTTTTGGGCCTGGCGCGGCACCAAGTGGGAAAGGGTGGTTTTGAGGCTGAAGGCAGCAGGAAAGCCTGCAGCCCCCAGGTGTGTGGGGCTACGCAAGCGGTTCCCAAAGAGCTTTAGAACAAGGCATAGTTTTCCCTGCTGGCTCTTTGGGCGTGGAACCAATCTCCAGACATATGGCCATTTTTGGGCCTTGCGCGGCGCCAAGTGGGAAAGCGTGCTTTTGAGGCTGAAGAGAGCAGGAAAGCCTGCAGCCCCCAGGTGTGTGGGGCTACGCAAGCGGTTCCCAAAGAGCTTTAGAACAAGGCATAGTTTTCCCTGCTGGCTCTTTGGGCGTGGAACCAATCTCCAGACATATGGCCATTTTTGTGCCTGGCGCGGCGCCAAGTGCGAAAGGGTTCTTCTGAGGCTGAAGAGAGCAGGAAAGCCTGCAGCCCCCAGGTGTGTGGGGCTACGCAAGCCGTTCCCAAAGAGCTTTAGAACAAGGCATCGTTTTCCCTGCTGGCTCTTTGGGCGTGGAACAAATCTCCAGACATATGGCCATTTTTGTGCCTGGCGCGGCGCCAAGTGCGAAAGGGTTCTTCTGAGGCTGAAGAGAGCAGGAAAGCCTGCAGCCCCCAGGTGTGTGGGGCTACGCAAGCGGTTCCCAAAGAGCTTTAGAACAAGGCATAGTTTTCCCTGCTGGCTCTTTGGGCGTGGGACTAGTCTCCAGACATATGGCCATTTCTATGCCTGGCGTGACGCCATGTGGGAAAGGGTGGTTTTGAGGCTGAAGGCAGCAGGAAAGCCTGCAGCCCCCAGGAGTGTGGGGCTACGCAAGCGGTTCCCAAAGAGCTTTAGAACAAGGCATAGTTTTCCCTGCTGGCTCTTTGGGCGTGCGACCAGTCTCCAGCCATATGGCTATTTTTGGGCATGGCACGGCGCGAAGTGGGAAATGGTGGTTTTGAGGCTGAAGGCAGCAGGAAAGCCTGCAGCCCCCAGGTGTGTGGGGCTACGCAAGCCGTTCCCAAAGAGCTTTAGAACAAGGCATAGTTTTCCCTGCTGGCTCTTTGGGCGTGGGACCAGTCTCCAGCCATATGGCCATTTTTGGGCCTGGCGCGGCGCCAAGTGGGAAAGGGTGGTATTGAGGCTGAAGGCAGCAGTAAAGCCTGCAGCCCCCAGGTGTGTGGGGCTACGCAAGCGGTTCCCAAAGAGCTTTAGAACAAGGCATAGTTTTCCCTGCTGGCTCTTTGGGTGTGGGACCAGTCTCCAGACATATGGCCATTTTTGTGCCTGGCACGGGGCCAAGTGGGAAAGGGTTCTTCTGAGGCTGAAGAGAGCAGGAGAGTCTGCAGCCCGCAGGTGTGTGGGGCTACGCAAGCGGTTCCCAAAGAGCTTTAGAACAAGGCATAGTTTTCCTTGCTGGCTCTTTGGGCGTGGGACCAATCTCAAGACATATGGCCATTTTTGTGCCTGGCGCGGCGCCAAGTGGGAAAGGGTGCTTTTGAGGCTGAAGGCAGCAGGAAAGCCTGCAGCCCCCAGGTGTGTGGGGCTACGCAAGCGGTTCCCAAAGAGCTTTAGAACAAGGCATAGTTTTCCCTGCTGGCTCTTTGGGCGTGGGACCAGTCTCCAGATATATGGCCATTTTTGTGCCTGGCGTGAAGCCATGTGGGAAAGGGTGGTTTTGAGGCTGAAGGCAGCAGGAAAGCCTGCAGCCCCCAGGTGTGTGGGGCTATGCAAACGGTTCCCAAAGAGCTTTAGAACAAGGCATAATTTTCCCTGCTGGCTCTTTGGGCGTGGGACCAACCTCCAGACATATGGCCATTTTTGGGCCTGGCGTGACGCCAAGTGGGAAAGGGTGGTTTTGAGGCTGAAGGCAGCAGGAAAGCCTGCAGCCCCCAGGTGTGTGGGGCTACGCAAGCGGTTCCCAAAGAGCTTTAGAACAAGGCATAGTTTTTCCTGCTGGCTCTTTGGGCGTGTGACCAGTGTCCAGACATATGGCCATTTTTTTGCCTGGCGCGGCGCCAAGTGGGAAAGGGTGGTTTTGAGGCTGAAGGCAGCAGGAAAGCCTGCAGCCCCCAGGTGTGTGGGGCTACGCAAGCGGTTCCCAAAGAGCTTTAGAACAAGGCATAGTTTTCCCTGCTGGCTCTTTGGGAAAGGGACCAGTCTCCAGACATATGGCCATTTTTCTGCCTGGCACGGGGCCGAGTGGGAAAGCGTGCTTTTGAGGCTGAAGAGAGCAGGAAAGCCTGCAGCCCCCAGGTGTGTGGGGCTACGCAAGCCGTTCCCAAAGAGCTTTAGAACAAGGCATAGTTTTCCCTGCTGGCTCTTTGGGCGTGGGACCAGTCTCCAGACATATGGCCATTTTTGTGCCTGGCGTGACGCCATGAGGGAAAGGGTGGTTTTGAGGCTGAAGGCAGCAGGAAAGCCTGCAGCCCCCAGGTGTGTGGGGCTACGCAAGCGGTTCCCAAAGAGCTTTAGAACAAGGCATAGTTTTCCCTGCTGGCTCTTTGGGAAAGGGACCAGTCTCCAGACATATGGCCATTTTTGGGCCTGGCTCAGCGCCAAGTGGGAAAGGGTGGTTTTGAGGCTGAAGGCAGCAGGAAAGCCTGCAGCCCCCAGGTGTGTGGGGCCACGCAAGCGGTTCCCAAAGAGCTTTAGAACAAGGCATCGTTTTCCCTGCTGGGTCTTTGGGCGTGGGACCAATCTCCAGATATATGGCCATTTTTGTGCCTGGCGCGGCGCCATGTGGGAAAGGGTGGTTTTGAGGCTGAAGGCAGCAGGAAAGCCTGCAGCCCGCAGGAGTGTGGGGCTACGCAAGCGGTTCCCAAAGAGCTTTAGAACAAGGCATAGTTTTCCCTGCTGGCTCTTTGGGAAAGGGACCAATCTCCAGACATATGGCCATTTTTGTGCCTGGAGCGACGCCAAGTGAGAAAGGGTTGTTTTGAGGCTGAAGGCAGCAGGAAAGCCTGCAGCCCCCAGGTGTGTGGGGCTACGCAAGCGGTTCCCAAAGAGCTTTAGAACAAGGCATAGTTTTCCCTGCTGGCTCTTTGGGCGTGGGACCAGTCTCCAGACATATGGCCATTTTTGGGCCTGGCGTGACGCCATGTGGGAAAGGGTGGTTTTGAGGCTGAAGGCAGCAGGAAAGCCTGCAGCCCGCAGGTGTGTGGGGCTACGCAAGCGGTTCCCAAAGAGCTTTAGAACAAGGCATAGTTTTCCCTGCTGGCTCTTTGGGAAAGGGACCAGTCTCCAGACATATGGCCATTTTTCTGCCTGGCACGGGGCCGAGTGGGAAAGCGTGCTTTTGAGGCTGAAGAGAGCAGGAAAGCCTGCAGCCCCCAGGTCTGTGGGGCTACGCAAGCCGTTCCCAAAGAGCTTTAGAACAAGGCATAGTTTTCCCTGCTGGCTCTTTGGGCGTGGGACCAACCTCCAGACATATGGCCATTTTTGTGCCTGGCGTGACGCTATGAGGGAAAGGGTTGTTTTGAGGCTGAAGGCAGCAGGAAAGGCTGCAGCCCCCAGGTGTGTGGGGCTACGCAAGCAGTTCCCAAAGAGCTTTAGAACAAGGCATAGTTTTCCCTGCTGGCTCTTTGGGCGTGGGACCAATCTCCAGACATATGGCCATTTTTGGGCCTGGCGCGGCGCCAAGTGGGTAAGGGTGGTTTTGAGGCTGAAGGCTGCAGGAAAGCCTGCAGCCCCCAGGTGTGTGGGGCTACGCAAGAGGTTCCCAAAGAGCTTTAGAACAAGGCATCGTTTTCCCTGCTGGCTCTTTGGGCGTGGGACCAATCCCCAGATATATGGCCATTTCTGGGCTTGGCGCGGCGCCATGTGGGAAAGGGTGGTTTTGAGGCTGAAGGCAGCAGGAAAGCCTGCAGCCCCCAGGAGTTTGGGGCTACGCAAGTGGTTCCCAAAGAGCTTTAGAACAAGGCATAGTTTTCCCTGCTGGGTCTTTGGGCGTGGGACCAGTCTCCAGACATATGGCCATTTTGTGCCTTGCGTGACGCCAAGTGGGAAAGGGTGGTTTTGAGGCTGAAGGCAGCAGGAAAGCCTGCAGCCCCCAGGTGTGTGGGGCTACGCAAGCGGTTCCCAAAGAGCTTTAGAACAAGGCATAGTTTTCCCTGCTGGCTCTTTGGGCGTGGGACCAGTGTCCAGATATATGGCCATTTTTGTGCCTGGCGTGGCGCCAAGTGGGAAAGGGTGGTTTTGAGGCTGAAGGCAGCAGGAAAGCCTGCAGCCCCCAGGAGTGTGGGGCTACGCAAGCGGTTCCCAAAGAGCTTTAGAACAAGGCATAGTTTTCCCTGCTGGCTCTTTGGGAAAAGGGACCAATCTCCAGACATATGGCCATTTTTGTGCCTGGAGCGACGCCAAGTGAGAAAGGGTTTTTTTTGAGGCTGAAGGCAGCAGGAAAGCCTGCAGCCCCCAGGTGTGTGGGGCTACGCAAGCGGTTCCCAAAGAGCTTTAGAACAAGGCATAGTTTTCCCTGCTGGCTCTTTGGGCATGGGACCAGTCTCCAGACATATGGCCATTTTTGGGCCTGGCGCGGCGCCATGTGGGAAAGGGTGGTTTTGAGGCTGAAGGCAGCAGGAAAGCCTGCAGCCCCCAGGTCTGTGGGGCTACGCAAGCCGTTCCCAAAGAGCTTTAGAACAGGCATAGTTTTCCCTGCTGGCTCTTTGGGAAAGGGACCAGTCTCCAGACATATGGCCATTTTTCTGCCTGGCACGGGGCCGAGTGGGAAAGCGTGCTTTTGAGGCTGAAGAGAGCAGGAAAGCCTGCAGCCCCCAGGTCTGTGGGGCTACGCAAGCCGTTCCCAAAGAGCTTTAGAACAAGGCATAGTTTTCCCTGCTGGCTCTTTGGGCGTGGGACCAACCTCAAGCCATATGGCCATTTTTGTGCCTGGCGTGACGCCATGAGGGAAAGGGTGGTTTTGAGGCTGAAGGCAGCAGGAAAGCCTGCAGCCCCCAGGTGTGTGGGGCTACGCAAGCGGTTCCCAAAGAGCTTTAGAACAAGGCATAGTTTTCCCTGCTGGCTCTTTGGGCGTGGGACCAATCTCCAGATATATGGCCATTTTTGGGCTTGGCGCGGCGCCATGTGGGAAATGGTGGTTTTGAGGCTGAAGGCAGCAGGAAAGCCTGCAGCCCCCAGGTGTGTGGGGCTACGCAAGCGGTTCCCAAAGAGCTTTAGAACAAGGCATAGTTTTCCCTGCTGGCTCTTTGGGAAAGGGACCAATCTCCAGACATATGGCCATTTTTGTGCCTGGAGCGACGCCAAGTGAGAAAGGGTTGTTTTGAGGCTGAAGGCAGCAGGAAAGCCTGCAGCCCCCAGGTGTGTGGGGCTACGCAAGCGGTTCCCAAAGAGCTTTAGAACAAGGCATAGTTTTCCCTGCTGGCTCTTTGGGCGTGGGACCAGTCTCCAGACATATGGCCATGTTTGTGCCTGGCGTGGCGCCATGTGGGAAAGGGTGGTTTTGAGGCTGAAGGCAGCAGGAAAGCCTGCAGCCCCCAGGTGTGTGGGGCTACGCAAGCGGTTCCCAAAGAGCTTTAGAACAAGGCATAGTTTTCCCTGCTGGCTCTTTGGGAAAGGGACCAGTCTCCAGACATATGGCCATTTTTCTTCCTGGCACGGGGCCGAGTGGGAAAGGGTGGTTTTGAGGCTGAAGAGAGCAGGAAAGCCTGCAGCCCCCAGGTCTGTGGGGCTACGCAAGCCGTTCCCAAAGAGCTTTAGAACAAGGCATAGTTTTCCCTGCTGGCTCTTTGGGCGTGGGACCAGTCTCCAGACATATGGCCATTTTTGGGCCTGGAGCGGTACCAAGTGGGAAAGGGTGGATTTGAGGCTGAAGGCAGCAGGAAAGCCTGCAGCCCCCAGGTGTGTGGGGCCACGCAAGCGGTTCCCAAAGAGCTTTAGAACAAGGCATCGTTTTCCCTGCTGGCTCTTTTGGCGTGGGACCAGTCTCCAGATATATGGCCATTTTTGTGCCTGGCGTGGCGCCATGTGGGAAAGGGTGGTTTTGAGGCTGAAGGCAGCAGGAAAGCCTGCAGCCCCCAGGTGTGTGGGGCTACGCAAGCGGTTCCCAAAGAGCTTTAGAACAAGGCATAGTTTTCCCTGCTGGCTCTTTGGGAAAGGGACCAGTCTCCAGACATATGGCCATTTTTCTGCCTGGCACGGGGCCGATTGGGAAAGCGTGCTTTTGAGGCTGAAGAGAGCAGGAAAGCCTGCAGCCCCCAGGTGTGTGGGGCTACGCAAGCGGTTCCCAAAGAGCTTTAGAACAAGGCATAGTTTTCCCTGCTGGCTCTTTGGGAAAGGGACCAATCTCCAGACATATGGCCATTTTTGTGCCTGGCGTGACGCCATGTGGGAAAGGGTGGTTTTGAGGCTGAAGGCAGCAGGAAAGCCTGCAGCCCCCAGGTCTGTGGGGCTACGCAAGCGGTTCCCAAAGAGCTTTAGAACAAGGCATAGTTTTCCCTGCTGGCTCTTTGGGCGTGGGACCAGTCTCCAGACATATGGCCATTTTTGGGCCTGGCGTGACGCCATGAGGGAAAGGGTGGTTTTGAGGCTGAAGGCAGCAGGAAAGCCTGCAGCCCCCAGGTCTGTGGGGCTACGCAAGCGGTTCCCAAAGAGCTTTAGAACAAGGCATCGTTTTCCCTGCTGGCTCTTTGGGCGTGGGACCAATCTCCAGACATATGGCCATTTTTGTGCCTGGCGTGACGCCATGTGGGAAAGGGTGGTTTTGAGGCTGAAGGCAGCAGGAAAGCCTGCAGCCCCCAGGTGTGTGGGGCCACGCAAGCGGTTCCCAAAGAGCTTTAGAACAAGGCATAGTTTTCCCGGCTGGCTCTTTGGGAAAGGGACCAGTCTCCAGACATATGGCCATTTTTGGGCCTGGCGCGGCGCCAAGTGGGAAAGGGTGGTTTTGAGGCTGAAGGCAGCAGGAAAGCCTGCAGCCCCCAGGTGTGTGGGGCTACGCAAGCGGTTCCCAAAGAGCTTTAGAACAAGGCATAGTTTTCCCTGCTGGCTCTTTGGGCGTGGGACCAGTCTCCAGACATATGGCCATTTTTGTGCCTGGCGTGACGCCATGTGGGAAAGGGTGGTTTTGAGGCTGAAGGCAGCAGGAAAGCCTGCAGCCCCCAGGTCTGTGGGGCTACGCAAGCGGTTCCCAAAGAGCTTTAGAACAAGGCATAGTTTTCCCTGCTGGCTCTTTGTGCGTGGGACCAGTCTCCAGACATATGGCCATTTTTGGGCCTGGCGTGACGCCATGAGGGAAAGGGTGGTTTTGAGGCTGAAGGCAGCAGGAAAGCCTGCAGCCCCCAGGTCTGTGGGGCTACGCAAGCGGTTCCCAAAGAGCTTTAGAACAAGGCATCGTTTTCCCTGCTGGCTCTTTGGGCGTGGGACCAATCTCCAGACATATGGCCATTTTTGTGCCTGGCGTGACACCATGTGGGAAAGGGTGGTTTTGAGGCTGAAGGCAGCAGGAAAGCCTGCAGCCCCCAGGTGTGTGGGGCCACGCAAGCGGTTCCCAAAGAGCTTTAGAACAAGGCATAGTTTTCCCGGCTGGCTCTTTGGGAAAGGGACCAGTCTCCAGACATATGGCCATTTTTGGGCCTGGCGCGGCGCCAAGTGGGAAAGGGTGGTTTTGAGGCTGAAGGCAGCAGGAAAGCCTGCAGCCCCCAGGTGTGTGGGGCTACGCAAGCGGTTCCCAAAGAGCTTTAGAACAAGGCATAGTTTTCCCTGCTGGCTCTTTGGGCGTGGGACCAATCTCCAGACATATGGCCATTTTTGGGCCTGGCGCGGCACCAAGTGGGAAAGGGTGGTTTTGAGGCTGAAGGCATCAGGAAAGCCTGCAGCCCCCAGGTGTGTGGGGCTACGCAAGCGGTTTCCAAAGAGCTTTAGAACAAGGCATAGTTTTCCCTGCTGGCTCTTTGGGCGTGGGACCAATCTCCAGACATATGGCCATTTTTGGGCCTGGCGCGGCACCAAGTGGGAAAGGGTGGTTTTGAGGCTGAAGGCAGCAGGAAAGCCTGCAGCCCCCAGGTGTGTGGGGCTACGCAAGCGGTTCCCAAAGAGCTTTAGAACAAGGCATAGTTTTCCCTGCTGGCTCTTTGGGCGTGGAACCAATCTCCAGACATATGGCCATTTTTGGGCCTTGCGCGGCGCCAAGTGGGAAAGCGTGCTTTTGAGGCTGAAGAGAGCAGGAAAGCCTGCAGCCCCCAGGTGTGTGGGGCTACGCAAGCGGTTCCCAAAGAGCTTTAGAACAAGGCATAGTTTTCCCTGCTGGCTCTTTGGGCGTGGAACCAATCTCCAGACATATGGCCATTTTTGTGCCTGGCGCGGCGCCAAGTGCGAAAGGGTTCTTCTGAGGCTGAAGAGAGCAGGAAAGCCTGCAGCCCCCAGGTGTGTGGGGCTACGCAAGCCGTTCCCAAAGAGCTTTAGAACAAGGCATCGTTTTCCCTGCTGGCTCTTTGGGCGTGGAACAAATCTCCAGACATATGGCCATTTTTGTGCCTGGCGCGGCGCCAAGTGCGAAAGGGTTCTTCTGAGGCTGAAGAGAGCAGGAAAGCCTGCAGCCCCCAGGTGTGTGGGGCTACGCAAGCGGTTCCCAAAGAGCTTTAGAACAAGGCATAGTTTTCCCTGCTGGCTCTTTGGGCGTGGGACTAGTCTCCAGACATATGGCCATTTCTATGCCTGGCGTGACGCCATGTGGGAAAGGGTGGTTTTGAGGCTGAAGGCAGCAGGAAAGCCTGCAGCCCCCAGGAGTGTGGGGCTACGCAAGCGGTTCCCAAAGAGCTTTAGAACAAGGCATAGTTTTCCCTGCTGGCTCTTTGGGCGTGCGACCAGTCTCCAGCCATATGGCTATTTTTGGGCATGGCACGGCGCGAAGTGGGAAATGGTGGTTTTGAGGCTGAAGGCAGCAGGAAAGCCTGCAGCCCCCAGGTGTGTGGGGCTACGCAAGCCGTTCCCAAAGAGCTTTAGAACAAGGCATAGTTTTCCCTGCTGGCTCTTTGGGCGTGGGACCAGTCTCCAGCCATATGGCCATTTTTGGGCCTGGCGCGGCGCCAAGTGGGAAAGGGTGGTATTGAGGCTGAAGGCAGCAGTAAAGCCTGCAGCCCCCAGGTGTGTGGGGCTACGCAAGCGGTTCCCAAAGAGCTTTAGAACAAGGCATAGTTTTCCCTGCTGGCTCTTTGGGTGTGGGACCAGTCTCCAGACATATGGCCATTTTTGTGCCTGGCACGGGGCCAAGTGGGAAAGGGTTCTTCTGAGGCTGAAGAGAGCAGGAGAGTCTGCAGCCCGCAGGTGTGTGGGGCTACGCAAGCGGTTCCCAAAGAGCTTTAGAACAAGGCATAGTTTTCCTTGCTGGCTCTTTGGGCGTGGGACCAATCTCAAGACATATGGCCATTTTTGTGCCTGGCGCGGCGCCAAGTGGGAAAGGGTGCTTTTGAGGCTGAAGGCAGCAGGAAAGCCTGCAGCCCCCAGGTGTGTGGGGCTACGCAAGCGGTTCCCAAAGAGCTTTAGAACAAGGCATAGTTTTCCCTGCTGGCTCTTTGGGCGTGGGACCAGTCTCCAGATATATGGCCATTTTTGTGCCTGGCGTGAAGCCATGTGGGAAAGGGTGGTTTTGAGGCTGAAGGCAGCAGGAAAGCCTGCAGCCCCCAGGTGTGTGGGGCTATGCAAACGGTTCCCAAAGAGCTTTAGAACAAGGCATAATTTTCCCTGCTGGCTCTTTGGGCGTGGGACCAACCTCCAGACATATGGCCATTTTTGGGCCTGGCGTGACGCCAAGTGGGAAAGGGTGGTTTTGAGGCTGAAGGCAGCAGGAAAGCCTGCAGCCCCCAGGTGTGTGGGGCTACGCAAGCGGTTCCCAAAGAGCTTTAGAACAAGGCATAGTTTTTCCTGCTGGCTCTTTGGGCGTGGGACCAGTGTCCAGACATATGGCCATTTTTTTGCCTGGCGCGGCGCCAAGTGGGAAAGGGTGCTTTTGAGGCTGAAGAGAGCAGGAAAGCCTGCAGCCCCCAGGTGTGTGGGGCTACGCAAGCGGTTCCCAAAGAGCTTTAGAACAAGGCATAGTTTTCCCTGCTGGCTCTTTGGGCGTGGAACCAATCTCCAGACATATGGCTATTTTTGGGCCTGGTGCGGCGCCAAGTGCGAAACGGTTCTTCTGAGGCTGAAGAGAGCAGGAAAGCCTGCAGCCCCCAGGTGTTTGGGGCTACGCAAGCGGTTCCCAAAGAGCTTTAGAACAAGGCATAGTTTTCCCTGCTGGCTCTTTGGGCGTGGGACCAGTCTCCAGACATATGGCCATTTTTGGGCCTGGCGCGGCGCCAAGTGGGAAAGGGTGGTTTTGAGGCTGAAGGCAGCAGGAAAGCCTGCAGCCCCCAGGAGTGTGGGGCTACGCAAGCGGTTCCCAAAGAGCTTTAGAACAAGGCATAGTTTTCCCTGCTGGCTCTTTGGGCGTGGGACTAGTCTCCAGACATATGGCCATTTCTATGCCTGGCGTGACGCCATGTGGGAAAGGGTGGTTTTGAGGCTGAAGGCAGCAGGAAAGCCTGCAGCCCCCAGGAGTGTGGGGCTACGCAAGCGGTTCCCAAAGAGCTTTAGAACAAGGCATAGTTTTCCCTGCTGGCTCTTTGGGCGTGCGACCAGTCTCCAGCCATATGGCTATTTTTGGGCATGGCACGGCGCGAAGTGGGAAATGGTGGTTTTGAGGCTGAAGGCAGCAGGAAAGCCTGCAGCCCCCAGGTGTGTGGGGCTACGCAAGCCGTTCCCAAAGAGCTTTAGAACAAGGCATAGTTTTCCCTGCTGGCTCTTTGGGCGTGGGACCAGTCTCCAGCCATATGGCCATTTTTGGGCCTGGCGCGGCGCCAAGTGGGAAAGGGTGGTATTGAGGCTGAAGGCAGCAGTAAAGCCTGCAGCCCCCAGGTGTGTGGGGCTACGCAAGCGGTTCCCAAAGAGCTTTAGAACAAGGCATAGTTTTCCCTGCTGGCTCTTTGGGTGTGGGACCAGTCTCCAGACATATGGCCATTTTTGTGCCTGGCACGGGGCCAAGTGGGAAAGGGTTCTTCTGAGGCTGAAGAGAGCAGGAGAGTCTGCAGCCCGCAGGTGTGTGGGGCTACGCAAGCGGTTCCCAAAGAGCTTTAGAACAAGGCATAGTTTTCCTTGCTGGCTCTTTGGGCGTGGGACCAATCTCAAGACATATGGCCATTTTTGTGCCTGGCGCGGCGCCAAGTGGGAAAGGGTGCTTTTGAGGCTGAAGGCAGCAGGAAAGCCTGCAGCCCCCAGGTGTGTGGGGCTACGCAAGCGGTTCCCAAAGAGCTTTAGAACAAGGCATAGTTTTCCCTGCTGGCTCTTTGGGCGTGGGACCAGTCTCCAGATATATGGCCATTTTTGTGCCTGGCGTGAAGCCATGTGGGAAAGGGTGGTTTTGAGGCTGAAGGCAGCAGGAAAGCCTGCAGCCCCCAGGTGTGTGGGGCTATGCAAACGGTTCCCAAAGAGCTTTAGAACAAGGCATAATTTTCCCTGCTGGCTCTTTGGGCGTGGGACCAACCTCCAGACATATGGCCATTTTTGGGCCTGGCGTGACGCCAAGTGGGAAAGGGTGGTTTTGAGGCTGAAGGCAGCAGGAAAGCCTGCAGCCCCCAGGTGTGTGGGGCTACGCAAGCGGTTCCCAAAGAGCTTTAGAACAAGGCATAGTTTTTCCTGCTGGCTCTTTGGGCGTGGGACCAGTGTCCAGACATATGGCCATTTTTTTGCCTGGCGCGGCGCCAAGTGGGAAAGGGTGCTTTTGAGGCTGAAGAGAGCAGGAAAGCCTGCAGCCCCCAGGTGTGTGGGGCTACGCAAGCGGTTCCCAAAGAGCTTTAGAACAAGGCATAGTTTTCCCTGCTGGCTCTTTGGGCGTGGAACCAATCTCCAGACATATGGCTATTTTTGGGCCTGGTGCGGCGCCAAGTGCGAAACGGTTCTTCTGAGGCTGAAGAGAGCAGGAAAGCCTGCAGCCCCCAGGTGTTTGGGGCTACGCAAGCGGTTCCCAAAGAGCTTTAGAACAAGGCATAGTTTTCCCTGCTGGCTCTTTGGGCGTGGGACCAGTCTCCAGACATATGGCCATTTTTGGGCCTGGCGCGGCGCCAAGTGGGAAAGGGTGGTTTTGAGGCTGAAGGCCGCAGGAGAAGCCTGCAGCCCCCAGGTGTGTGGGGCTACGCAAGCGGTTCCCAAAGAGCTTTAGAACAAGGCATAGTTTTCCCTGCTGGCTCTTTGGGCGTGGGACCAGTCTCCAGACATATGGCCATTTTTGTGCCTGGCGCGGCGCCAAGTGGGAAAGGGTGGTTTTGAGGCTGAAGGCAGCAGGAAAGCCTGCAGCCCCCAGGTGTGTGGGGCTACGCAAGCGGTTCCCAAAGAGCTTTAGAACAAGGCATAATTTTCCCTGCTGGCTCTTTGGGCGTGGGACCAACCTCCAGACATATGGCCATTTTTGGGCCTGGCGTGACGCCAAGTGGGAAAGGGTGGTTTTGAGGCTGAAGGCAGCAGGAAAGCCTGCAGCCCCCAGGTGTGTGGGGCTACGCAAGCGGTTCCCAAAGAGCTTTAGAACAAGGCATAGTTTTTCCTGCTGGCTCTTTGGGCGTGGGACCAGTGTCCAGACATATGGCCATTTTTTTGCCTGGCGCGGCGCCAAGTGGGAAAGGGTGCTTTTGAGGCTGAAGAGAGCAGGAAAGCCTGCAGCCCCCAGGTGTGTGGGGCTACGCAAGCGGTTCCCAAAGAGCTTTAGAACAAGGCATAGTTTTCCCTGCTGGCTCTTTGGGCGTGGAACCAATCTCCAGACATATGGCTATTTTTGGGCCTGGTGCGGCGCCAAGTGCGAAACGGTTCTTCTGAGGCTGAAGAGAGCAGGAAAGCCTGCAGCCCCCAGGTGTTTGGGGCTACGCAAGCGGTTCCCAAAGAGCTTTAGAACAAGGCATAGTTTTCCCTGCTGGCTCTTTGGGCGTGGGACCAGTCTCCAGACATATGGCCATTTTTGGGCCTGGCGCGGCGCCAAGTGGGAAAGGGTGGTTTTGAGGCTGAAGGCCGCAGGAGAAGCCTGCAGCCCCCAGGTGTGTGGGGCTACGCAAGCGGTTCCCAAAGAGCTTTAGAACAAGGCATAGTTTTCCCTGCTGGCTCTTTGGGCGTGGGACCAGTCTCCAGACATATGGCCATTTTTGTGCCTGGCGCGGCGCCAAGTGGGAAAGGGTGGTTTTGAGGCTGAAGGCAGCAGGAAAGCCTGCAGCCCCCAGGTGTGTGGGGCTACGCAAGCGGTTCCCAAAGAGCTTTAGAACAAGGCATTGTTTTCCCTGCTGGCTCTTTGGGCGTGGGACCAACCTCCAGACATATGGCCATTTTTGTGCCTTGCGTGACGCCATGTGGGAAAAGGTGGTTTTGAGGCTGAAGGCAGCAGGAAAGCCTGCAGCCCGCAGGTGTGTGGGGCTACGCAAGCGGTTCCCAAAGAGCTTTAGAACAAGGCATAGTTTTCCCTGCTGGCTCTTTGGGCGTGGAACCAATCTCCAGACATATGGCCATTTTTGGGCCTGGCGCGTACGCAACCTGAAGCAGTTTGAAGTTTGAAGCAGTTCCGAGAAAGTCTAAGCATAATCCTCACTTTTCCCTCCTGGCACTTTCCCTGTAGGAGATACCGCAAGACGTTTCTGTATATTGGGCACAGCGCTCTGCAGGGTGTTAGCAGAGAGTTTCCCGGGACAGTGAAACCCTATATCAGAGACACTGAGAAGAAGCCCCAATGTTCCCTCCAGGCACTTTCAGTGTGGGTGCCTTCTCCACGTGGTTCCTGGTTTCACTGCAGCTCTGAAGAGAATGTTAGCAAAGAGGTAATCGGGACAGTGCAAACAGTACTCAAAGACAGGGAGAGCAAGCTCTCTCTTGGCACTTTGGATGTGGGACATACAGCGAGATGTTTGCTGCTTTTACATTTGGCTGTTGGGAGATTTACAGCACAAAGATATCTAGTTGATTTGAAGCAGTTCCGAGAAAGTCTAAACATAATCCTCACTTTTCCCTCCTGGCACTTTCCCTGTAGGAGATACCGCAAGACGTTTCTGTATATTGGGCACAGCGCTCTGCAGGGTGTTAGCAGAGAGTTTCCCGGGACAGTGAAACCCTATATCAGAGACACTGAGAAGAAGCCCCAATGTTCCCTCCAGGCACTTTCAGTGTGGGTGCCTTCTCCACGTGGTTCCTGGTTTCACTGCAGCTCTGAAGAGAATGTTAGCAAAGAGGTAATCGGGACAGTGCAAACAGTACTGAAAGACAGGGAGAGCAAGCTCTCTCTTGGCACTTTGGATGTGGGACATACAGCGAGATGTTTGCTGCTTTTACATTTGGCTGTTGGGAGATTTACAGCACAAAGATATCTAGTTGATTTGAAGCAGTTCCGAGAAAGTCTAAACATAATCCTCACTTTTCCCTCCTGGCACTTTCCCTGTAGGGGATACCGCAAGACGTTTCTGTATATTGGGCACAGCGCTCTGCAGGGTGTTAGCAGAGAGTTTCCCGGGACAGTGAAACCCGACATCAGAGACACTGAGAAGAAGCCCCAATGTTCCCTCCAGGCACTTTCAGTGTGGGTGCCTTCTCCACGTGGTTCCTGGTTTCACTGCAGCTCTGAAGAGAATGTTAGCAAAGAGGTAATCGGGACAGTGCAAACAGTACTCAAAATACAGGGAGAGCAAGTTCTCTCTTGGCACTTTGGATGTGGGACATACAGCGAGATGTTTGCTGCTTTTACATTTGGCTGTTGGGAGATTTACAGCACAAAGATATCTAGTTGATTTGAAGCAGTTCCGAGAAAGTCTAAACATAATCCTCACTTTTCCCTCCTGGCACTTTCCCTGTAGGAGGTACCGCAATACGTTTCTGTATATTGGGCACAGCGCTGTGCAGGGTGTTAGCAGAGAGTTTCCCGGGACAGTGAAACCCGACATCAGAGACACTGAGAAGAAGCCCCAATGTTCCCTCCAGGCACTTTCAGTGTGGGTGCCTTCTCCACGTGGTTCCTGGTTTCACTGCAGCTCTGAAGAGAATGTTAGCAAAGAGGTAATTGGGACAGTGCAAACAGTACTCAAAGACAGGGAGAGCAAGCTCTACATTACTCTCTTGGCACTTTGGATGTGGGACATACAGCGAGATGTTTGCTGCTTTTACATTTGGCTGTTGGGAGATTTACAGCACAAAGATATCTAGTTGATTTGAAGCAGTTCCGAGAAAGTCTAAACATAATCCTCACTTTTCCCTCCTGGCACTTTCCCTGTAGGAGATACCGCAAGACTTTTCTGTATATTGGGCACAGCGCTCTGCAGGGTGTTAGCAGAGAGTTTCCCGGGACAGTGAAACCCTATATCAGAGACACTGAGAAGAAGCCCCAACGTTCCTTCCAGGCACTTTCAGTGTGGGTGCCTTCTCCACGTGGTTCCTGGTTTCACTGCAGCTCTGAAGAGAATGTTAGCAAAGAGGTAATCGGGACAGTGCAAACAGTACTCAAAGACAGGGAGAGCAAGCTCTCTCTTGGCACTTTGGATGTGGGACATACAGCGAGATGTTTGCTGCTTTTACATTTGGCTGTTGGGAGATTTACAGCACAAAGATATCTAGTTGATTTGAAGCAGTTCCGAGAAAGTCTAAATATAATCCTCACTTTTCCCTCCTGGCACTTTCCCTGTAGGAGATACCGCAAGACGTTTCTGTATATTGGGCACAGCGCTCTGCAGGGTGTTAGCAGAGAGTTTCCCGGGACAGTGAAACCCGACATCAGAGACACTGAGAAGAAGCCCCAATGTTCCCTCCAGGCACTTTCAGTGTGGGTGCCTTCTCCACGTGGTTCCTGGTTTCACTGCAGCTCTGAAGAGAATGTTAGCAAAGAGGTAATCGGGACAGTGCAAACAGTACTCAAAGACAGGGAGAGCAAGCTCTACATTCCTCTCTTGGCACTTTGGATGTGGGACATACAGCGAGATGTTTGCTGCTTTTGCGTTTGGCTGTTGG
This sequence comes from Chroicocephalus ridibundus, assembly GCF_963924245.1. NCBI lineage: Eukaryota > Metazoa > Chordata > Aves > Charadriiformes > Laridae > Chroicocephalus > Chroicocephalus ridibundus. The sequence continues at coordinate 199,381 of NW_026961787.1, forward strand.
GAGATTTACAGCACAAAGATATCTAGTTGATTTGAAGCAGTTCCGAGAAAGTCTAAGCATAATCCTCACTTTTCCCTCCTGGCACTTTCCCTGTAGGGGATACCGCAAGACATTTCTGTATATTGGGCACAGCGCTGTGCAGGGTGTTAGCAGAGACTTTCCCGGGACAGTGAAACCCTATGTCAGAGACACTGAGAAGAAGCCCCAATGTTCCCTCCAGGCACTTTCAGTGTGGGTGGCTTCTCCACGTGGTTCCTGGTTTCACTGCAGCTCTGAAGAGAATGTTAGCAAAGAGGTAATCGGGACAGCGCAAACAGTACTCAAAGACAGGGAGAGCAAGCTCTCTCTTGGCACTTTGGATGTGGGACATACAGCGAGATGTTTGCTGCTTTTACATTTGGCTGTTGGGAGATTTACAGCACAAAGATATCTAGTTGATTTGAAGCAGTTCCGAGAAAGTCTAAACATAATCCTCACTTTTCCCTCCTGGCACTTTCCCTGTAGGGGATACCGCAAGACATTTCTGTATATAGGGCACAGCGCTCTGCAGGGTGTTAGCAGAGAGTTTCCCGGGACAGTGAAACCCTATATCAGAGACACTGAGAAGAAGCCCCAATGTTCCCTCCAGGCACTTTCAGTGTGGGTGGCTTCTCCACGTGGTTCCTGGTTTCACTGCAGCTCTGAAGAGAATGTTAGCAAAGAGGTAATCGGGACAGCGCAAACAGTACTCAAAGACAGGGAGAGCAAACTCTCTCTTGGCACTTTGGATGTGGGACATACAGCGAGATGTTTGCTGCTTTTACATTTGGCTGTTGGGAGATTTACAGCACAAAGATATCTAGTTGATTTGAAGCAGTTCCGAGAAAGTCTAAACATAATCCTCACTTTTCCCTCCTGGCACTTTCCCTGTAGGAGATACCGCAAGACGTTTCTGTATATTGGGCACAGCGCTCTGCAGGGTGTTAGCAGAGAGTTTCCCGGGACAGTGAAACCCTATATCAGAGACACTGAGAAGAAGCCCCAACGTTCCTTCCAGGCACTTTCAGTGTGGGTGCCTTCTCCACGTGGTTCCTGGTTTCACTGCAGCTCTGAAGAGAATGTTAGCAAAGAGGTAATCGGGACAGTGCAAACAGTACTCAAAGACAGGGAGAGCAAGCTCTCTCTTGGCACTTTGGATGTGGGACATACAGCGAGATGTTTGCTGCTTTTACATTTGGCTGTTGGGAGATTTACAGCACAAAGATATCTAGTTGATTTGAAGCAGTTCCGAGAAAGTCTAAACATAATCCTCACTTTTCCCTCCTGGCACTTTCCCTGTAGGAGATACCGCAAGACGTTTCTGTATATTGGGCACAGCGCTCTGCAGGGTGTTAGCAGAGAGTTTCCCGGGACAGTGAAACCCTATATCAGAGACACTGAGAAGAAGCCCCAATGTTCCCTCCAGGCACTTTCAGTGTGGGTGCCTTCTCCACGTGGTTCCTGGTTTCACTGCAGCTCTGAAGAGAATGTTAGCAAAGAGGTAATCGGGACAGTGCAAACATTACTCAAAGACAGGGAGAGCAAGCTCTACATTACTCTCTTGGCACTTTGGATGTGGGACATACAGCGAGATGTTTGCTGCTTTTGCGTTTGGCTGTTGGGAGATTTAGAGCACAAAGATATCTAGTTGATTTGAAGCAGTTCCGAGAAAGTCTAAACATAATCCTCACTTTTCCCTCCTGGCACTTTCCCTGTAGGAGATACCGCAAGACATTTCTGTATATTGGGCACAGCGCTGTGCAGGGTGTTAGCAGAGACTTTCCCGGGACAGTGAAACCCTATATCAGAGACACTGAGAAGAAGCCCCAATGTTCCCTCCAGGCACTTTCAGTGTGGGTGGCTTCTCCACGTGGTTCCTGGTTTCACTGCAGCTCTGAAGAGAATGTTAGCAAAGAGGTAATCGGGACAGCGCAAACAGTACTCAAAGACAGGGAGAGCAAGCTCTCTCTTGGCACTTTGGATGTGGGACATACAGCGAGATGTTTGCTGCTTTTACATTTGGCTGTTGGGAGATTTACAGCACAAAGATATCTAGTTGATTTGAAGCAGTTCCGAGAAAGTCTAAACATAATCCTCACTTTTCCCTCCTGGCACTTTCCCTGTAGGAGATACCGCAAGACGTTTCTGTATATTGGGCACAGCGCTCTGCAGGGTGTTAGCAGAGAGTTTCCCGGGACAGTGAAACCCTATATCAGAGACACGGAGAAGAAGCCCCAACGTTCCTTCCAGGCACTTTCAGTGTGGGTGCCTTCTCCACGTGGTTCCTGGTTTCACTGCAGCTCTGAAGAGAATGTTAGCAAAGAGGTAATCGGGACAGTGCAAACAGTACTCAAAGACAGGGAGAGCAAGCTCTACATTACTCTCTTGGCACTTTGGATGTGGGACATACAGCGAGATGTTTGCTGCTTTTGCGTTTGGCTGTTGGGAGATTTACAGCACAAAGATATCTAGTTGATTTGAAGCAGTTCCGAGAAAGTCTAAACATAATCCTCACTTTTCCCTCCTGGCACTTTCCCTGTAGGAGATACCGCAAGACGTTTCTGTATATTGGGCACAGCGCTCTGCAGGGTGTTAGCAGAGAGTTTCCCGGGACAGTGAAACCCTATATCAGAGACACTGAGAAGAAGCCCCAATGTTCCCTCCAGGCACTTTCAGTGTGGGTGCCTTCTCCACGTGGTTCCTGGTTTCACTGCAGCTCTGAAGAGAATGTTAGCAAAGAGGTAATCGGGACAGTGCAAACAGTACTCAAAGACAGGGAGAGCAAGCTCTACATTACTCTCTTGGCACTTTGGATGTGGGACATACAGCGAGATGTTTGCTGCTTTTGCGTTTGGCTGTTGGGAGATTTACAGCACAAAGATATCTAGTTGATTTGAAGCAGTTCCGAGAAAGTCTAAGCATAATCCTCACTTTTCCCTCCTGGCACTTTCCCTGTAGGGGATACCGCAAGACATTTCTGTATATTGGGCACAGCGCTGTGCAGGGTGTTAGCAGAGACTCTCCCGGGACAGTGAAACCCTATGTCAGAGACACTGAGAAGAAGCCCCAATGATCCCTCCAGGCACTTTCAGTGTGGGTGCCTTCTCCACGTGGTTCCTGGTTCTACTGCAGCTCTGAGGAGAATGTTAGCAAAGAGGTAATCGGGACAGCGCAAACAGTACTCAAAGACAGGGAGAGCAAGCTCTCTCTTGGCACTTTGGATGTGGGACATACAGCGAGATGTTTGCTGCTTTTACATTTGGCTGTTGGGAGATTTACAGCACAAAGATATCTAGTTGATTTGAAGCAGTTCCGAGAAAGTCTAAACATAATCCTCACTTTTCCCTCCTGGCACTTTCCCTGTAGGAGATACCGCAAGACTTTTCTGTATATTGGGCACAGCGCTCTGCAGGGTGTTAGCAGAGAGTTTCCCGGGACAGTGAAACCCTATATCAGAGACACTGAGAAGAAGCCCCAACGTTCCTTCCAGGCACTTTCAGTGTGGGTGCCTTCTCCACGTGGTTCCTGGTTTCACTGCAGCTCTGAAGAGAATGTTAGCAAAGAGGTAATCGGGACAGTGCAAACAGTACTCAAAGACAGGGAGAGCAAGCTCTCTCTTGGCACTTTGGATGTGGGACATACAGCGAGATGTTTGCTGCTTTTACATTTGGCTGTTGGGAGATTTACAGCACAAAGATATCTAGTTGATTTGAAGCAGTTCCGAGAAAGTCTAAACATAATCCTCACTTTTCCCTCCTGGCACTTTCCCTGTAGGAGATACCGCAAGACGTTTCTGTATATTGGGCACAGCGCTCTGCAGGGTGTTAGCAGAGAGTTTCCCGGGACAGTGAAACCCTATATCAGAGACACTGAGAAGAAGCCCCAATGTTCCCTCCAGGCACTTTCAGTGTGGGTGCCTTCTCCACGTGGTTCCTGGTTTCACTGCAGCTCTGAAGAGAATGTTAGCAAAGAGGTAATCGGGACAGTGCAAACAGTACTCAAAGACAGGGAGAGCAAGCTCTACATTACTCTCTTGGCACTTTGGATGTGGGACATACAGCGAGATGTTTGCTGCTTTTGCGTTTGGCTGTTGGGAGATTTACAGCACAAAGATATCTAGTTGATTTGAAGCAGTTCCGAGAAAGTCTAAACATAATCCTCACTTTTCCCTCCTGGCACTTTCCCTGTAGGAGATACCGCAAGACATTTCTGTATATTGGGCACAGCGCTGTGCAGGGTGTTAGCAGAGACTTTCCCGGGACAGTGAAACCCTATGTCAGAGACACTGAGAAGAAGCCCCAATGTTCCCTCCAGGCACTTTCAGTGTGGGTGCCTTCTCCACGTGGTTCCTGGTTCCACTGCAGCTCTGAAGAGAATGTTAGCAAAGAGGTAATCGGGACAGCGCAAACAGTACTCAAAGACAGGGAGAGCAAGCTCTCTCTTGGCACTTTGGATGTGGGACATACAGCGAGATGTTTGCTGCTTTTACATTTGGCTGTTGGGAGATTTACAGCACAAAGATATCTAGTTGATTTGAAGCAGTTCCGAGAAAGTCTAAACATAATCCTCACTTTTCCCTCCTGGCACTTTCCCTGTAGGAGATACCGCAAGACTTTTCTGTATATTGGGCACAGCGCTCTGCAGGGTGTTAGCAGAGAGTTTCCCGGGACAGTGAAACCCTATATCAGAGACACTGAGAAGAAGCCCCAACGTTCCTTCCAGGCACTTTCAGTGTGGGTGCCTTCTCCACGTGGTTCCTGGTTTCACTGCAGCTCTGAAGAGAATGTTAGCAAAGAGGTAATCGGGACAGTGCAAACAGTACTCAAAGACAGGGAGAGCAAGCTCTCTCTTGGCACTTTGGATGTGGGACATACAGCGAGATGTTTGCTGCTTTTGCGTTTGGCTGTTGGGAGATTTACAGCACAAAGATATCTAGTTGATTTGAAGCAGTTCCGAGAAAGTCTAAACATAATCCTCACTTTTCCCTCCTGGCACTTTCCCTGTAGGAGATACCGCAAGACGTTTCTGTATATTGGGCACAGCGCTCTGCAGGGTGTTAGCAGAGAGTTTCCCGGGACAGTGAAACCCTATATCAGAGACACTGAGAAGAAGCCCCAACGTTCCTTCCAGGCACTTTCAGTGTGGGTGCCTTCTCCACGTGGTTCCTGGTTTCACTGCAGCTCTGAAGAGAATGTTAGCAAAGAGGTAATCGGGACAGTGCAAACAGTACTCAAAGACAGGGAGAGCAAGCTCTCTCTTGGCACTTTGGATGTGGGACATACAGCGAGATGTTTGCTGCTTTTACATTTGGCTGTTGGGAGATTTACAGCACAAAGCTATGTAGTTGATTTGAAGCAGTTCCGAGAAAGTCTAAACATAATCCTCACTTTTCCCTCCTGGCACTTTCCCTGTAGGAGATACCGCAAGACGTTTCTGTATATTGGGCACAGCGCTCTGCAGGGTGTTAGCAGAGAGTTTCCCGGGACAGTGAAACCCTATATCAGAGACACTGAGAAGAAGCCCCAACGTTCCCTCCAGGCACTTTCAGTGTGGGTGCCTTCTCCACGTGGTTCCTGGTTTCACTGCAGCTCTGAAGAGAATGTTAGCAAAGAGGTAATCGGGACAGTGCAAACAGTACTCAAAGACAGGGAGAGCGAGCTCTCTCTTGGCACTTTGGATGTGGGACATACAGCGAGATGTTTGCTGCTTTTACATTTGGCTGTTGGGAGATTTACAGCACAAAGATATCTAGTTGATTTGAAGCAGTTCCGAGAAAGTCTAAACATAATCCTCACTTTTCCCTCCCGGCACTTTCCCTGTAGGAGATACCGCAAGACGTTTCTGTATATTTGGCACAGCGCTCTGCAGGGTGTTAGCAGAGAGTTTCCCGGGACAGTGAAACCCTATATCAGAGACACTGAGAAGAAGCCCCAATGTTCCCTCCAGGCACTTTCAGTGTGGGTGCCTTCTCCACGTGGTTCCTGGTTTCACTGCAGCTCTGAAGAGAATGTTAGCAAAGAGGTAATCGGGACAGTGCAAACAGTACTCAAAGACAGGGAGAGCAAGCTCTCTCTTGGCACTTTGGATGTGGGACATACAGCGAGATGTTTGCTGCTTTTACATTTGGCTGTTGGGAGATTTACAGCACAAAGATATCTAGTTGATTTGAAGCAGTTCCGAGAAAGTCTAAACATAATCCTCACTTTTCCCTCCTGGCACTTTCCCTGTAGGAGATACCGCAAGACGTTTCTGTATATTGGGCACAGCGCTCTGCAGGGTGTTAGCAGAGAGTTTCCCGGGACAGTGAAACCCTATATCAGAGACACTGAGAAGAAGCCCCAATGTTCCCTCCAGGCACTTTCAGTGTGGGTGCCTTCTCCACGTGGTTCCTGGTTTCACTGCAGCTCTGAAGAGAATGTTAGCAAAGAGGTAATCGGGACAGTGCAAACAGTACTCAAAGACAGGGAGAGCAAGCTCTCTCTTGGCACTTTGGATGTGGGACATACAGCGAGATGTTTGCTGCTTTTACATTTGGCTGTTGGGAGATTTACAGCACAAAGATATCTAGTTGATTTGAAGCAGTTCCGAGAAAGTCTAAACATAATCCTCACTTTTCCCTCCTGGCACTTTCCCTGTAGGAGATACCGCAAGACGTTTCTGTATATTGGGCACAGCGCTCTGCAGGGTGTTAGCAGAGAGTTTCCCGGGACAGTGAAACCCTATATCAGAGACACTGAGAAGAAGCCCCAATGTTCCCTCCAGGCACTTTCAGTGTGGGTGCCTTCTCCACGTGGTTCCTGGTTTCACTGCAGCTCTGAAGAGAATGTTAGCAAAGAGGTAATCGGGACAGTGCAAACAGTACTCAAAGACAGGGAGAGCAAGCTCTACATTACTCTCTTGGCACTTTGGATGTGGGACATACAGCGAGATGTTTGCTGCTTTTACATTTGGCTGTTGGGAGATTTACAGCACAAAGATATCTAGTTGATTTGAAGCAGTTCCGAGAAAGTCTAAACATAATCCTCACTTTTCCCTCCTGGCACTTTCCCTGTAGGAGATACCGCAAGACGTTTCTGTATATTGGGCACAGCGCTCTGCAGGGTGTTAGCAGAGAGTTTCCCGGGACAGTGAAACCCTATATCAGAGACACTGAGAAGAAGCCCCAACGTTCCTTCCAGGCACTTTCAGTGTGGGTGCCTTCTCCACGTGGTTCCTGGTTTCACTGCAGCTCTGAAGAGAATGTTAGCAAAGAGGTAATCGGGACAGTGCAAACAGTACTCAAAGACAGGGAGAGCAAGCTCTCTCTTGGCACTTTGGATGTGGGACATACAGCGAGATGTTTGCTGCTTTTACATTTGGCTGTTGGGAGATTTACAGCACAAAGATATCTAGTTGATTTGAAGCAGTTCCGAGAAAGTCTAAACATAATCCTCACTTTTCCCTCCTGGCACTTTCCCTGTAGGAGATACCGCAAGACGTTTCTGTATATTGGGCACAGCGCTCTGCAGGGTGTTAGCAGAGAGTTTCCCGGGACAGTGAAACCCTATATCAGAGACACTGAGAAGAAGCCCCAACGTTCCTTCCAGGCACTTTCAGTGTGGGTGCCTTCTCCACGTGGTTCCTGGTTTCACTGCAGCTCTGAAGAGAATGTTAGCAAAGAGGTAATCGGGACAGTGCAAACAGTACTCAAAGACAGGGAGAGCAAGCTCTCTCTTGGCACTTTGGATGTGGGACATACAGCGAGATGTTTGCTGCTTTTGCGTTTGGCTGTTGGGAGATTTACAGCACAAAGATATCTAGTTGATTTGAAGCAGTTCCGAGAAAGTCTAAACATAATCCTCACTTTTCCCTCCTGGCACTTTCCCTGTAGGAGATACCGCAAGACGTTTCTGTATATTGGGCACAGCGCTCTGCAGGGTGTTAGCAGAGAGTTTCCCGGGACAGTGAAACCCTATATCAGAGACACTGAGAAGAAGCCCCAACGTTCCTTCCAGGCACTTTCAGTGTGGGTGCCTTCTCCACGTGGTTCCTGGTTTCACTGCAGCTCTGAAGAGAATGTTAGCAAAGAGGTAATCGGGACAGTGCAAACAGTACTCAAAGACAGGGAGAGCAAGCTCTCTCTTGGCACTTTGGATGTGGGACATACAGCGAGATGTTTGCTGCTTTTACATTTGGCTGTTGGGAGATTTACAGCACAAAGCTATCTAGTTGATTTGAAGCAGTTCCGAGAAAGTCTAAACATAATCCTCACTTTTCCCTCCTGGCACTTTCCCTGTAGGAGATACCGCAAGACGTTTCTGTATATTGGGCACAGCGCTCTGCAGGGTGTTAGCAGAGAGTTTCCCGGGACAGTGAAACCCTATATCAGAGACACTGAGAAGAAGCCCCAACGTTCCCTCCAGGCACTTTCAGTGTGGGTGCCTTCTCCACGTGGTTCCTGGTTTCACTGCAGCTCTGAAGAGAATGTTAGCAAAGAGGTAATCGGGACAGTGCAAACAGTACTCAAAGACAGGGAGAGCAAGCTCTCTCTTGGCACTTTGGATGTGGGACATACAGCGAGATGTTTGCTGCTTTTACATTTGGCTGTTGGGAGATTTACAGCACAAAGATATCTAGTTGATTTGAAGCAGTTCCGAGAAAGTCTAAACATAATCCTCACTTTTCCCTCCTGGCACTTTCCCTGTAGGAGATACCGCAAGACGTTTCTGTATATTTGGCACAGCGCTCTGCAGGGTGTTAGCAGAGACTTTCCCGGGACAGTGAAACCCTATATCAGAGACACTGAGAAGAAGCCCCAATGTTCCCTCCAGGCACTTTCAGTGTGGGTGCCTTCTCCACGTGGTTCCTGGTTTCACTGCAGCTCTGAAGAGAATGTTAGCAAAGAGGTAATCGGGACAGTGCAAACAGTACTCAAAGACAGGGAGAGCAAGCTCTCTCTTGGCACTTTGGATGTGGGACATACAGCGAGATGTTTGCTGCTTTTACATTTGGCTGTTGGGAGATTTACAGCACAAAGATATCTAGTTGATTTGAAGCAGTTCCGAGAAAGTCTAAACATAATCCTCACTTTTCCCTCCCGGCACTTTCCCTGTAGGAGATACCGCAAGACGTTTCTGTATATTGGGCACAGCGCTCTGCAGGGTGTTAGCAGAGAGTTTCCCGGGACAGTGAAACCCTATATCAGAGACACTGAGAAGAAGCCCCAATGTTCCCTCCAGGCACTTTCAGTGTGGGTGCCTTCTCCACGTGGTTCCTGGTTTCACTGCAGCTCTGAAGAGAATGTTAGCAAAGAGGTAATCGGGACAGTGCAAACAGTACTCAAAGACAGGGAGAGCAAGCTCTCTCTTGGCACTTTGGATGTGGGACATACAGCGAGATGTTTGCTGCTTTTACATTTGGCTGTTGGGAGATTTACAGCACAAAGATATCTAGTTGATTTGAAGCAGTTCCGAGAAAGTCTAAACATAATCCTCACTTTTCCCTCCTGGCACTTTCCCTGTAGGAGATACCGCAAGACGTTTCTGTATATTGGGCACAGCGCTCTGCAGGGTGTTAGCAGAGAGTTTCCCGGGACAGTGAAACCCTATATCAGAGACACTGAGAAGAAGCCCCAATGTTCCCTCCAGGCACTTTCAGTGTGGGTGCCTTCTCCACGTGGTTCCTGGTTTCACTGCAGCTCTGAAGAGAATGTTAGCAAAGAGGTAATCGGGACAGTGCAAACAGTACTGAAAGACAGGGAGAGCAAGCTCTCTCTTGGCACTTTGGATGTGGGACATACAGCGAGATGTTTGCTGCTTTTACATTTGGCTGTTGGGAGATTTACAGCACAAAGATATCTAGTTGATTTGAAGCAGTTCCGAGAAAGTCTAAACATAATCCTCACTTTTCCCTCCTGGCACTTTCCCTGTAGGAGATACCGCAAGACGTTTCTGTATATTGGGCACAGCGCTCTGCAGGGTGTTAGCAGAGAGTTTCCCGGGACAGTGAAACCCTATATCAGAGACACTGAGAAGAAGCCCCAATGTTCCCTCCAGGCACTTTCAGTGTGGGTGCCTTCTCCACGTGGTTCCTGGTTTCACTGCAGCTCTGAAGAGAATGTTAGCAAAGAGGTAATCGGGACAGTGCAAACAGTACTCAAAGACAGGGAGAGCAAGCTCTCTCTTGGCACTTTGGATGTGGGACATACAGCGAGATGTTTGCTGCTTTTACATTTGGCTGTTGGGAGATTTACAGCACAAAGATATCTAGTTGATTTGAAGCAGTTCCGAGAAAGTCTAAACATAATCCTCACTTTTCCCTCCTGGCACTTTCCCTGTAGGAGATACCGCAAGACGTTTCTGTATATTGGGCACAGCGCTCTGCAGGGTGTTAGCAGAGAGTTTCCCGGGACAGTGAAACCCTATATCAGAGACACTGAGAAGAAGCCCCAATGTTCCCTCCAGGCACTTTCAGTGTGGGTGCCTTCTCCACGTGGTTCCTGGTTTCACTGCAGCTCTGAAGAGAATGTTAGCAAAGAGGTAATCGGGACAGTGCAAACAGTACTCAAAGACAGGGAGAGCAAGCTCTACATTACTCTCTTGGCACTTTGGATGTGGGACATACAGCGAGATGTTTGCTGCTTTTGCGTTTGGCTGTTGGGAGATTTACAGCACAAAGATATCTAGTTGATTTGAAGCAGTTCCGAGAAAGTCTAAACATAATCCTCACTTTTCCCTCCTGGCACTTTCCCTGTAGGAGATACCGCAAGACATTTCTGTATATTGGGCACAGCGCTGTGCAGGGTGTTAGCAGAGACTTTCCCGGGACAGTGAAACCCTATGTCAGAGACACTGAGAAGAAGCCCCAATGTTCCCTCCAGGCACTTTCAGTGTGGGTGCCTTCTCCACGTGGTTCCTGGTTCCACTGCAGCTCTGAAGAGAATGTTAGCAAAGAGGTAATCGGGACAGCGCAAACAGTACTCAAAGACAGGGAGAGCAAGCTCTCTCTTGGCACTTTGGATGTGGGACATACAGCGAGATGTTTGCTGCTTTTACATTTGGCTGTTGGGAGATTTACAGCACAAAGATATCTAGTTGATTTGAAGCAGTTCCGAGAAAGTCTAAACATAATCCTCACTTTTCCCTCCTGGCACTTTCCCTGTAGGAGATACCGCAAGACTTTTCTGTATATTGGGCACAGCGCTCTGCAGGGTGTTAGCAGAGAGTTTCCCGGGACAGTGAAACCCTATATCAGAGACACTGAGAAGAAGCCCCAACGTTCCTTCCAGGCACTTTCAGTGTGGGTGCCTTCTCCACGTGGTTCCTGGTTTCACTGCAGCTCTGAAGAGAATGTTAGCAAAGAGGTAATCGGGACAGTGCAAACAGTACTCAAAGACAGGGAGAGCAAGCTCTCTCTTGGCACTTTGGATGTGGGACATACAGCGAGATGTTTGCTGCTTTTACATTTGGCTGTTGGGAGATTTACAGCACAAAGATATCTAGTTGATTTGAAGCAGTTCCGAGAAAGTCTAAACATAATCCTCACTTTTCCCTCCTGGCACTTTCCCTGTAGGAGATACCGCAAGACGTTTCTGTATATTGGGCACAGCGCTCTGCAGGGTGTTAGCAGAGAGTTTCCCGGGACAGTGAAACCCTATATCAGAGACACTGAGAAGAAGCCCCAACGTTCCTTCCAGGCACTTTCAGTGTGGGTGCCTTCTCCACGTGGTTCCTGGTTTCACTGCAGCTCTGAAGAGAATGTTAGCAAAGAGGTAATCGGGACAGTGCAAACAGTACTCAAAGACAGGGAGAGCAAGCTCTCTCTTGGCACTTTGGATGTGGGACATACAGCGAGATGTTTGCTGCTTTTGCGTTTGGCTGTTGGGAGATTTACAGCACAAAGATATCTAGTTGATTTGAAGCAGTTCCGAGAAAGTCTAAACATAATCCTCACTTTTCCCTCCTGGCACTTTCCCTGTAGGAGATACCGCAAGACGTTTCTGTATATTGGGCACAGCGCTCTGCAGGGTGTTAGCAGAGAGTTTCCCGGGACAGTGAAACCCTATATCAGAGACACTGAGAAGAAGCCCCAACGTTCCTTCCAGGCACTTTCAGTGTGGGTGCCTTCTCCACGTGGTTCCTGGTTTCACTGCAGCTCTGAAGAGAATGTTAGCAAAGAGGTAATCGGGACAGTGCAAACAGTACTCAAAGACAGGGAGAGCAAGCTCTCTCTTGGCACTTTGGATGTGGGACATACAGCGAGATGTTTGCTGCTTTTACATTTGGCTGTTGGGAGATTTACAGCACAAAGCTATCTAGTTGATTTGAAGCAGTTCCGAGAAAGTCTAAACATAATCCTCACTTTTCCCTCCTGGCACTTTCCCTGTAGGAGATACCGCAAGACGTTTCTGTATATTGGGCACAGCGCTCTGCAGGGTGTTAGCAGAGAGTTTCCCGGGACAGTGAAACCCTATATCAGAGACACTGAGAAGAAGCCCCAACGTTCCCTCCAGGCACTTTCAGTGTGGGTGCCTTCTCCACGTGGTTCCTGGTTTCACTGCAGCTCTGAAGAGAATGTTAGCAAAGAGGTAATCGGGACAGTGCAAACAGTACTCAAAGACAGGGAGAGCAAGCTCTCTCTTGGCACTTTGGATGTGGGACATACAGCGAGATGTTTGCTGCTTTTACATTGGGCTGTTGGGAGATTTACAGCACAAAGATATCTAGTTGATTTGAAGCAGTTCCGAGAAAGTCTAAACATAATCCTCACTTTTCCCTCCTGGCACTTTCCCTGTAGGAGATACCGCAAGACGTTTCTGTATATTTGGCACAGCGCTCTGCAGGGTGTTAGCAGAGACTTTCCCGGGACAGTGAAACCCTATATCAGAGACACTGAGAAGAAGCCCCAATGTTCCCTCCAGGCACTTTCAGTGTGGGTGCCTTCTCCACGTGGTTCCTGGTTTCACTGCAGCTCTGAAGAGAATGTTAGCAAAGAGGTAATCGGGACAGTGCAAACAGTACTCAAAGACAGGGAGAGCAAGCTCTCTCTTGGCACTTTGGATGTGGGACATACAGCGAGATGTTTGCTGCTTTTACATTTGGCTGTTGGGAGATTTACAGCACAAAGATATCTAGTTGATTTGAAGCAGTTCCGAGAAAGTCTAAACATAATCCTCACTTTTCCCTCCCGGCACTTTCCCTGTAGGAGATACCGCAAGACGTTTCTGTATATTGGGCACAGCGTTCTGCAGGGTGTTAGCAGAGAGTTTCCCGGGACAGTGAAACCCTATATCAGAGACACTGAGAAGAAGCCCCAGTGTTCCCTCCAGGCACTTTCAGTGTGGGTGCCTTCTCCACGTGGTTCCTGGTTTCACTGCAGCTCTGAAGAGAATGTTAGCAAAGAGGTAATCGGGACAGTGCAAACAGTACTCAAAGACAGGGAGAGCAAGCTCTCTCTTGGCACTTTGGATGTGGGACATACAGCGAGATGTTTGCTGCTTTTACATTTGGCTGTTGGGAGATTTACAGCACAAAGATATCTAGTTGATTTGAAGCAGTTCCGAGAAAGTCTAAACATAATCCTCACTTTTCCCTCCTGGCACTTTCCCTGTAGGAGATACCGCAAGACGTTTCTGTATATTGGGCACAGCGCTCTGCAGGGTGTTAGCAGAGAGTTTCCCGGGACAGTGAAACCCTATATCAGAGACACTGAGAAGAAGCCCCAACGTTCCTTCCAGGCACTTTCAGTGTGGGTGCCTTCTCCACGTGGTTCCTGGTTTCACTGCAGCTCTGAAGAGAATGTTAGCAAAGAGGTAATCGGGACAGTGCAAACAGTACTCAAAGACAGGGAGAGCAAGCTCTCTCTTGGCACTTTGGATGTGGGACATACAGCGAGATGTTTGCTGCTTTTGCGTTTGGCTGTTGGGAGATTTACAGCACAAAGATATCTAGTTGATTTGAAGCAGTTCCGAGAAAGTCTAAACATAATCCTCACTTTTCCCTCCTGGCACTTTCCCTGTAGGAGATACCGCAAGACGTTTCTGTATATTGGGCACAGCGCTCTGCAGGGTGTTAGCAGAGAGTTTCCCGGGACAGTGAAACCCTATATCAGAGACACTGAGAAGAAGCCCCAACGTTCCTTCCAGGCACTTTCAGTGTGGGTGCCTTCTCCACGTGGTTCCTGGTTTCACTGCAGCTCTGAAGAGAATGTTAGCAAAGAGGTAATCGGGACAGTGCAAACAGTACTCAAAGACAGGGAGAGCAAGCTCTCTCTTGGCACTTTGGATGTGGGACATACAGCGAGATGTTTGCTGCTTTTACATTTGGCTGTTGGGAGATTTACAGCACAAAGCTATCTAGTTGATTTGAAGCAGTTCCGAGAAAGTCTAAACATAATCCTCACTTTTCCCTCCTGGCACTTTCCCTGTAGGAGATACCGCAAGACGTTTCTGTATATTGGGCACAGCGCTCTGCAGGGTGTTAGCAGAGAGTTTCCCGGGACAGTGAAACCCTATATCAGAGACACTGAGAAGAAGCCCCAACGTTCCCTCCAGGCACTTTCAGTGTGGGTGCCTTCTCCACGTGGTTCCTGGTTTCACTGCAGCTCTGAAGAGAATGTTAGCAAAGAGGTAATCGGGACAGTGCAAACAGTACTCAAAGACAGGGAGAGCAAGCTCTCTCTTGGCACTTTGGATGTGGGACATACAGCGAGATGTTTGCTGCTTTTACATTTGGCTGTTGGGAGATTTACAGCACAAAGATATCTAGTTGATTTGAAGCAGTTCCGAGAAAGTCTAAACATAATCCTCACTTTTCCCTCCTGGCACTTTCCCTGTAGGAGATACCGCAAGACGTTTCTGTATATTTGGCACAGCGCTCTGCAGGGTGTTAGCAGAGACTTTCCCGGGACAGTGAAACCCTATATCAGAGACACTGAGAAGAAGCCCCAATGTTCCCTCCAGGCACTTTCAGTGTGGGTGCCTTCTCCACGTGGTTCCTGGTTTCACTGCAGCTCTGAAGAGAATGTTAGCAAAGAGGTAATCGGGACAGTGCAAACAGTACTCAAAGACAGGGAGAGCAAGCTCTCTCTTGGCACTTTGGATGTGGGACATACAGCGAGATGTTTGCTGCTTTTACATTTGGCTGTTGGGAGATTTACAGCACAAAGATATCTAGTTGATTTGAAGCAGTTCCGAGAAAGTCTAAACATAATCCTCACTTTTCCCTCCCGGCACTTTCCCTGTAGGAGATACCGCAAGACGTTTCTGTATATTGGGCACAGCGCTCTGCAGGGTGTTAGCAGAGAGTTTCCCGGGACAGTGAAACCCTATATCAGAGACACTGAGAAGAAGCCCCAATGTTCCCTCCAGGCACTTTCAGTGTGGGTGCCTTCTCCACGTGGTTCCTGGTTTCACTGCAGCTCTGAAGAGAATGTTAGCAAAGAGGTAATCGGGACAGTGCAAACAGTACTCAAAGACAGGGAGAGCAAGCTCTCTCTTGGCACTTTGGATGTGGGACATACAGCGAGATGTTTGCTGCTTTTACATTTGGCTGTTGGGAGATTTACAGCACAAAGATATCTAGTTGATTTGAAGCAGTTCCGAGAAAGTCTAAACATAATCCTCACTTTTCCCTCCTGGCACTTTCCCTGTAGGAGATACCGCAAGACGTTTCTGTATATTGGGCACAGCGCTCTGCAGGGTGTTAGCAGAGAGTTTCCCGGGACAGTGAAACCCTATATCAGAGACACTGAGAAGAAGCCCCAATGTTCCCTCCAGGCACTTTCAGTGTGGGTGCCTTCTCCACGTGGTTCCTGGTTTCACTGCAGCTCTGAAGAGAATGTTAGCAAAGAGGTAATCGGGACAGTGCAAACAGTACTGAAAGACAGGGAGAGCAAGCTCTCTCTTGGCACTTTGGATGTGGGACATACAGCGAGATGTTTGCTGCTTTTACATTTGGCTGTTGGGAGATTTACAGCACAAAGATATCTAGTTGATTTGAAGCAGTTCCGAGAAAGTCTAAACATAATCCTCACTTTTCCCTCCCGGCACTTTCCCTGTAGGAGATACCGCAAGACGTTTCTGTATATTGGGCACAGCGCTCTGCAGGGTGTTAGCAGAGAGTTTCCCGGGACAGTGAAACCCTATATCAGAGACACTGAGAAGAAGCCCCAATGTTCCCTCCAGGCACTTTCAGTGTGGGTGCCTTCTCCACGTGGTTCCTGGTTTCACTGCAGCTCTGAAGAGAATGTTAGCAAAGAGGTAATCGGGACAGTGCAAACAGTACTCAAAGACAGGGAGAGCAAGCTCTCTCTTGGCACTTTGGATGTGGGACATACAGCGAGATGTTTGCTGCTTTTACATTTGGCTGTTGGGAGATTTACAGCACAAAGATATCTAGTTGATTTGAAGCAGTTCCGAGAAAGTCTAAACATAATCCTCACTTTTCCCTCCTGGCACTTTCCCTGTAGGAGATACCGCAAGACGTTTCTGTATATTGGGCACAGCGCTCTGCAGGGTGTTAGCAGAGAGTTTCCCGGGACAGTGAAACCCTATATCAGAGACACTGAGAAGAAGCCCCAATGTTCCCTCCAGGCACTTTCAGTGTGGGTGCCTTCTCCACGTGGTTCCTGGTTTCACTGCAGCTCTGAAGAGAATGTTAGCAAAGAGGTAATCGGGACAGTGCAAACAGTACTGAAAGACAGGGAGAGCAAGCTCTCTCTTGGCACTTTGGATGTGGGACATACAGCGAGATGTTTGCTGCTTTTACATTTGGCTGTTGGGAGATTTACAGCACAAAGATATCTAGTTGATTTGAAGCAGTTCCGAGAAAGTCTAAACATAATCCTCACTTTTCCCTCCTGGCACTTTCCCTGTAGGAGATACCGCAAGACGTTTCTGTATATTGGGCACAGCGCTCTGCAGGGTGTTAGCAGAGAGTTTCCCGGGACAGTGAAACCCTATATCAGAGACACTGAGAAGAAGCCCCAATGTTCCCTCCAGGCACTTTCAGTGTGGGTGCCTTCTCCACGTGGTTCCTGGTTTCACTGCAGCTCTGAAGAGAATGTTAGCAAAGAGGTAATCGGGACAGTGCAAACAGTACTCAAAGACAGGGAGAGCAAGCTCTCTCTTGGCACTTTGGATGTGGGACATACAGCGAGATGTTTGCTGCTTTTACATTTGGCTGTTGAGAGATTTACAGCACAAAGATATCTAGTTGATTTGAAGCAGTTCCGAGAAAGTCTAAACATAATCCTCACTTTTCCCTCCTGGCACTTTCCCTGTAGGAGATACCGCAAGACGTTTCTGTATATTGGGCACAGCGCTCTGCAGGGTGTTAGCAGAGAGTTTCCCGGGACAGTGAAACCCTATATCAGAGACACTGAGAAGAAGCCCCAACGTTCCTTCCAGGCACTTTCAGTGTGGGTGCCTTCTCCACGTGGTTCCTGGTTTCACTGCAGCTCTGAAGAGAATGTTAGCAAAGAGGTAATCGGGACAGTGCAAACAGTACTCAAAGACAGGGAGAGCAAGCTCTCTCTTGGCACTTTGGATGTGGGACATACAGCGAGATGTTTGCTGCTTTTACATTTGGCTGTTGGGAGATTTACAGCACAAAGATATCTAGTTGATTTGAAGCAGTTCCGAGAAAGTCTAAACATAATCCTCACTTTTCCCTCCTGGCACTTTCCCTGTAGGAGATACCGCAAGACGTTTCTGTATATTGGGCACAGCGCTCTGCAGGGTGTTAGCAGAGAGTTTCCCGGGACAGTGAAACCCTATATCAGAGACACTGAGAAGAAGCCCCAACGTCCCTTCCAGGCACTTTCAGTGTGGGTGCCTTCTCCACGTGGTTCCTGGTTTCACTGCAGCTCTGAAGAGAATGTTAGCAAAGAGGTAATCGGGACAGTGCAAACAGTACTCAAAGACAGGGAGAGCAAGCTCTCTCTTGGCACTTTGGATGTGGGACATACAGCGAGATGTTTGCTGCTTTTACATTTGGCTGTTGGGAGATTTACAGCACAAAGATATCTAGTTGATTTGAAGCAGTTCCGAGAAAGTCTAAACATAATCCTCACTTTTCCCTCCTGGCACTTTCCCTGTAGGAGATACCGCAAGACGTTTCTGTATATTGGGCACAGCGCTCTGCAGGGTGTTAGCAGAGAGTTTCCCGGGACAGTGAAACCCTATATCAGAGACACTGAGAAGAAGCCCCAACGTTCCTTCCAGGCACTTTCAGTGTGGGTGCCTTCTCCACGTGGTTCCTGGTTTCACTGCAGCTCTGAAGAGAATGTTAGCAAAGAGGTAATCGGGACAGTGCAAACAGTACTGAAAGACAGGGAGAGCAAGCTCTCTCTTGGCACTTTGGATGTGGGACATACAGCGAGATGTTTGCTGCTTTTACATTTGGCTGTTGGGAGATTTACAGCACAAAGATATCTAGTTGATTTGAAGCAGTTCCGAGAAAGTCTAAACATAATCCTCACTTTTCCCTCCCGGCACTTTCCCTGTAGGAGATACCGCAAGACGTTTCTGTATATTGGGCACAGCGCTCTGCAGGGTGTTAGCAGAGAGTTTCCCGGGACAGTGAAACCCTATATCAGAGACACTGAGAAGAAGCCCCAATGTTCCCTCCAGGCACTTTCAGTGTGGGTGCCTTCTCCACGTGGTTCCTGGTTTCACTGCAGCTCTGAAGAGAATGTTAGCAAAGAGGTAATCGGGACAGTGCAAACAGTACTCAAAGACAGGGAGAGCAAGCTCTCTCTTGGCACTTTGGATGTGGGACATACAGCGAGATGTTTGCTGCTTTTACATTTGGCTGTTGGGAGATTTACAGCACAAAGATATCTAGTTGATTTGAAGCAGTTCCGAGAAAGTCTAAACATAATCCTCACTTTTCCCTCCTGGCACTTTCCCTGTAGGAGATACCGCAAGACGTTTCTGTATATTGGGCACAGCGCTCTGCAGGGTGTTAGCAGAGAGTTTCCCGGGACAGTGAAACCCTATATCAGAGACACTGAGAAGAAGCCCCAATGTTCCCTCCAGGCACTTTCAGTGTGGGTGCCTTCTCCACGTGGTTCCTGGTTTCACTGCAGCTCTGAAGAGAATGTTAGCAAAGAGGTAATCGGGACAGTGCAAACAGTACTGAAAGACAGGGAGAGCAAGCTCTCTCTTGGCACTTTGGATGTGGGACATACAGCGAGATGTTTGCTGCTTTTACATTTGGCTGTTGGGAGATTTACAGCACAAAGATATCTAGTTGATTTGAAGCAGTTCCGAGAAAGTCTAAACATAATCCTCACTTTTCCCTCCTGGCACTTTCCCTGTAGGAGATACCGCAAGACGTTTCTGTATATTGGGCACAGCGCTCTGCAGGGTGTTAGCAGAGAGTTTCCCGGGACAGTGAAACCCTATATCAGAGACACTGAGAAGAAGCCCCAATGTTCCCTCCAGGCACTTTCAGTGTGGGTGCCTTCTCCACGTGGTTCCTGGTTTCACTGCAGCTCTGAAGAGAATGTTAGCAAAGAGGTAATCGGGACAGTGCAAACAGTACTCAAAGACAGGGAGAGCAAGCTCTCTCTTGGCACTTTGGATGTGGGACATACAGCGAGATGTTTGCTGCTTTTACATTTGGCTGTTGAGAGATTTACAGCACAAAGATATCTAGTTGATTTGAAGCAGTTCCGAGAAAGTCTAAACATAATCCTCACTTTTCCCTCCTGGCACTTTCCCTGTAGGAGATACCGCAAGACGTTTCTGTATATTGGGCACAGCGCTCTGCAGGGTGTTAGCAGAGAGTTTCCCGGGACAGTGAAACCCTATATCAGAGACACTGAGAAGAAGCCCCAACGTTCCTTCCAGGCACTTTCAGTGTGGGTGCCTTCTCCACGTGGTTCCTGGTTTCACTGCAGCTCTGAAGAGAATGTTAGCAAAGAGGTAATCGGGACAGTGCAAACAGTACTCAAAGACAGGGAGAGCAAGCTCTCTCTTGGCACTTTGGATGTGGGACATACAGCGAGATGTTTGCTGCTTTTACATTTGGCTGTTGGGAGATTTACAGCACAAAGATATCTAGTTGATTTGAAGCAGTTCCGAGAAAGTCTAAACATAATCCTCACTTTTCCCTCCTGGCACTTTCCCTGTAGGAGATACCGCAAGACGTTTCTGTATATTGGGCACAGCGCTCTGCAGGGTGTTAGCAGAGAGTTTCCCGGGACAGTGAAACCCTATATCAGAGACACTGAGAAGAAGCCCCAACGTCCCTTCCAGGCACTTTCAGTGTGGGTGCCTTCTCCACGTGGTTCCTGGTTTCACTGCAGCTCTGAAGAGAATGTTAGCAAAGAGGTAATCGGGACAGTGCAAACAGTACTCAAAGACAGGGAGAGCAAGCTCTCTCTTGGCACTTTGGATGTGGGACATACAGCGAGATGTTTGCTGCTTTTACATTTGGCTGTTGGGAGATTTACAGCACAAAGATATCTAGTTGATTTGAAGCAGTTCCGAGAAAGTCTAAACATAATCCTCACTTTTCCCTCCTGGCACTTTCCCTGTAGGAGATACCGCAAGACGTTTCTGTATATTGGGCACAGCGCTCTGCAGGGTGTTAGCAGAGAGTTTCCCGGGACAGTGAAACCCTATATCAGAGACACTGAGAAGAAGCCCCAACGTTCCTTCCAGGCACTTTCAGTGTGGGTGCCTTCTCCACGTGGTTCCTGGTTTCACTGCAGCTCTGAAGAGAATGTTAGCAAAGAGGTAATCGGGACAGTGCAAACAGTACTCAAAGACAGGGAGAGCAAGCTCTCTCTTGGCACTTTGGATGTGGGACATACAGCGAGATGTCTGCTGCTTTTACATTTGGCTCTTGGGAGATTTACAGCACAAAGATATCTAGTTGATTTGAAGCAGTTCCGAGAAAGTCTAAACATAATCCTCACTTTTCCCTCCTGGCACTTTCCCTGTAGGAGATACCGCAAGACGTTTCTGTATATTGGGCACAGCGCTCTGCAGGGTGTTAGCAGAGAGTTTCCCGGGACAGTGAAACCCTATATCAGAGACACTGAGAAGAAGCCCCAACGTTCCTTCCAGGCACTTTCAGTGTGGGTGCCTTCTCCACGTGGTTCCTGGTTTCACTGCAGCTCTGAAGAGAATGTTAGCAAAGAGGTAATCGGGACAGTGCAAACAGTACTCAAAGACAGGGAGAGCAAGCTCTCTCTTGGCACTTTGGATGTGGGACATACAGCGAGATGTTTGCTGCTTTTACATTTGGCTGTTGGGAGATTTACAGCACAAAGATATCTAGTTGATTTGAAGCAGTTCCGAGAAAGTCTAAACATAATCCTCACTTTTCCCTCCTGGCACTTTCCCTGTAGGAGATACCGCAAGACGTTTCTGTATATTGGGCACAGCGCTCTGCAGGGTGTTAGCAGAGAGTTTCCCGGGACAGTGAAACCCTATATGAGAGACACTGAGAAGAAGCCCCAATGTTCCCTCCAGGCACTTTCAGTGTGGGTGCCTTCTCCACGTGGTTCCTGGTTTCACTGCAGCTCTGAAGAGAATGTTAGCAAAGAGGTAATCGGGACAGTGCAAACAGTACTCAAAGACAGGGAGAGCAAGCTCTCTCTTGGCACTTTGGATGTGGGACATACAGCGAGATGTTTGCTGCTTTTGCGTTTGGCTGTTGGGAGATTTACAGCACAAAGATATCTAGTTGATTTGAAGCAGTTCCGAGAAAGTCTAAACATAATCCTCACTTTTCCCTCCTGGCACTTTCCCTGTAGGAGATACCGCAAGACATTTCTGTATATTGGGCACAGCGCTCTGCAGGGTGTTAGCAGAGAGTTTCCCGGGACAGTGAAACCCTATATCAGAGACACTGAGAAGAAGCCCCAATGTTCCCTCCAGGCACTTTCAGTGTGGGTGCCTTCTCACGTGGTTCCTGGTTTCACTGCAGCTCTGAAGAGAATGTTAGCAAAGAGGTAATCGGGACAGTGCAAACAGTACTCAAAGACAGGGAGAGCAAGCTCTACATTACTCTCTTGGCACTTTGGATGTGGGACATACAGCGAGATGTTTGCTGCTTTTGCGTTTGGCTGTTGGGAGATTTACAGCACAAAGATATCTAGTTGATTTGAAGCAGTTCCGAGAAAGTCTAAACATAATCCTCACTTTTCCCTCCTGGCACTTTCCCTGTAGGAGATACCGCAAGACATTTCTGTATATTGGGCACAGCGCTGTGCAGGGTGTTAGCAGAGACTTTCCCGGGACAGTGAAACCCTATGTCAGAGACACTGAGAAGAAGCCCCAATGTTCCCTCCAGGCACTTTCAGTGTGGGTGCCTTCTCCACGTGGTTCCTGGTTCCACTGCAGCTCTGAAGAGAATGTTAGCAAAGAGGTAATCGGGACAGCGCAAACAGTACTCAAAGACAGGGAGAGCAAGCTCTCTCTTGGCACTTTGGATGTGGGACATACAGCGAGATGTTTGCTGCTTTTACATTTGGCTGTTGGGAGATTTACAGCACAAAGATATCTAGTTGATTTGAAGCAGTTCCGAGAAAGTCTAAACATAATCCTCACTTTTCCCTCCTGGCACTTTCCCTGTAGGAGATACCGCAAGACTTTTCTGTATATTGGGCACAGCGCTCTGCAGGGTGTTAGCAGAGAGTTTCCCGGGACAGTGAAACCCTATATCAGAGACACTGAGAAGAAGCCCCAACGTTCCTTCCAGGCACTTTCAGTGTGGGTGCCTTCTCCACGTGGTTCCTGGTTTCACTGCAGCTCTGAAGAGAATGTTAGCAAAGAGGTAATCGGGACAGTGCAAACAGTACTCAAAGACAGGGAGAGCAAGCTCTCTCTTGGCACTTTGGATGTGGGACATACAGCGAGATGTTTGCTGCTTTTACATTTGGCTGTTGGGAGATTTACAGCACAAAGATATCTAGTTGATTTGAAGCAGTTCCGAGAAAGTCTAAACATAATCCTCACTTTTCCCTCCTGGCACTTTCCCTGTAGGAGATACCGCAAGACGTTTCTGTATATTGGGCACAGCGCTCTGCAGGGTGTTAGCAGAGAGTTTCCCGGGACAGTGAAACCCTATATCAGAGACACTGAGAAGAAGCCCCAACGTTCCTTCCAGGCACTTTCAGTGTGGGTGCCTTCTCCACGTGGTTCCTGGTTTCACTGCAGCTCTGAAGAGAATGTTAGCAAAGAGGTAATCGGGACAGTGCAAACAGTACTCAAAGACAGGGAGAGCAAGCTCTCTCTTGGCACTTTGGATGTGGGACATACAGCGAGATGTTTGCTGCTTTTGCGTTTGGCTGTTGGGAGATTTACAGCACAAAGATATCTAGTTGATTTGAAGCAGTTCCGAGAAAGTCTAAACATAATCCTCACTTTTCCCTCCTGGCACTTTCCCTGTAGGAGATACCGCAAGACGTTTCTGTATATTGGGCACAGCGCTCTGCAGGGTGTTAGCAGAGAGTTTCCCGGGACAGTGAAACCCTATATCAGAGACACTGAGAAGAAGCCCCAACGTTCCTTCCAGGCACTTTCAGTGTGAGTGCCTTCTCCACGTGGTTCCTGGTTTCACTGCAGCTCTGAAGAGAATGTTAGCAAAGAGGTAATCGGGACAGTGCAAACAGTACTCAAAGACAGGGAGAGCAAGCTCTCTCTTGGCACTTTGGATGTGGGACATACAGCGAGATGTTTGCTGCTTTTACATTTGGCTGTTGGGAGATTTACAGCACAAAGCTATCTAGTTGATTTGAAGCAGTTCCGAGAAAGTCTAAACATAATCCTCACTTTTCCCTCCTGGCACTTTCCCTGTAGGAGATACCGCAAGACGTTTCTGTATATTGGGCACAGCGCTCTGCAGGGTGTTAGCAGAGAGTTTCCCGGGACAGTGAAACCCTATATCAGAGACACTGAGAAGAAGCCCCAACGTTCCCTCCAGGCACTTTCAGTGTGGGTGCCTTCTCCACGTGGTTCCTGGTTTCACTGCAGCTCTGAAGAGAATGTTAGCAAAGAGGTAATCGGGACAGTGCAAACAGTACTCAAAGACAGGGAGAGCAAGCTCTCTCTTGGCACTTTGGATGTGGGACATACAGCGAGATGTTTGCTGCTTTTACATTTGGCTGTTGGGAGATTTACAGCACAAAGATATCTAGTTGATTTGAAGCAGTTCCGAGAAAGTCTAAACATAATCCTCACTTTTCCCTCCCGGCACTTTCCCTGTAGGAGATACCGCAAGACGTTTCTGTATATTTGGCACAGCGCTCTGCAGGGTGTTAGCAGAGAGTTTCCCGGGACAGTGAAACCCTATATCAGAGACACTGAGAAGAAGCCCCAATGTTCCCTCCAGGCACTTTCAGTGTGGGTGCCTTCTCCACGTGGTTCCTGGTTTCACTGCAGCTCTGAAGAGAATGTTAGCAAAGAGGTAATCGGGACAGTGCAAACAGTACTCAAAGACAGGGAGAGCAAGCTCTCTCTTGGCACTTTGGATGTGGGACATACAGCGAGATGTTTGCTGCTTTTACATTTGGCTGTTGGGAGATTTACAGCACAAAGATATCTAGTTGATTTGAAGCAGTTCCGAGAAAGTCTAAACATAATCCTCACTTTTCCCTCCTGGCACTTTCCCTGTAGGAGATACCGCAAGACGTTTCTGTATATTGGGCACAGCGCTCTGCAGGGTGTTAGCAGAGAGTTTCCCGGGACAGTGAAACCCTATATCAGAGACACTGAGAAGAAGCCCCAATGTTCCCTCCAGGCACTTTCAGTGTGGGTGCCTTCTCCACGTGGTTCCTGGTTTCACTGCAGCTCTGAAGAGAATGTTAGCAAAGAGGTAATCGGGACAGTGCAAACAGTACTCAAAGACAGGGAGAGCAAGCTCTCTCTTGGCACTTTGGATGTGGGACATACAGCGAGATGTTTGCTGCTTTTACATTTGGCTGTTGGGAGATTTACAGCACAAAGATATCTAGTTGATTTGAAGCAGTTCCGAGAAAGTCTAAACATAATCCTCACTTTTCCCTCCTGGCACTTTCCCTGTAGGAGATACCGCAAGACGTTTCTGTATATTGGGCACAGCGCTCTGCAGGGTGTTAGCAGAGAGTTTCCCGGGACAGTGAAACCCTATATCAGAGACACTGAGAAGAAGCCCCAATGTTCCCTCCAGGCACTTTCAGTGTGGGTGCCTTCTCCACGTGGTTCCTGGTTTCACTGCAGCTCTGAAGAGAATGTTAGCAAAGAGGTAATCGGGACAGTGCAAACAGTACTCAAAGACAGGGAGAGCAAGCTCTACATTACTCTCTTGGCACTTTGGATGTGGGACATACAGCGAGATGTTTGCTGCTTTTGCGTTTGGCTGTTGGGAGATTTACAGCACAAAGATATCTAGTTGATTTGAAGCAGTTCCGAGAAAGTCTAAACATAATCCTCACTTTTCCCTCCTGGCACTTTCCCTGTAGGAGATACCGCAAGACATTTCTGTATATTGGGCACAGCGCTGTGCAGGGTGTTAGCAGAGACTTTCCCGGGACAGTGAAACCCTATGTCAGAGACACTGAGAAGAAGCCCCAATGTTCCCTCCAGGCACTTTCAGTGTGGGTGCCTTCTCCACGTGGTTCCTGGTTCCACTGCAGCTCTGAAGAGAATGTTAGCAAAGAGGTAATCGGGACAGCGCAAACAGTACTCAAAGACAGGGAGAGCAAGCTCTCTCTTGGCACTTTGGATGTGGGACATACAGCGAGATGTTTGCTGCTTTTACATTTGGCTGTTGGGAGATTTACAGCACAAAGATATCTAGTTGATTTGAAGCAGTTCCGAGAAAGTCTAAACATAATCCTCACTTTTCCCTCCTGGCACTTTCCCTGTAGGAGATACCGCAAGACTTTTCTGTATATTGGGCACAGCGCTCTGCAGGGTGTTAGCAGAGAGTTTCCCGGGACAGTGAAACCCTATATCAGAGACACTGAGAAGAAGCCCCAACGTTCCGTCCAGGCACTTTCAGGGTGGGTGCCTTCTCCACGTGGTTCCTGGTTTCACTGCAGCTCTGAAGAGAATGTTAGCAAAGAGGTAATCGGGACAGTGCAAACAGTACTCAAAGACAGGGAGAGCAAGCTCTCTCTTGGCACTTTGGATGTGGGACATACAGCGAGATGTTTGCTGCTTTTACATTTGGCTGTTGGGAGATTTACAGCACAAAGATATCTAGTTGATTTGAAGCAGTTCCGAGAAAGTCTAAACATAATCCTCACTTTTCCCTCCTGGCACTTTCCCTGTAGGAGATACCGCAAGACGTTTCTGTATATTGGGCACAGCGCTCTGCAGGGTGTTAGCAGAGAGTTTCCCGGGACAGTGAAACCCTATATCAGAGACACTGAGAAGAAGCCCCAACGTTCCTTCCAGGCACTTTCAGTGTGGGTGCCTTCTCCACGTGGTTCCTGGTTTCACTGCAGCTCTGAAGAGAATGTTAGCAAAGAGGTAATCGGGACAGTGCAAACAGTACTCAAAGACAGGGAGAGCAAGCTCTCTCTTGGCACTTTGGATGTGGGACATACAGCGAGATGTTTGCTGCTTTTGCGTTTGGCTGTTGGGAGATTTACAGCACAAAGATATCTAGTTGATTTGAAGCAGTTCCGAGAAAGTCTAAACATAATCCTCACTTTTCCCTCCTGGCACTTTCCCTGTAGGAGATACCGCAAGACGTTTCTGTATATTGGGCACAGCGCTCTGCAGGGTGTTAGCAGAGAGTTTCCTGGGACAGTGAAACCCTATATCAGAGACACTGAGAAGAAGCCCCAACGTTCCTTCCAGGCACTTTCAGTGTGGGTGCCTTCTCCACGTGGTTCCTGGTTTCACTGCAGCTCTGAAGAGAATGTTAGCAAAGAGGTAATCGGGACAGTGCAAACAGTACTCAAAGACAGGGAGAGCAAGCTCTCTCTTGGCACTTTGGATGTGGGACATACAGCGAGATGTTTGCTGCTTTTACATTTGGCTGTTGGGAGATTTACAGCACAAAGATATCTAGTTGATTTGAAGCAGTTCCGAGAAAGTCTAAACATAATCCTCACTTTTCCCTCCTGGCACTTTCCCTGTAGGAGATACCGCAAGACGTTTCTGTATATTGGGCACAGCGCTCTGCAGGGTGTTAGCAGAGAGTTTCCCGGGACAGTGAAACCCTATATCAGAGACACTGAGAAGAAGCCCCAACGTTCCTTCCAGGCACTTTCAGTGTGGGTGCCTTCTCCACGTGGTTCCTGGTTTCACTGCAGCTCTGAAGAGAATGTTAGCAAAGAGGTAATCGGGACAGTGCAAACAGTACTCAAAGACAGGGAGAGCAAGCTCTCTCTTGGCACTTTGGATGTGGGACATACAGCGAGATGTTTGCTGCTTTTGCGTTTGGCTGTTGGGAGATTTACAGCACAAAGATATCTAGTTGATTTGAAGCAGTTCCGAGAAAGTCTAAACATAATCCTCACTTTTCCCTCCTGGCACTTTCCCTGTAGGAGATACCGCAAGACGTTTCTGTATATTGGGCACAGCGCTCTGCAGGGTGTTAGCAGAGAGTTTCCCGGGACAGTGAAACCCTATATCAGAGACACTGAGAAGAAGCCCCAATGTTCCCTCCAGGCACTTTCAGTGTGGGTGCCTTCTCCACGTGGTTCCTGGTTTCACTGCAGCTCTGAAGAGAATGTTAGCAAAGAGGTAATCGGGACAGTGCAAACAGTACTCAAAGACAGGGAGAGCAAGCTCTCTCTTGGCACTTTGGATGTGGGACATACAGCGAGATGTTTGCTGCTTTTACATTTGGCTGTTGGGAGATTTACAGCACAAAGATATCTAGTTGATTTGAAGCAGTTCCGAGAAAGTCTAAACATAATCCTCACTTTTCCCTCCTGGCACTTTCCCTGTAGGAGATACCGCAAGACGTTTCTGTATATTGGGCACAGCGCTCTGCAGGGTGTTAGCAGAGAGTTTCCCGGGACAGTGAAACCCTATATCAGAGACACTGAGAAGAAGCCCCAATGTTCCCTCCAGGCACTTTCAGTGTGGGTGCCTTCTCCACGTGGTTCCTGGTTTCACTGCAGCTCTGAAGAGAATGTTAGCAAAGAGGTAATCGGGACAGTGCAAACAGTACTCAAAGACAGGGAGAGCAAGCTCTCTCTTGGCACTTTGGATGTGGGACATACAGCGAGATGTTTGCTGCTTTTACATTTGGCTGTTGGGAGATTTACAGCACAAAGATATCTAGTTGATTTGAAGCAGTTCCGAGAAAGTCTAAACATAATCCTCACTTTTCCCTCCTGGCACTTTCCCTGTAGGAGATACCGCAAGACGTTTCTGTATATTGGGCACAGCGCTCTGCAGGGTGTTAGCAGAGAGTTTCCCGGGACAGTGAAACCCTATATCAGAGACACTGAGAAGAAGCCCCAATGTTCCCTCCAGGCACTTTCAGTGTGGGTGCCTTCTCCACGTGGTTCCTGGTTTCACTGCAGCTCTGAAGAGAATGTTAGCAAAGAGGTAATCGGGACAGTGCAAACAGTACTCAAAGACAGGGAGAGCAAGCTCTACATTACTCTCTTGGCACTTTGGATGTGGGACATACAGCGAGATGTTTGCTGCTTTTACATTTGGCTGTTGGGAGATTTACAGCACAAAGATATCTAGTTGATTTGAAGCAGTTCCGAGAAAGTCTAAACATAATCCTCACTTTTCCCTCCTGGCACTTTCCCTGTAGGAGATACCGCAAGACGTTTCTGTATATTGGGCACAGCGCTCTGCAGGGTGTTAGCAGAGAGTTTCCCGGGACAGTGAAACCCTATATCAGAGACACTGAGAAGAAGCCCCAATGTTCCCTCCAGGCACTTTCAGTGTGGGTGCCTTCTCCACGTGGTTCCTGGTTTCACTGCAGCTCTGAAGAGAATGTTAGCAAAGAGGTAATCGGGACAGTGCAAACAGTACTCAAAGACAGGGAGAGCAAGCTCTCTCTTGGCACTTTGGATGTGGGACATACAGCGAGATGTTTGCTGCTTTTACATTTGGCTGTTGGGAGATTTACAGCACAAAGATATCTAGTTGATTTGAAGCAGTTCCGAGAAAGTCTAAACATAATCCTCACTTTTCCCTCCTGGCACTTTCCCTGTAGGAGATACCGCAAGACGTTTCTGTATATTGGGCACAGCGCTCTGCAGGGTGTTAGCAGAGAGTTTCCCGGGACAGTGAAACCCTATATCAGAGACACTGAGAAGAAGCCCCAACGTTCCTTCCAGGCACTTTCAGTGTGGGTGCCTTCTCCACGTGGTTCCTGGTTTCACTGCAGCTCTGAAGAGAATGTTAGCAAAGAGGTAATCGGGACAGTGCAAACAGTACTCAAAGACAGGGAGAGCAAGCTCTCTCTTGGCACTTTGGATGTGGGACATACAGCGAGATGTTTGCTGCTTTTGCGTTTGGCTGTTGGGAGATTTACAGCACAAAGATATCTAGTTGATTTGAAGCAGTTCCGAGAAAGTCTAAACATAATCCTCACTTTTCCCTCCTGGCACTTTCCCTGTAGGAGATACCGCAAGACGTTTCTGTATATTGGGCACAGCGCTCTGCAGGGTGTTAGCAGAGAGTTTCCCGGGACAGTGAAACCCTATATCAGAGACACTGAGAAGAAGCCCCAACGTTCCTTCCAGGCACTTTCAGTGTGGGTGCCTTCTCCACGTGGTTCCTGGTTTCACTGCAGCTCTGAAGAGAATGTTAGCAAAGAGGTAATCGGGACAGTGCAAACAGTACTCAAAGACAGGGAGAGCAAGCTCTCTCTTGGCACTTTGGATGTGGGACATACAGCGAGATGTTTGCTGCTTTTGCGTTTGGCTGTTGGGAGATTTACAGCACAAAGATATCTAGTTGATTTGAAGCAGTTCCGAGAAAGTCTAAACATAATCCTCACTTTTCCCTCCTGGCACTTTCCCTGTAGGAGATACCGCAAGACGTTTCTGTATATTGGGCACAGCGCTCTGCAGGGTGTTAGCAGAGAGTTTCCCGGGACAGTGAAACCCTATATCAGAGACACTGAGAAGAAGCCCCAACGTTCCTTCCAGGCACTTTCAGTGTGGGTGCCTTCTCCACGTGGTTCCTGGTTTCACTGCAGCTCTGAAGAGAATGTTAGCAAAGAGGTAATCGGGACAGTGCAAACAGTACTCAAAGACAGGGAGAGCAAGCTCTACATTACTCTCTTGGCACTTTGGATGTGGGACATACAGCGAGATGTTTGCTGCTTTTGCGTTTGGCTGTTGGGAGATTTACAGCACAAAGATATCTAGTTGATTTGAAGCAGTTCCGAGAAAGTCTAAACATAATCCTCACTTTTCCCTCCTGGCACTTTCCCTGTAGGAGATACCGCAAGACATTTCTGTATATTGGGCACAGCGCTGTGCAGGGTGTTAGCAGAGACTTTCCCGGGACAGTGAAACCCTATGTCAGAGACACTGAGAAGAAGCCCCAATGTTCCCTCCAGGCACTTTCAGTGTGGGTGCCTTCTCCACGTGGTTCCTGGTTCCACTGCAGCTCTGAAGAGAATGTTAGCAAAGAGGTAATCGGGACAGCGCAAACAGTACTCAAAGACAGGGAGAGCAAGCTCTCTCTTGGCACTTTGGATGTGGGACATACAGCGAGATGTTTGCTGCTTTTACATTTGGCTGTTGGGAGATTTACAGCACAAAGATATCTAGTTGATTTGAAGCAGTTCCGAGAAAGTCTAAACATAATCCTCACTTTTCCCTCCTGGCACTTTCCCTGTAGGAGATACCGCAAGACGTTTCTGTATATTGGGCACAGCGCTCTGCAGGGTGTTAGCAGAGAGTTTCCCGGGACAGTGAAACCCTATATCAGAGACACTGAGAAGAAGCCCCAACGTTCCGTCCAGGCACTTTCAGGGTGGGTGCCTTCTCCACGTGGTTCCTGGTTTCACTGCAGCTCTGAAGAGAATGTTAGCAAAGAGGTAATCGGGACAGTGCAAACAGTACTCAAAGACAGGGAGAGCAAGCTCTCTCTTGGCACTTTGGATGTGGGACATACAGCGAGATGTTTGCTGCTTTTACATTTGGCTGTTGGGAGATTTACAGCACAAAGATATCTAGTTGATTTGAAGCAGTTCCGAGAAAGTCTAAACATAATCCTCACTTTTCCCTCCTGGCACTTTCCCTGTAGGAGATACCGCAAGACGTTTCTGTATATTGGGCACAGCGCTCTGCAGGGTGTTAGCAGAGAGTTTCCCGGGACAGTGAAACCCTATATCAGAGACACTGAGAAGAAGCCCCAACGTTCCTTCCAGGCACTTTCAGTGTGGGTGCCTTCTCCACGTGGTTCCTGGTTTCACTGCAGCTCTGAAGAGAATGTTAGCAAAGAGGTAATCGGGACAGTGCAAACAGTACTCAAAGACAGGGAGAGCAAGCTCTCTCTTGGCACTTTGGATGTGGGACATACAGCGAGATGTTTGCTGCTTTTGCGTTTGGCTGTTGGGAGATTTACAGCACAAAGATATCTAGTTGATTTGAAGCAGTTCCGAGAAAGTCTAAACATAATCCTCACTTTTCCCTCCTGGCACTTTCCCTGTAGGAGATACCGCAAGACGTTTCTGTATATTGGGCACAGCGCTCTGCAGGGTGTTAGCAGAGAGTTTCCTGGGACAGTGAAACCCTATATCAGAGACACTGAGAAGAAGCCCCAACGTTCCTTCCAGGCACTTTCAGTGTGGGTGCCTTCTCCACGTGGTTCCTGGTTTCACTGCAGCTCTGAAGAGAATGTTAGCAAAGAGGTAATCGGGACAGTGCAAACAGTACTCAAAGACAGGGAGAGCAAGCTCTCTCTTGGCACTTTGGATGTGGGACATACAGCGAGATGTTTGCTGCTTTTACATTTGGCTGTTGGGAGATTTACAGCACAAAGATATCTAGTTGATTTGAAGCAGTTCCGAGAAAGTCTAAACATAATCCTCACTTTTCCCTCCTGGCACTTTCCCTGTAGGAGATACCGCAAGACGTTTCTGTATATTGGGCACAGCGCTCTGCAGGGTGTTAGCAGAGAGTTTCCCGGGACAGTGAAACCCTATATCAGAGACACTGAGAAGAAGCCCCAACGTTCCTTCCAGGCACTTTCAGTGTGGGTGCCTTCTCCACGTGGTTCCTGGTTTCACTGCAGCTCTGAAGAGAATGTTAGCAAAGAGGTAATCGGGACAGTGCAAACAGTACTCAAAGACAGGGAGAGCAAGCTCTCTCTTGGCACTTTGGATGTGGGACATACAGCGAGATGTTTGCTGCTTTTGCGTTTGGCTGTTGGGAGATTTACAGCACAAAGATATCTAGTTGATTTGAAGCAGTTCCGAGAAAGTCTAAACATAATCCTCACTTTTCCCTCCTGGCACTTTCCCTGTAGGAGATACCGCAAGACGTTTCTGTATATTGGGCACAGCGCTCTGCAGGGTGTTAGCAGAGAGTTTCCCGGGACAGTGAAACCCTATATCAGAGACACTGAGAAGAAGCCCCAATGTTCCCTCCAGGCACTTTCAGTGTGGGTGCCTTCTCCACGTGGTTCCTGGTTTCACTGCAGCTCTGAAGAGAATGTTAGCAAAGAGGTAATCGGGACAGTGCAAACAGTACTCAAAGACAGGGAGAGCAAGCTCTCTCTTGGCACTTTGGATGTGGGACATACAGCGAGATGTTTGCTGCTTTTACATTTGGCTGTTGGGAGATTTACAGCACAAAGATATCTAGTTGATTTGAAGCAGTTCCGAGAAAGTCTAAACATAATCCTCACTTTTCCCTCCTGGCACTTTCCCTGTAGGAGATACCGCAAGACGTTTCTGTATATTGGGCACAGCGCTCTGCAGGGTGTTAGCAGAGAGTTTCCCGGGACAGTGAAACCCTATATCAGAGACACTGAGAAGAAGCCCCAATGTTCCCTCCAGGCACTTTCAGTGTGGGTGCCTTCTCCACGTGGTTCCTGGTTTCACTGCAGCTCTGAAGAGAATGTTAGCAAAGAGGTAATCGGGACAGTGCAAACAGTACTCAAAGACAGGGAGAGCAAGCTCTCTCTTGGCACTTTGGATGTGGGACATACAGCGAGATGTTTGCTGCTTTTACATTTGGCTGTTGGGAGATTTACAGCACAAAGATATCTAGTTGATTTGAAGCAGTTCCGAGAAAGTCTAAACATAATCCTCACTTTTCCCTCCTGGCACTTTCCCTGTAGGAGATACCGCAAGACGTTTCTGTATATTGGGCACAGCGCTCTGCAGGGTGTTAGCAGAGAGTTTCCCGGAACAGTGAAACCCTATATCAGAGACACTGAGAAGAAGCCCCAATGTTCCCTCCAGGCACTTTCAGTGTGGGTGCCTTCTCCACGTGGTTCCTGGTTTCACTGCAGCTCTGAAGAGAATGTTAGCAAAGAGGTAATCGGGACAGTGCAAACAGTACTCAAAGACAGGGAGAGCAAGCTCTACATTACTCTCTTGGCACTTTGGATGTGGGACATACAGCGAGATGTTTGCTGCTTTTACATTTGGCTGTTGGGAGATTTACAGCACAAAGATATCTAGTTGATTTGAAGCAGTTCCGAGAAAGTCTAAACATAATCCTCACTTTTCCCTCCTGGCACTTTCCCTGTAGGAGATACCGCAAGACGTTTCTGTATATTGGGCACAGCGCTCTGCAGGGTGTTAGCAGAGAGTTTCCCGGGACAGTGAAACCCTATATCAGAGACACTGAGAAGAAGCCCCAATGTTCCCTCCAGGCACTTTCAGTGTGGGTGCCTTCTCCACGTGGTTCCTGGTTTCACTGCAGCTCTGAAGAGAATGTTAGCAAAGAGGTAATCGGGACAGTGCAAACAGTACTCAAAGACAGGGAGAGCAAGCTCTCTCTTGGCACTTTGGATGTGGGACATACAGCGAGATGTTTGCTGCTTTTACATTTGGCTGTTGGGAGATTTACAGCACAAAGATATCTAGTTGATTTGAAGCAGTTCCGAGAAAGTCTAAACATAATCCTCACTTTTCCCTCCTGGCACTTTCCCTGTAGGAGATACCGCAAGACGTTTCTGTATATTGGGCACAGCGCTCTGCAGGGTGTTAGCAGAGAGTTTCCCGGGACAGTGAAACCCTATATCAGAGACACTGAGAAGAAGCCCCAACGTTCCTTCCAGGCACTTTCAGTGTGGGTGCCTTCTCCACGTGGTTCCTGGTTTCACTGCAGCTCTGAAGAGAATGTTAGCAAAGAGGTAATCGGGACAGTGCAAACAGTACTCAAAGACAGGGAGAGCAAGCTCTCTCTTGGCACTTTGGATGTGGGACATACAGCGAGATGTTTGCTGCTTTTGCGTTTGGCTGTTGGGAGATTTACAGCACAAAGATATCTAGTTGATTTGAAGCAGTTCCGAGAAAGTCTAAACATAATCCTCACTTTTCCCTCCTGGCACTTTCCCTGTAGGAGATACCGCAAGACGTTTCTGTATATTGGGCACAGCGCTCTGCAGGGTGTTAGCAGAGAGTTTCCCGGGACAGTGAAACCCTATATCAGAGACACTGAGAAGAAGCCCCAACGTTCCTTCCAGGCACTTTCAGTGTGGGTGCCTTCTCCACGTGGTTCCTGGTTTCACTGCAGCTCTGAAGAGAATGTTAGCAAAGAGGTAATCGGGACAGTGCAAACAGTACTCAAAGACAGGGAGAGCAAGCTCTCTCTTGGCACTTTGGATGTGGGACATACAGCGAGATGTTTGCTGCTTTTGCGTTTGGCTGTTGGGAGATTTACAGCACAAAGATATCTAGTTGATTTGAAGCAGTTCCGAGAAAGTCTAAACATAATCCTCACTTTTCCCTCCTGGCACTTTCCCTGTAGGAGATACCGCAAGACGTTTCTGTATATTGGGCACAGCGCTCTGCAGGGTGTTAGCAGAGAGTTTCCCGGGACAGTGAAACCCTATATCAGAGACACTGAGAAGAAGCCCCAACGTTCCTTCCAGGCACTTTCAGTGTGGGTGCCTTCTCCACGTGGTTCCTGGTTTCACTGCAGCTCTGAAGAGAATGTTAGCAAAGAGGTAATCGGGACAGTGCAAACAGTACTCAAAGACAGGGAGAGCAAGCTCTACATTACTCTCTTGGCACTTTGGATGTGGGACATACAGCGAGATGTTTGCTGCTTTTGCGTTTGGCTGTTGGGAGATTTACAGCACAAAGATATCTAGTTGATTTGAAGCAGTTCCGAGAAAGTCTAAACATAATCCTCACTTTTCCCTCCTGGCACTTTCCCTGTAGGAGATACCGCAAGACATTTCTGTATATTGGGCACAGCGCTGTGCAGGGTGTTAGCAGAGACTTTCCCGGGACAGTGAAACCCTATGTCAGAGACACTGAGAAGAAGCCCCAATGTTCCCTCCAGGCACTTTCAGGGTGGGTGCCTTCTCCACGTGGTTCCTGGTTCCACTGCAGCTCTGAAGAGAATGTTAGCAAAGAGGTAATCGGGACAGCGCAAACAGTACTCAAAGACAGGGAGAGCAAGCTCTCTCTTGGCACTTTGGATGTGGGACATACAGCGAGATGTTTGCTGCTTTTACATTTGGCTGTTGGGAGATTTACAGCACAAAGATATCTAGTTGATTTGAAGCAGTTCCGAGAAAGTCTAAACATAATCCTCACTTTTCCCTCCTGGCACTTTCCCTGTAGGAGATACCGCAAGACTTTTCTGTATATTGGGCACAGCGCTCTGCAGGGTGTTAGCAGAGAGTTTCCCGGGACAGTGAAACCCTATATCAGAGACACTGAGAAGAAGCCCCAACGTTCCGTCCAGGCACTTTCAGGGTGGGTGCCTTCTCCACGTGGTTCCTGGTTTCACTGCAGCTCTGAAGAGAATGTTAGCAAAGAGGTAATCGGGACAGTGCAAACAGTACTCAAAGACAGGGAGAGCAAGCTCTCTCTTGGCACTTTGGATGTGGGACATACAGCGAGATGTTTGCTGCTTTTACATTTGGCTGTTGGGAGATTTACAGCACAAAGATATCTAGTTGATTTGAAGCAGTTCCGAGAAAGTCTAAACATAATCCTCACTTTTCCCTCCTGGCACTTTCCCTGTAGGAGATACCGCAAGACGTTTCTGTATATTGGGCACAGCGCTCTGCAGGGTGTTAGCAGAGAGTTTCCCGGGACAGTGAAACCCTATATCAGAGACACTGAGAAGAAGCCCCAACGTTCCTTCCAGGCACTTTCAGTGTGGGTGCCTTCTCCACGTGGTTCCTGGTTTCACTGCAGCTCTGAAGAGAATGTTAGCAAAGAGGTAATCGGGACAGTGCAAACAGTACTCAAAGACAGGGAGAGCAAGCTCTCTCTTGGCACTTTGGATGTGGGACATACAGCGAGATGTTTGCTGCTTTTGCGTTTGGCTGTTGGGAGATTTACAGCACAAAGATATCTAGTTGATTTGAAGCAGTTCCGAGAAAGTCTAAACATAATCCTCACTTTTCCCTCCTGGCACTTTCCCTGTAGGAGATACCGCAAGACGTTTCTGTATATTGGGCACAGCGCTCTGCAGGGTGTTAGCAGAGAGTTTCCCGGGACAGTGAAACCCTATATCAGAGACACTGAGAAGAAGCCCCAACGTTCCTTCCAGGCACTTTCAGTGTGGGTGCCTTCTCCACGTGGTTCCTGGTTTCACTGCAGCTCTGAAGAGAATGTTAGCAAAGAGGTAATCGGGACAGTGCAAACAGTACTCAAAGACAGGGAGAGCAAGCTCTCTCTTGGCACTTTGGATGTGGGACATACAGCGAGATGTTTGCTGCTTTTGCGTTTGGCTGTTGGGAGATTTACAGCACAAAGATATCTAGTTGATTTGAAGCAGTTCCGAGAAAGTCTAAACATAATCCTCACTTTTCCCTCCTGGCACTTTCCCTGTAGGAGATACCGCAAGACGTTTCTGTATATTGGGCACAGCGCTCTGCAGGGTGTTAGCAGAGAGTTTCCCGGGACAGTGAAACCCTATATCAGAGACACTGAGAAGAAGCCCCAACGTTCCTTCCAGGCACTTTCAGTGTGGGTGCCTTCTCCACGTGGTTCCTGGTTTCACTGCAGCTCTGAAGAGAATGTTAGCAAAGAGGTAATCGGGACAGTGCAAACAGTACTCAAAGACAGGGAGAGCAAGCTCTCTCTTGGCACTTTGGATGTGGGACATACAGCGAGATGTTTGCTGCTTTTGCGTTTGGCTGTTGGGAGATTTACAGCACAAAGATATCTAGTTGATTTGAAGCAGTTCCGAGAAAGTCTAAACATAATCCTCACTTTTCCCTCCTGGCACTTTCCCTGTAGGAGATACCGCAAGACGTTTCTGTATATTGGGCACAGCGCTCTGCAGGGTGTTAGCAGAGAGTTTCCCGGGACAGTGAAACCCTATATCAGAGACACTGAGAAGAAGCCCCAACGTTCCTTCCAGGCACTTTCAGTGTGGGTGCCTTCTCCACGTGGTTCCTGGTTTCACTGCAGCTCTGAAGAGAATGTTAGCAAAGAGGTAATCGGGACAGTGCAAACAGTACTCAAAGACAGGGAGAGCAAGCTCTCTCTTGGCACTTTGGATGTGGGACATACAGCGAGATGTTTGCTGCTTTTACATTTGGCTGTTGGGAGATTTACAGCACAAAGCTATCTAGTTGATTTGAAGCAGTTCCGAGAAAGTCTAAACATAATCCTCACTTTTCCCTCCTGGCACTTTCCCTGTAGGAGATACCGCAAGACGTTTCTGTATATTGGGCACAGCGCTCTGCAGGGTGTTAGCAGAGAGTTTCCCGGGACAGTGAAACCCTATATCAGAGACACTGAGAAGAAGCCCCAACGTTCCCTCCAGGCACTTTCAGTGTGGGTGCCTTCTCCACGTGGTTCCTGGTTTCACTGCAGCTCTGAAGAGAATGTTAGCAAAGAGGTAATCGGGACAGTGCAAACAGTACTCAAAGACAGGGAGAGCAAGCTCTCTCTTGGCACTTTGGATGTGGGACATACAGCGAGATGTTTGCTGCTTTTACATTTGGCTGTTGGGAGATTTACAGCACAAAGATATCTAGTTGATTTGAAGCAGTTCCGAGAAAGTCTAAACATAATCCTCACTTTTCCCTCCTGGCACTTTCCCTGTAGGAGATACCGCAAGACGTTTCTGTATATTTGGCACAGCGCTCTGCAGGGTGTTAGCAGAGACTTTCCCGGGACAGTGAAACCCTATATCAGAGACACTGAGAAGAAGCCCCAATGTTCCCTCCAGGCACTTTCAGTGTGGGTGCCTTCTCCACGTGGTTCCTGGTTTCACTGCAGCTCTGAAGAGAATGTTAGCAAAGAGGTAATCGGGACAGTGCAAACAGTACTCAAAGACAGGGAGAGCAAGCTCTCTCTTGGCACTTTGGATGTGGGACATACAGCGAGATGTTTGCTGCTTTTACATTTGGCTGTTGGGAGATTTACAGCACAAAGATATCTAGTTGATTTGAAGCAGTTCCGAGAAAGTCTAAACATAATCCTCACTTTTCCCTCCCGGCACTTTCCCTGTAGGAGATACCGCAAGACGTTTCTGTATATTGGGCACAGCGCTCTGCAGGGTGTTAGCAGAGAGTTTCCCGGGACAGTGAAACCCTATATCAGAGACACTGAGAAGAAGCCCCAGTGTTCCCTCCAGGCACTTTCAGTGTGGGTGCCTTCTCCACGTGGTTCCTGGTTTCACTGCAGCTCTGAAGAGAATGTTAGCAAAGAGGTAATCGGGACAGTGCAAACAGTACTCAAAGACAGGGAGAGCAAGCTCTCTCTTGGCACTTTGGATGTGGGACATACAGCGAGATGTTTGCTGCTTTTACATTTGGCTGTTGGGAGATTTACAGCACAAAGATATCTAGTTGATTTGAAGCAGTTCCGAGAAAGTCTAAACATAATCCTCACTTTTCCCTCCTGGCACTTTCCCTGTAGGAGATACCGCAAGACGTTTCTGTATATTGGGCACAGCGCTCTGCAGGGTGTTAGCAGAGAGTTTCCCGGGACAGTGAAACCCTATATCAGAGACACTGAGAAGAAGCCCCAATGTTCCCTCCAGGCACTTTCAGTGTGGGTGCCTTCTCCACGTGGTTCCTGGTTTCACTGCAGCTCTGAAGAGAATGTTAGCAAAGAGGTAATCGGGACAGTGCAAACAGTACTCAAAGACAGGGAGAGCAAGCTCTCTCTTGGCACTTTGGATGTGGGACATACAGCGAGATGTTTGCTGCTTTTACATTTGGCTGTTGGGAGATTTACAGCACAAAGATATCTAGTTGATTTGAAGCAGTTCCGAGAAAGTCTAAACATAATCCTCACTTTTCCCTCCTGGCACTTTCCCTGTAGGAGATACCGCAAGACGTTTCTGTATATTGGGCACAGCGCTCTGCAGGGTGTTAGCAGAGAGTTTCCCGGGACAGTGAAACCCTATATCAGAGACACTGAGAAGAAGCCCCAATGTTCCCTCCAGGCACTTTCAGTGTGGGTGCCTTCTCCACGTGGTTCCTGGTTTCACTGCAGCTCTGAAGAGAATGTTAGCAAAGAGGTAATCGGGACAGTGCAAACAGTACTCAAAGACAGGGAGAGCAAGCTCTCTCTTGGCACTTTGGATGTGGGACATACAGCGAGATGTTTGCTGCTTTTACATTTGGCTGTTGAGAGATTTACAGCACAAAGATATCTAGTTGATTTGAAGCAGTTCCGAGAAAGTCTAAACATAATCCTCACTTTTCCCTCCTGGCACTTTCCCTGTAGGAGATACCGCAAGACGTTTCTGTATATTGGGCACAGCGCTCTGCAGGGTGTTAGCAGAGAGTTTCCCGGGACAGTGAAACCCTATATCAGAGACACTGAGAAGAAGCCCCAACGTTCCTTCCAGGCACTTTCAGTGTGGGTGCCTTCTCCACGTGGTTCCTGGTTTCACTGCAGCTCTGAAGAGAATGTTAGCAAAGAGGTAATCGGGACAGTGCAAACAGTACTCAAAGACAGGGAGAGCAAGCTCTCTCTTGGCACTTTGGATGTGGGACATACAGCGAGATGTTTGCTGCTTTTACATTTGGCTGTTGGGAGATTTACAGCACAAAGATATCTAGTTGATTTGAAGCAGTTCCGAGAAAGTCTAAACATAATCCTCACTTTTCCCTCCTGGCACTTTCCCTGTAGGAGATACCGCAAGACGTTTCTGTATATTGGGCACAGCGCTCTGCAGGGTGTTAGCAGAGAGTTTCCCGGGACAGTGAAACCCTATATCAGAGACACTGAGAAGAAGCCCCAACGTCCCTTCCAGGCACTTTCAGTGTGGGTGCCTTCTCCACGTGGTTCCTGGTTTCACTGCAGCTCTGAAGAGAATGTTAGCAAAGAGGTAATCGGGACAGTGCAAACAGTACTCAAAGACAGGGAGAGCAAGCTCTCTCTTGGCACTTTGGATGTGGGACATACAGCGAGATGTTTGCTGCTTTTACATTTGGCTGTTGGGAGATTTACAGCACAAAGATATCTAGTTGATTTGAAGCAGTTCCGAGAAAGTCTAAACATAATCCTCACTTTTCCCTCCTGGCACTTTCCCTGTAGGGGATACCGCAAGACGTTTCTGTATATTGGGCACAGCGCTCTGCAGGGTGTTAGCAGAGAGTTTCCCGGGACAGTGAAACCCTATATCAGAGACACTGAGAAGAAGCCCCAACGTTCCTTCCAGGCACTTTCAGTGTGGGTGCCTTCTCCACGTGGTTCCTGGTTTCACTGCAGCTCTGAAGAGAATGTTAGCAAAGAGGTAATCGGGACAGTGCAAACAGTACTCAAAGACAGGGAGAGCAAGCTCTCTCTTGGCACTTTGGATGTGGGACATACAGCGAGATGTTTGCTGCTTTTACATTTGGCTGTTGGGAGATTTACAGCACAAAGATATCTAGTTGATTTGAAGCAGTTCCGAGAAAGTCTAAACATAATCCTCACTTTTCCCTCCTGGCACTTTCCCTGTAGGAGATACCGCAAGACGTTTCTGTATATTGGGCACAGCGCTCTGCAGGGTGTTAGCAGAGAGTTTCCCGGGACAGTGAAACCCTATATCAGAGACACTGAGAAGAAGCCCCAACGTTCCTTCCAGGCACTTTCAGTGTGGGTGCCTTCTCCACGTGGTTCCTGGTTTCACTGCAGCTCTGAAGAGAATGTTAGCAAAGAGGTAATCGGGACAGTGCAAACAGTACTCAAAGACAGGGAGAGCAAGCTCTCTCTTGGCACTTTGGATGTGGGACATACAGCGAGATGTTTGCTGCTTTTACATTTGGCTGTTGGGAGATTTACAGCACAAAGATATCTAGTTGATTTGAAGCAGTTCCGAGAAAGTCTAAACATAATCCTCACTTTTCCCTCCTGGCACTTTCCCTGTAGGAGATACCGCAAGACGTTTCTGTATATTGGGCACAGCGCTCTGCAGGGTGTTAGCAGAGAGTTTCCCGGGACAGTGAAACCCTATATCAGAGACACTGAGAAGAAGCCCCAACGTTCCTTCCAGGCACTTTCAGTGTGGGTGCCTTCTCCACGTGGTTCCTGGTTTCACTGCAGCTCTGAAGAGAATGTTAGCAAAGAGGTAATCGGGACAGTGCAAACAGTACTCAAAGACAGGGAGAGCAAGCTCTCTCTTGGCACTTTGGATGTGGGACATACAGCGAGATGTTTGCTGCTTTTACATTTGGCTGTTGGGAGATTTACAGCACAAAGATATCTAGTTGATTTGAAGCAGTTCCGAGAAAGTCTAAACATAATCCTCACTTTTCCCTCCTGGCACTTTCCCTGTAGGAGATACCGCAAGACGTTTCTGTATATTGGGCACAGCGCTCTGCAGGGTGTTAGCAGAGAGTTTCCCGGGACAGTGAAACCCTATATCAGAGACACTGAGAAGAAGCCCCAATGTTCCCTCCAGGCACTTTCAGTGTGGGTGCCTTCTCCACGTGGTTCCTGGTTTCACTGCAGCTCTGAAGAGAATGTTAGCAAAGAGGTAATCGGGACAGTGCAAACAGTACTCAAAGACAGGGAGAGCAAGCTCTCTCTTGGCACTTTGGATGTGGGACATACAGCGAGATGTTTGCTGCTTTTACATTTGGCTGTTGGGAGATTTACAGCACAAAGCTATCTAGTTGATTTGAAGCAGTTCCGAGAAAGTCTAAACATAATCCTCACTTTTCCCTCCTGGCACTTTCCCTGTAGGAGATACCGCAAGACATTTCTGTATATTGGGCACAGCGCTCTGCAGGGTGTTAGCAGAGAGTTTCCCGGGACAGTGAAACCCTATATCAGAGACACTGAGAAGAAGCCCCAGTGTTCCCTCCAGGCACTTTCAGTGTGGGTGCCTTCTCCACGTGGTTCCTGGTTTCACTGCAGCTCTGAAGAGAATGTTAGCAAAGAGGTAATCGGGACAGTGCAAACAGTACTCAAAGACAGGGAGAGCAAGCTCTCTCTTGGCACTTTGGATGTGGGACATACAGCGAGATGTTTGCTGCTTTTGCGTTTGGCTGTTGGGAGATTTACAGCACAAAGATATCTAGTTGATTTGAAGCAGTTCCGAGAAAGTCTAAACATAATCCTCACTTTTCCCTCCTGGCACTTTCCCTGTAGGAGATACCGCAAGACGTTTCTGTATATTGGGCACAGCGCTCTGCAGGGTGTTAGCAGAGAGTTTCCCGGGACAGTGAAACCCTATATCAGAGACACTGAGAAGAAGCCCCAACGTTCCTTCCAGGCACTTTCAGTGTGGGTGCCTTCTCCACGTGGTTCCTGGTTTCACTGCAGCTCTGAAGAGAATGTTAGCAAAGAGGTAATCGGGACAGTGCAAACAGTACTCAAAGACAGGGAGAGCAAGCTCTCTCTTGGCACTTTGGATGTGG
Organism: Chroicocephalus ridibundus; assembly: GCF_963924245.1. Classification (NCBI taxonomy): domain Eukaryota; kingdom Metazoa; phylum Chordata; class Aves; order Charadriiformes; family Laridae; genus Chroicocephalus; species Chroicocephalus ridibundus. Next base: position 242,273 of record NW_026961787.1, read on the forward strand.
GACATACAGCGAGATGTTTGCTGCTTTTGGGTTTGGCTGTTGGGAGATTTACAGCACAAAGATATCTAGTTGATTTGAAGCAGTTCCGAGAAAGTCTAAACATAATCCTCACTTTTCCCTCCTGGCACTTTCCCTGTAGGAGATACCGCAAGACGTTTCTGTATATTGGGCACAGCGCTCTGCAGGGTGTTAGCAGAGAGTTTCCCGGGACAGTGAAACCCTATATCAGAGACACTGAGAAGAAGCCCCAATGTTCCCTCCAGGCACTTTCAGTGTGGGTGCCTTCTCCACGTGGTTCCTGGTTTCACTGCAGCTCTGAAGAGAATGTTAGCAAAGAGGTAATCGGGACAGTGCAAACAGTACTCAAAGACAGGGAGAGCAAGCTCTCTCTTGGCACTTTGGATGTGGGACATACAGCGAGATGTTTGCTGCTTTTACATTTGGCTGTTGGGAGATTTACAGCACAAAGATATCTAGTTGATTTGAAGCAGTTCCGAGAAAGTCTAAACATAATCCTCACTTTTCCCTCCTGGCACTTTCCCTGTAGGAGATACCGCAAGACGTTTCTGTATATTGGGCACAGCGCTCTGCAGGGTGTTAGCAGAGAGTTTCCCGGGACAGTGAAACCCTATATCAGAGACACTGAGAAGAAGCCCCAATGTTCCCTCCAGGCACTTTCAGTGTGGGTGCCTTCTCCACGTGGTTCCTGGTTTCACTGCAGCTCTGAAGAGAATGTTAGCAAAGAGGTAATCGGGACAGTGCAAACAGTACTCAAAGACAGGGAGAGCAAGCTCTCTCTTGGCACTTTGGATGTGGGACATACAGCGAGATGTTTGCTGCTTTTGCGTTTGGCTGTTGGGAGATTTACAGCACAAAGATATCTAGTTGATTTGAAGCAGTTCCGAGAAAGTCTAAACATAATCCTCACTTTTCCCTCCTGGCACTTTCCCTGTAGGAGATACCGCAAGACGTTTCTGTATATTGGGCACAGCGCTCTGCAGGGTGTTAGCAGAGAGTTTCCCGGGACAGTGAAACCCTATATCAGAGACACTGAGAAGAAGCCCCAACGTTCCGTCCAGGCACTTTCAGGGTGGGTGCCTTCTCCACGTGGTTCCTGGTTTCACTGCAGCTCTGAAGAGAATGTTAGCAAAGAGGTAATCGGGACAGCGCAAACAGTACTCAAAGACAGGGAGAGCAAGCTCTCTCTTGGCACTTTGGATGTGGGACATACAGCGAGATGTTTGCTGCTTTTACATTTGGCTGTTGGGAGATTTACAGCACAAAGATATCTAGTTGATTTGAAGCAGTTCCGAGAAAGTCTAAACATAATCCTCACTTTTCCCTCCTGGCACTTTCCCTGTAGGAGATACCGCAAGACGTTTCTGTATATTGGGCACAGCGCTCTGCAGGGTGTTAGCAGAGAGTTTCCCGGGACAGTGAAACCCTATATCAGAGACACTGAGAAGAAGCCCCAATGTTCCCTCCAGGCACTTTCAGTGTGGGTGCCTTCTCCACGTGGTTCCTGGTTTCACTGCAGCTCTGAAGAGAATGTTAGCAAAGAGGTAATCGGGACAGTGCAAACAGTACTCAAAGACAGGGAGAGCAAGCTCTCTCTTGGCACTTTGGATGTGGGACATACAGCGAGATGTTTGCTGCTTTTGCGTTTGGCTGTTGGGAGATTTACAGCACAAAGATATCTAGTTGATTTGAAGCAGTTCCGAGAAAGTCTAAACATAATCCTCACTTTTCCCTCCTGGCACTTTCCCTGTAGGAGATACCGCAAGACGTTTCTGTATATTGGGCACAGCGCTCTGCAGGGTGTTAGCAGAGAGTTTCCCGGGACAGTGAAACCCTATATCAGAGACACTGAGAAGAAGCCCCAACGTTCCCTCCAGGCACTTTCAGTGTGGGTGCCTTCTCCACGTGGTTCCTGGTTTCACTGCAGCTCTGAAGAGAATGTTAGCAAAGAGGTAATCGGGACAGTGCAAACAGTACTCAAAGACAGGGAGAGCAAGCTCTCTCTTGGCACTTTGGATGTGGGACATACAGCGAGATGTTTGCTGCTTTTACATTTGGCTGTTGGGAGATTTACAGCACAAAGATATCTAGTTGATTTGAAGCAGTTCCGAGAAAGTCTAAACATAATCCTCACTTTTCCCTCCTGGCACTTTCCCTGTAGGAGATACCGCAAGACGTTTCTGTATATTGGGCACAGCGCTCTGCAGGGTGTTAGCAGAGAGTTTCCCGGGACAGTGAAACCCTATATCAGAGACACTGAGAAGAAGCCCCAATGTTCCCTCCAGGCACTTTCAGTGTGGGTGCCTTCTCCACGTGGTTCCTGGTTTCACTGCAGCTCTGAAGAGAATGTTAGCAAAGAGGTAATCGGGACAGTGCAAACAGTACTCAAAGACAGGGAGAGCAAGCTCTCTCTTGGCACTTTGGATGTGGGACATACAGCGAGATGTTTGCTGCTTTTGCGTTTGGCTGTTGGGAGATTTACAGCACAAAGATATCTAGTTGATTTGAAGCAGTTCCGAGAAAGTCTAAACATAATCCTCACTTTTCCCTCCTGGCACTTTCCCTGTAGGAGATACCGCAAGACGTTTCTGTATATTGGGCACAGCGCTCTGCAGGGTGTTAGCAGAGAGTTTCCCGGGACAGTGAAACCCTATATCAGAGACACTGAGAAGAAGCCCCAACGTTCCGTCCAGGCACTTTCAGGGTGGGTGCCTTCTCCACGTGGTTCCTGGTTTCACTGCAGCTCTGAAGAGAATGTTAGCAAAGAGGTAATCGGGACAGTGCAAACAGTACTCAAAGACAGGGAGAGCAAGCTCTCTCTTGGCACTTTGGATGTGGGACATACAGCGAGATGTTTGCTGCTTTTACATTTGGCTGTTGGGAGATTTACAGCACAAAGATATCTAGTTGATTTGAAGCAGTTCCGAGAAAGTCTAAACATAATCCTCACTTTTCCCTCCTGGCACTTTCCCTGTAGGAGATACCGCAAGACGTTTCTGTATATTGGGCACAGCGCTCTGCAGGGTGTTAGCAGAGAGTTTCCCGGGACAGTGAAACCCTATATCAGAGACACTGAGAAGAAGCCCCAATGTTCCCTCCAGGCACTTTCAGTGTGGGTGCCTTCTCCACGTGGTTCCTGGTTTCACTGCAGCTCTGAAGAGAATGTTAGCAAAGAGGTAATCGGGACAGTGCAAACAGTACTCAAAGACAGGGAGAGCAAGCTCTCTCTTGGCACTTTGGATGTGGGACATACAGCGAGATGTTTGCTGCTTTTGCGTTTGGCTGTTGGGAGATTTACAGCACAAAGATATCTAGTTGATTTGAAGCAGTTCCGAGAAAGTCTAAACATAATCCTCACTTTTCCCTCCTGGCACTTTCCCTGTAGGAGATACCGCAAGACGTTTCTGTATATTGGGCACAGCGCTCTGCAGGGTGTTAGCAGAGAGTTTCCCGGGACAGTGAAACCCTATATCAGAGACACTGAGAAGAAGCCCCAACGTTCCTTCCAGGCACTTTCAGTGTGGGTGCCTTCTCCACGTGGTTCCTGGTTTCACTGCAGCTCTGAAGAGAATGTTAGCAAAGAGGTAATCGGGACAGTGCAAACAGTACTCAAAGACAGGGAGAGCAAGCTCTCTCTTGGCACTTTGGATGTGGGACATACAGCGAGATGTTTGCTGCTTTTGCGTTTGGCTGTTGGGAGATTTACAGCACAAAGATATCTAGTTGATTTGAAGCAGTTCCGAGAAAGTCTAAACATAATCCTCACTTTTCCCTCCTGGCACTTTCCCTGTAGGAGATACCGCAAGACGTTTCTGTATATTGGGCACAGCGCTCTGCAGGGTGTTAGCAGAGAGTTTCCCGGGACAGTGAAACCCTATATCAGAGACACTGAGAAGAAGCCCCAATGTTCCCTCCAGGCACTTTCAGTGTGGGTGCCTTCTCCACGTGGTTCCTGGTTTCACTGCAGCTCTGAAGAGAATGTTAGCAAAGAGGTAATCGGGACAGTGCAAACAGTACTCAAAGACAGGGAGAGCAAGCTCTCTCTTGGCACTTTGGATGTGGGACATACAGCGAGATGTTTGCTGCTTTTGGGTTTGGCTGTTGGGAGATTTACAGCACAAAGATATCTAGTTGATTTGAAGCAGTTCCGAGAAAGTCTAAACATAATCCTCACTTTTCCCTCCTGGCACTTTCCCTGTAGGAGATACCGCAAGACGTTTCTGTATATTGGGCACAGCGCTCTGCAGGGTGTTAGCAGAGAGTTTCCCGGGACAGTGAAACCCTATATCAGAGACACTGAGAAGAAGCCCCAACGTTCCCTCCAGGCACTTTCAGTGTGGGTGCCTTCTCCACGTGGTTCCTGGTTTCACTGCAGCTCTGAAGAGAATGTTAGCAAAGAGGTAATCGGGACAGTGCAAACAGTACTCAAAGACAGGGAGAGCAAGCTCTCTCTTGGCACTTTGGATGTGGGACATACAGCGAGATGTTTGCTGCTTTTACATTTGGCTGTTGGGAGATTTACAGCACAAAGATATCTAGTTGATTTGAAGCAGTTCCGAGAAAGTCTAAACATAATCCTCACTTTTCCCTCCTGGCACTTTCCCTGTAGGGGATACCGCAAGACGTTTCTGTATATTGGGCACAGCGCTCTGCAGGGTGTTAGCAGAGACTTTCCCGGGACAGTGAAACCCTATATCAGAGACACTGAGAAGAAGCCCCAACGTCCCTTCCAGGCACTTTCAGTGTGGGTGCCTTCTCCACGTGGTTCCTGGTTTCACTGCAGCTCTGAAGAGAATGTTAGCAAAGAGGTAATCGGGACAGTGCAAACAGTACTCAAAGACAGGGAGAGCAAGCTCTACATTACTCTCTTGGCACTTTGGATGTGGGACATACAGCGAGATGTTTGGCATAGTTTTCCCTGCTGGCTCTTTGGGAAAGGGACCAGTCTCCAGACATATGGCCATTTTTGGGCCTGGAGCAGCGCCAAGTGGGAAAGGGTGGTTTTGAGGCTGAAAGCGCGAGAAAAGCCTGCAGCCCCCAGTTTGTGTGGGGCTACGCAAGTGGTTCCCAAAGAGCTTTAGAACAAGGCATAGTTTTCCCTGCTGGCTCTTTGGGTGTGGGACCAGTCTCCAGACATATGGCCATTTTTGTGCCTGGCGCGGCGCCAAGTGGGAAAGGGTTGTTTTGAGGCTGAAGGCAGCAGGAAAGCCTGCAGCCCCCAGGTGTGTGGGGCTACGGAAGCGGTTCCCAAAGAGCTTTAGAAAAAGCCATAGTTTTCCCTGCTGGCTCTTTGGGCGTGGGACCAATCTCCAGACATATGGCCATTTTTGGGCCTGGCGCGGCGCCAAGTCCGAAAGGGTTCTTCTGAGGCTGAAGAGAGCAGGAAAGCCTGCAGCCCCCAGGTGTGTGGGGCTACGCAAGCGGTTCCCAAAGAGCTTTAGAACAAGGCATAGTTTTCCCTGCTGGCTCTTTGGGCGTGGGACCAATCTCCAGACATATGGCCATTTTTGGGCCTGGCGTGACGCCATGTGGGAAAGGGTGGTTTTGAGGCTGAAGGCAGCAGGAAAGCCTGCAGCCCCCAGGTCTGTGGGGCTACGCAAGCGGTTCCCAAAGAGCTTTAGAACAAGGCATAGTTTTCCCTGCTGGCTCTTTGGGAAAGGGACCAGTCTCCAGACATATGGCCATTTTTGGGCCTGGCGCGGCACCAAGTGGGAAAGGGGTGTTTTGAGGCTGAAGGCAGCAGGAAAGCCTGCATCCCCCAGGTGTGTGGGGCTACGCAAGCGGTTCCCAAAGAGCTTTAGAACAAGGCATAGTTTTCCCTGCTGGCTCTTGGGCGTGGGACCAGTCTCCAGACATATGGCCATTTTTGGGCCTGGCGAGGCGCCAAGTGGGAAAGGGTGGTTTTGAGGCTGAAGGCAGCAGGAAAGCCTGCAGCCCCCAGGTCTGTGGGGCTACGCAAGCGGTTCCCAAAGAGCTTTAGAACAAGGCATAGTTTTCTATGCTGGCTCTTGGGCGTGGGACCAGTCTCCAGACATATGGCCATTTTTGGGCCTGGCGAGGCGCCAAGTGGGAAAGGGTGGTTTTGAGGCTGAAGGCAGCAGGAAAGCCTGCAGCCCTCAGGTGTGTGGGGCTACGCAAGCGGTTCCCAAAGAGCTTTAGAACAAGGCATAGTTTTCCCTGCTGGCTCTTTGGGAAAGGGACCAGTCTCCAGACATATGGCCATTTTTGTGCCTGGCGAGGCGCCAAGTGGGAAAGGGTGGTTTTGAGGCTGAAGGCAGCAGGAAAGCCTGCAGCCCCTAGGTGTGTGGGGCTACGCAAGCGGTTCCCAAAGAGCTTTAGAACAAGGCATAGTTTTCCCTGCTGGCTCTTTGGGTGTGGGACCAGTCTCCAGACATATGGCCATTTTTGGGCCTGGCGCGGGGCCAAATGGGAAAGGGGTGTTTGGAGGCTGAAGTCAGCAGGAAAGCCTGCAGCCCCCAGGTGTGTGGGGCTACGCAAGCGGTTCCCAAAGAGCTTTAGAACAAGGCATAGTTTTCCCTGCTGGCTCTTGGGCGTGGGACCAGTCTCCAGACATATGGCCATTTTTGGGCCTGGCGCGGGGCCATGTGGGAAAGGGTGGTTTTGAGGCTGAAGGCAGCAGGAATGCCTGCAGCCCCCAGGTGTGTGGGGCTACGCAAGCGGTTCCCAAAGAGCTTTAGAACAAGGCATAGTTTTCCCTGCTGGCTCTTTGGGAAAGGGACCAGTCTCCAGACATATGGCCATTTTTGGGCCTGGAGCAGCGCCAAGTGGGAAAGGGTGGTTTTGAGGCTGAAAGCGCGAGAAAAGCCTGCAGCCCCCAGTTTGTGTGGGGCTACGCAAGTGGTTCCCAAAGAGCTTTAGAACAAGGCATAGTTTTCCCTGCTGGCTCTTTGGGTGTGGGACCAGTCTCCAGACATATGGCCATTTTTGTGCCTGGCGCGGCGCCAAGTGGGAAAGGGTTGTTTTGAGGCTGAAGGCAGCAGGAAAGCCTGCAGCCCCCAGGTGTGTGGGGCTACGGAAGCGGTTCCCAAAGAGCTTTAGAAAAAGCCATAGTTTTCCCTGCTGGCTCTTTGGGCGTGGGACCAATCTCCAGACATATGGCCATTTTTGGGCCTGGCGCGGCGCCAAGTCCGAAAGGGTTCTTCTGAGGCTGAAGAGAGCAGGAAAGCCTGCAGCCCCCAGGTGTGTGGGGCTACGCAAGCGGTTCCCAAAGAGCTTTAGAACAAGGCATAGTTTTCCCTGCTGGCTCTTTGGGCGTGGGACCAATCTCCAGACATATGGCCATTTTTGGGCCTGGCGTGACGCCATGTGGGAAAGGGTGGTTTTGAGGCTGAAGGCAGCAGGAAAGCCTGCAGCCCCCAGGTCTGTGGGGCTACGCAAGCGGTTCCCAAAGAGCTTTAGAACAAGGCATAGTTTTCCCTGCTGGCTCTTTGTGCGTGGGACCAGTCTCCAGACATATGGCCATTTTTGGGCCTGGCGCGGCACCAAGTGGGAAAGGGGTGTTTTGAGGCTGAAGGCAGCAGGAAAGCCTGCAGCCCCCAGGTCTGTGGGGCTACGGAAGCGGTTCCCAAAGAGCTTTAGAACAAGGCATAGTTTTCCCTGCTGGCTCTTGGGCGTGGGACCAGTCTCCAGACATATGGCCATTTTTGGGCCTGGCGAGGCGCCAAGTGGGAAAGGGTGGTTTTGAGGCTGAAGGCAGCAGGAAAGCCTGCAGCCCCCAGGTGTGTGGGGCTACGCAAGCGGTTCCCAAAGAGCTTTAGAACAAGGCATAGTTTTCCATGCTGGCTCTTGGGCGTGGGACCAGTCTCCAGACATATGGCCATTTTTGGGCCTGGCGAGGCGCCAAGTGGGAAAGGGTGGTTTTGAGGCTGAAGGCAGCAGGAAAGCCTGCAGCCCTCAGGTGTGTGGGGCTACGCAAGCGGTTCCCAAAGAGCTTTAGAACAAGGCATAGTTTTCCCTGCTGGCTCTTTGGGAAAGGGACCAGTCTCCAGACATATGGCCATTTTTGTGCCTGGCGAGGCGCCAAGTGGGAAAGGGTGGTTTTGAGGCTGAAGGCAGCAGGAAAGCCTGCAGCCCCTAGGTGTGTGGGGCTACGCAAGCGGTTCCCAAAGAGCTTTAGAACAAGGCATAGTTTTCCCTGCTGGCTCTTTGGGTGTGGGACCAGTCTCCAGACATATGGCCATTTTTGGGCCTGGCGCGGGGCCAAATGGGAAAGGGGTGTTTGGAGGCTGAAGTCAGCAGGAAAGCCTGCAGCCCCCAGGTGTGTGGGGCTACGCAAGCGGTTCCCAAATAGGTTTAGAACAAGGCATAGTTTTCCCTGCTGGCTCTTGGGCGTGGGACCAGTCTCCAGACATATGGCCATTTTTGGGCCTGGCGCGGGGCCATGTGGGAAAGGGTGGTTTTGAGGCTGAAGGCAGCAGGAATGCCTGCAGCCCCCAGGTGTGTGGGGCTACGCAAGCGGTTCCCAAAGAGCTTTAGAACAAGGCATAGTTTTCCCTGCTGGCTCTTTGGGCGTGGGACCAGTCTCCAGACATATGGCCATTTTTGTGCCTGGCGAGGCGCCAAGTGGGAAAGGGTGGTTTTGAGGCTGAAGGCAGCAGGAAAGACTTCAGCCCCCAGGTGTGTGGGGCTACGCAAGCGGTTCCCAAAGAGCTTTAGAACAAGGCATAGTTTTCCCTGCTGGCTCTTTGGGTGTGGGACCAGTCTCCAGACATATGGCCATTTTTGGGCCTGGCGCGGGGCCAAATGGGAAAGGGGTGTTTGGAGGCTGAAGGCAGCAGGAAAGCCTGCAGCCCCCAGGTGTGTGGGGCTACGCAAGCGGTTCCCAAAGAGCTTTAGAACAAGGCATAGTTTTCCCTGCTGGCTCTTGGGCGTGGGACCAGTCTCCAGACATATGGCCATTTTTGGGCCTGGCGCGGGGCCATGTGGGAAAGGGTGGTTTTGAGGCTGAAGGCAGCAGGAAAGCCTGCAGCCCCCAGGTGTGTGGGGCTACGCAAGCGGTTCCCAAAGAGCTTTAGTACAAGGCATAGTTTTCCCTGCTGGCTCTTTGGGCGTGGGACCAGTCTCCAGACATATGGCCATTTTTGGGCCTGGCGCGGCACCAAGTGGGAAAGGGGTTTTTTGAGGCTGAAGGCAGCAGGAAAGCCTGCAGCCCCCAGGTGTGTGGGGCTACGCAAGCGGTTCCCAAAGAGCTTTAGAACAAGGCATAGTTTTCCCTGCTGGCTCTTTGGGCGTGGGACCAGTCTCCAGACATATGGCCATTTTTGTGCCTGGCGAGGCGCCAAGTGGGAAAGGGTGGTTTTGAGACTGAAGGCAGCAGGAAAGACTGCAGCCCCCAGGTCTGTGGGGCTACGCAAGCGGTTCCCAAAGAGCTTTAGAACAAGGCATAGTTTTCCCTGCTGGCTCTTTGGGTGTGGGACCAGTCTCCAGACATATGGCCATTTTTGGGCCTGGCGCGGGGCCAAATGGGAAAGGGGTGTTTGGAGGCTGAAGTCAGCAGGAAAGCCTGCAGCCCCCAGGTGTGTGGGGCTACGCAAGCGGTTCCCAAAGAGCTTTAGAACAAGGTATAGTTTTCCCTGCTGGCTCTTGGGCGTGGGACCAGTCTCCAGACATATGGCCATTTTTGGGCCTTGGCGCGGGGCCATGTGGGAAAGGGTGGTTTTGAGGCTGAAGGCAGCAGGAATGCCTGCAGCCCCCAGGTGTGTGGGGCTACGCAAGCGGTTCCCAAAGAGCTTTAGTACAAGGCATAGTTTTCCCTGCTGGCTCTTTGGGCGTGGGACCAGTCTCCAGACATATGGCCATTTTTGGGCCTGGCGCGGCACCAAGTGGGAAAGGGGTGTTTTGAGGCTGAAGGCAGCAGGAAAGCCTGCAGCCCCCAGGTGTGTGGGGCTACGCAAGCGGTTCCCAAAGAGCTTTAGAACAAGGCATAGTTTTCCCTGCTGGCTCTTTGGGAGTGGGACCAGTCTCCAGACATATGGCCATTTTTGTGCCTGGCGAGGCGCCAAGTGGGAAAGGGTGGTTTTGAGGCTGAAGGCAGCAGGAAAGACTGCAGCCCCCAGGTGTGTGGGGCTACGCAAGCGGTTCCCAAAGAGCTTTAGAACAAGGCATAGTTTTCCCTGCTGGCTCTTTGGGCGTGGGACCAGTCTCCAGACATATGGCCATTTTTGGGCCTGGCGCGGCGCCAAGTGGGAAAGGGTGGTTTTGAGGCTGAAGGCAGCAGGAAAGCCTGCATCCCCCAGGTGTGTGGGGCTACGGAAGCGGTTCCCAAAGAGCTTTAGAAAAAGCCATAGTTTTCCCTGCTGGCTCTTTGGGCATGGAACCAATCTCCAGACATATGGCCATTTTTGGGCCTGGCGCGGCGCCAAGTGCGAAAGGGTTCTTCTGAGGCTGAAGAGAGCAGGAAAGCCTGCAGCCCCCAGGTGTGTGGGGCTACGCAAGCGGTTCCCAAAGAGCTTTAGAACAAGGCATAGTTTTCCCTGCTGGCTCTTTGGGTGTGGGACCAGTCTCCAGACATATGGCCATTTTTGGGCCTGGCGCGGGGCCAAATGGGAAAGGGGTGTTTGGAGGCTGAAGTCAGCAGGAAAGCCTGCAGCCCCCAGGTGTGTGGGGCTACGCAAGCGGTTCCCAAATAGGTTTAGAACAAGGCATAGTTTTCCCTGCTGGCTCTTGGGCGTGGGACCAGTCTCCAGACATATGGCCATTTTTGGGCCTGGCGCGGGGCCATGTGGGAAAGGGTGGTTTTGAGGCTGAAGGCAGCAGGAATGCCTGCAGCCCCCAGGTGTGTGGGGCTACGCAAGCGGTTCCCAAAGAGCTTTAGAACAAGGCATAGTTTTCCCTGCTGGCTCTTTGGGCGTGGGACCAGTCTCCAGACATATGGCCATTTTTGTGCCTGGCGAGGCGCCAAGTGGGAAAGGGTGGTTTTGAGGCTGAAGGCAGCAGGAAAGACTTCAGCCCCCAGGTGTGTGGGGCTACGCAAGCGGTTCCCAAAGAGCTTTAGAACAAGGCATAGTTTTCCCTGCTGGCTCTTTGGGTGTGGGACCAGTCTCCAGACATATGGCCATTTTTGGGCCTGGCGCGGGGCCAAATGGGAAAGGGGTGTTTGGAGGCTGAAGGCAGCAGGAAAGCCTGCAGCCCCCAGGTGTGTGGGGCTACGCAAGCGGTTCCCAAAGAGCTTTAGAACAAGGCATAGTTTTCCCTGCTGGCTCTTGGGCGTGGGACCAGTCTCCAGACATATGGCCATTTTTGGGCCTGGCGCGGGGCCATGTGGGAAAGGGTGGTTTTGAGGCTGAAGGCAGCAGGAAAGCCTGCAGCCCCCAGGTGTGTGGGGCTACGCAAGCGGTTCCCAAAGAGCTTTAGTACAAGGCATAGTTTTCCCTGCTGGCTCTTTGGGCGTGGGACCAGTCTCCAGACATATGGCCATTTTTGGGCCTGGCGCGGCACCAAGTGGGAAAGGGGTGTTTTGAGGCTGAAGGCAGCAGGAAAGCCTGCAGCCCCCAGGTGTGTGGGGCTACGCAAGCGGTTCCCAAAGAGCTTTAGAACAAGGCATAGTTTTCCCTGCTGGCTCTTTGGGCGTGGGACCAGTCTCCAGACATATGGCCATTTTTGTGCCTGGCGAGGCGCCAAGTGGGAAAGGGTGGTTTTGAGACTGAAGGCAGCAGGAAAGACTGCAGCCCCCAGGTCTGTGGGGCTACGCAAGCGGTTCCCAAAGAGCTTTAGAACAAGGCATAGTTTTCCCTGCTGGCTCTTTGGGTGTGGGACCAGTCTCCAGACATATGGCCATTTTTGGGCCTGGCGCGGGGCCAAATGGGAAAGGGGTGTTTGGAGGCTGAATTCAGCAGGAAAGCCTGCAGCCCCCAGGTGTGTGGGGCTACGCAAGCGGTTCCCAAAGAGCTTTAGAACAAGGTATAGTTTTCCCTGCTGGCTCTTGGGCGTGGGACCAGTCTCCAGACATATGGCCATTTTTGGGCCTTGGCGCGGGGCCATGTGGGAAAGGGTGGTTTTGAGGCTGAAGGCAGCAGGAATGCCTGCAGCCCCCAGGTGTGTGGGGCTACGCAAGCGGTTCCCAAAGAGCTTTAGTACAAGGCATAGTTTTCCCTGCTGGCTCTTTGGGCGTGGGACCAGTCTCCAGACATATGGCCATTTTTGGGCCTGGCGCGGCACCAAGTGGGAAAGGGGTGTTTTGAGGCTGAAGGCAGCAGGAAAGCCTGCAGCCCCCAGGTGTGTGGGGCTACGCAAGCGGTTCCCAAAGAGCTTTAGAACAAGGCATAGTTTTCCCTGCTGGCTCTTTGGGAGTGGGACCAGTCTCCAGACATATGGCCATTTTTGTGCCTGGCGAGGCGCCAAGTGGGAAAGGGTGGTTTTGAGGCTGAAGGCAGCAGGAAAGACTGCAGCCCCCAGGTGTGTGGGGCTACGCAAGCGGTTCCCAAAGAGCTTTAGAACAAGGCATAGTTTTCCCTGCTGGCTCTTTGGGCGTGGGACCAGTCTCCAGACATATGGCCATTTTTGGGCCTGGCGCGGCGCCAAGTGGGAAAGGGTGGTTTTGAGGCTGAAGGCAGCAGGAAAGCCTGCATCCCCCAGGTGTGTGGGGCTACGGAAGCGGTTCCCAAAGAGCTTTAGAAAAAGCCATAGTTTTCCCTGCTGGCTCTTTGGGCATGGAACCAATCTCCAGACATATGGCCATTTTTGGGCCTGGCGCGGCGCCAAGTGCGAAAGGGTTCTTCTGAGGCTGAAGAGAGCAGGAAAGCCTGCAGCCCCCAGGTGTGTGGGGCTACGCAAGCGGTTCCCAAAGAGCTTTAGAACAAGGCATAGTTTTCCCTGCTGGCTCTTTGGGTGTGGGACCAGTCTCCAGACATATGGCCATTTTTGGGCCTGGCGCGGGGCCAAATGGGAAAGGGGTATTTGGAGGCTGAAGTCAGCAGGAAAGCCTGCAGCCCCCAGGTGTGTGGGGCTACGCAAGCGGTTCCCAAATAGGTTTAGAACAAGGCATAGTTTTCCCTGCTGGCTCTTGGGCGTGGGACCAGTCTCCAGACATATGGCCATTTTTGGGCCTGGCGCGGGGCCATGTGGGAAAGGGTGGTTTTGAGGCTGAAGGCAGCAGGAATGCCTGCAGCCCCCAGGTGTGTGGGGCTACGCAAGCGGTTCCCAAAGAGCTTTAGAACAAGGCATAGTTTTCCCTGCTGGCTCTTTGGGCGTGGGACCAGTCTCCAGACATATGGCCATTTTTGTGCCTGGCGAGGCGCCAAGTGGGAAAGGGTGGTTTTGAGGCTGAAGGCAGCAGGAAAGACTTCAGCCCCCAGGTGTGTGGGGCTACGCAAGCGGTTCCCAAAGAGCTTTAGAACAAGGCATAGTTTTCCCTGCTGGCTCTTTGGGTGTGGGACCAGTCTCCAGACATATGGCCATTTTTGGGCCTGGCGCGGGGCCAAATGGGAAAGGGGTGTTTGGAGGCTGAAGGCAGCAGGAAAGCCTGCAGCCCCCAGGTGTGTGGGGCTACGCAAGCGGTTCCCAAAGAGCTTTAGAACAAGGCATAGTTTTCCCTGCTGGCTCTTGGGCGTGGGACCAGTCTCCAGACATATGGCCATTTTTGGGCCTGGCGCGGGGCCATGTGGGAAAGGGTGGTTTTGAGGCTGAAGGCAGCAGGAAAGCCTGCAGCCCCCAGGTGTGTGGGGCTACGCAAGCGGTTCCCAAAGAGCTTTAGTACAAGGCATAGTTTTCCCTGCTGGCTCTTTGGGCGTGGGACCAGTCTCCAGACATATGGCCATTTTTGGGCCTGGCGCGGCACCAAGTGGGAAAGGGGTGTTTTGAGGCTGAAGGCAGCAGGAAAGCCTGCAGCCCCCAGGTGTGTGGGGCTACGCAAGCGGTTCCCAAAGAGCTTTAGAACAAGGCATAGTTTTCCCTGCTGGCTCTTTGGGCGTGGGACCAGTCTCCAGACATATGGCCATTTTTGTGCCTGGCGAGGCGCCAAGTGGGAAAGGGTGGTTTTGAGACTGAAGGCAGCAGGAAAGACTGCAGCCCCCAGGTCTGTGGGGCTACGCAAGCGGTTCCCAAAGAGCTTTAGAACAAGGCATAGTTTTCCCTGCTGGCTCTTTGGGTGTGGGACCAGTCTCCAGACATATGGCCATTTTTGGGCCTGGCGCGGGGCCAGATGGGAAAGGGGTGTTTGGAGGCTGAAGTCAGCAGGAAAGCCTGCAGCCCCCAGGTGTGTGGGGCTACGCAAGCGGTTCCCAAAGAGCTTTAGAACAAGGTATAGTTTTCCCTGCTGGCTCTTGGGCGTGGGACCAGTCTCCAGACATATGGCCATTTTTGGGCCTTGGCGCGGGGCCATGTGGGAAAGGGTGGTTTTGAGGCTGAAGGCAGCAGGAATGCCTGCAGCCCCCAGGTGTGTGGGGCTACGCAAGCGGTTCCCAAAGAGCTTTAGTACAAGGCATAGTTTTCCCTGCTGGCTCTTTGGGCGTGGGACCAGTCTCCAGACATATGGCCATTTTTGGGCCTGGCGCGGCACCAAGTGGGAAAGGGGTGTTTTGAGGCTGAAGGCAGCAGGAAAGCCTGCAGCCCCCAGGTGTGTGGGGCTACGCAAGCGGTTCCCAAAGAGCTTTAGAACAAGGCATAGTTTTCCCTGCTGGCTCTTTGGGAGTGGGACCAGTCTCCAGACATATGGCCATTTTTGTGCCTGGCGAGGCGCCAAGTGGGAAAGGGTGGTTTTGAGGCTGAAGGCAGCAGGAAAGACTGCAGCCCCCAGGTGTGTGGGGCTACGCAAGCGGTTCCCAAAGAGCTTTAGAACAAGGCATAGTTTTCCCTGCTGGCTCTTTGGGCGTGGGACCAGTCTCCAGACATATGGCCATTTTTGGGCCTGGCGCGGCGCCAAGTGGGAAAGGGTGGTTTTGAGGCTGAAGGCAGCAGGAAAGCCTGCATCCCCCAGGTGTGTGGGGCTACGGAAGCGGTTCCCAAAGAGCTTTAAAAAAGCCATAGTTTTCCCTGCTGGCTCTTTGGGCATGGAACCAATCTCCAGACATATGGCCATTTTTGGGCCTGGCGCGGCGCCAAGTGCGAAAGGGTTCTTCTGAGGCTGAAGAGAGCAGGAAAGCCTGCAGCCCCCAGGTGTGTGGGGCTACGCAAGCGGTTCCCAAAGAGCTTTAGAACAAGGCATAGTTTTCCCTGCTGGCTCTTTGGGCGTGGGACCAACCTCCAGACATATGGCTATTTTTGGGCCTGGCGTGACGCCATGTGGGAAAGGGTGGTTTTGAGGCTGAAGGCAGCAGGAAAGCCTGCAGCCCCCAGGTGTGTGGGGCTACGCAAGCGGTTCCCAAAGAGCTTTAGAACAAGGCATAGTTTTCCCTGCTGGCTCTTGGGCGTGGGACCAGTCTCCAGACATATGGCCATTTTTGGGCCTGGCGAGGCGCCGAGTGGGAAAGGGTGGTTTTGAGGCTGAAGGCAGCAGGAAAGCCTGCAGCCCCCAGGTGTGTGGGGCTACGCAAGCGGTTCCCAAAGAGCTTTAGAACAAGGCATAGTTTTCCCTGCTGGCTTTTTGGGAAAGGGACCAGTCTCCAGACATGTGGCCATTTTTGGGCCTGGCGCGGGGCCAAATGGGAAAGGGTGGTTTTGGAGGCTGAAGTCAGCAGGAAAGCCTGCAGCCCCCAGGTCTGTGGGGCTACGCAAGCGGTTCCCAAATAGCTTTAGAACAAGGCATAGTTTTCCCTGCTGGCTCTTGGGCGTGGGACCAGTCTCCAGACATATGGCCATTTTTGGGCCTGGCGTGGGGCCATGTGGGAAAGGGTGGTTTTGAGGCTGAAGGCAGCAGGAAAGACTGCAGCCCCCAGGTCTGTGGGGCTACGCAAGCGGTTCCCAAAGAGCTTTAGAACAAGGCATAGTTTTCCCTGCTGGCTCTTTGGGTGTGGGACCAGTCTCCAGACATATGGCCATTTTTGGGCCTGGCGCGGGGCCAAATGGGAAAGGGGTGTTTGGAGGCTGAAGTCAGCAGGAAAGCCTGCAGCCCCCAGGTGTGTGGGGCTACGCAAGCGGTTCCCAAAGAGCTTTAGAACAAGGCATAGTTTTCCCTGCTGGCTCTTGGGCGTGGGACCAGTCTCCAGACATATGGCCATTTTTGGGCCTGGCGCGGGGCCATGTGGGAAAGGGTGGTTTTGAGGCTGAAGGCAGCAGGAATGCCTGCAGCCCCCAGGTGTGTGGGGCTACGCAAGCGGTTCCCAAAGAGCTTTAGAACAAGGCATAGTTTTCCCTGCTGGCTCTTTGGGCGTGGGACCAGTCTCCAGACATATGGCCATTTTTGGGCCTGGCGCGGCACCAAGTGGGAAAGGGGTGTTTTGAGGCTGAAGGCAGCAGGAAAGCCTGCAGCCCCCAGGTGTGTGGGGCTACGCAAGCGGTTCCCAAAGAGCTTTAGAACAAGGCATAGTTTTCCCTGCTGGCTCTTTGGGAGTGGGACCAGTCTCCAGACATATGGCCATTTTTGTGCCTGGCGAGGCGCCAAGTGGGAAAGGGTGGTTTTGAGGCTGAAGGCAGCAGGAAAGACTGCAGCCCCCAGGTGTGTGGGGCTACGCAAGCGGTTCCCAAAGAGCTTTAGAACAAGGCATAGTTTTCCCTGCTGGCTCTTTGGGCGTGGGACCAGTCTCCAGACATATGGCCATTTTTGGGCCTGGCGCGGCGCCAAGTGGGAAAGGGTGGTTTTGAGGTTGAAGGCAGCAGGAAAGCCTGCATCCCCCAGGTGTGTGGGGCTACGGAAGCGGTTCCCAAAGAGCTTTAGAAAAAGCCATAGTTTTCCCTGCTGGCTCTTTGGGCATGGAACCAATCTCCAGACATATGGCCATTTTTGGGCCTGGCGCGGCGCCAAGTGCGAAAGGGTTCTTCTGAGGCTGAAGAGAGCAGGAAAGCCTGCAGCCCCCAGGTGTGTGGGGCTACGCAAGCGGTTCCCAAAGAGCTTTAGAACAAGGCATAGTTTTCCCTGCTGGCTCTTTGGGCGTGGGACCAACCTCCAGACATATGGCTATTTTTGGGCCTGGCGTGACGCCATGTGGGAAAGGGTGGTTTTGAGGCTGAAGGCAGCAGGAAAGCCTGCAGCCCCCAGGTGTGTGGGGCTACGCAAGCGGTTCCCAAAGAGCTTTAGAACAAGGCATAGTTTTCCCTGCTGGCTCTTGGGCGTGGGACCAGTCTCCAGACATATGGCCATTTTTGGGCCTGGCGAGGCGCCGAGTGGGAAAGGGTGGTTTTGAGGCTGAAGGCAGCAGGAAAGCCTGCAGCCCCCAGGTGTGTGGTGCTACGCAAGCGGTTCCCAAAGAGCTTTAGAACAAGGCATAGTTTTCCCTGCTGGCTTTTTGGGAAAGGGACCAGTCTCCAGACATGTGGCCATTTTTGGGCCTGGCGCGGGGCCAAATGGGAAAGGGTGGTTTTGGAGGCTGAAGTCAGCAGGAAAGCCTGCAGCCCCCAGGTCTGTGGGGCTACGCAAGCGGTTCCCAAATAGCTTTAGAACAAGGCATAGTTTTCCCTGCTGGCTCTTGGGCGTGGGACCAGTCTCCAGACATATGGCGATTTTTGGGCCTGGCGTGGGGCCATGTGGGAAAGGGTGGTTTTGAGGCTGAAGGCAGCAGGAATGCCTGCAGCCCCCAGGTGTGTGGGGCTACGCAAGCGGTTCCCAAAGAGCTTTAGAACAAGGCATAGTTTTCCCTGCTGGCTCTTTGGGCGTGGGACCAGTCTCCAGACATATGGCCATTTTTGTGCCTGGCGAGGCGCCAAGTGGGAAAGGGTGTTTTTGAGGCTGAAGGCAGCAGGAAAGCCTGCAGCCCCCAGGTGTGTGGGGCTACGCAAGCGGTTCCCAAAGAGCTTTAGAACAAGGCATAGTTTTCCCTGCTGGCTCTTTGGGCGTGGGACCAACCTCCAGAAATATGGCCATTTTTGTGCCTGGCGTGACGCCATGAGGGAAAGGGTGGTTTTGAGGCTGAAAGCGCGAGAACAGCCTGCAGCCCCCAGTTTGTGTGGGGCTACGCAAGCGGTTCCCAAAGAGCTTTAGAACAAGGCATAGTTTTCCCTGCTGGCTCTTTGGGCGTGGGACCAGTCTCCAGACATATGGCCATTTTTGTGCCTGGCGAGGCGCCAAGTGGGAAAGGGTGGTTTTGAGGCTGAAGGCAGCAGGAAAGACTGCAGCCCCCAGGTGTGTGGGGCTACGCAAGCGGTTCCCAAAGAGCTTTAGAACAAGGCATAGTTTTCCCTGCTGGCTCTTTGGGCGTGGGACCAGTCTCCAGACATATGGCCATTTTTGGGCCTGGCGCGGCGCCAAGTGGGAAAGGGTGGTTTTGAGGCTGAAGGCAGCAGGAAAGCCTGCATCCCCCAGGTGTGTGGGGCTACGGAAGCGGTTCCCAAAGAGCTTTAGAAAAAGCCATAGTTTTCCCTGCTGGCTCTTTGGGCATGGAACCAATCTCCAGACATATGGCCATTTTTGTGCCTGGCGAGGCGCCAAGTGGGAAAGGGTGTTTTTGAGGCTGAAGGCAGCAGGAAAGCCTGCAGCCCCCAGGTGTGTGGGGCTACGCAAGCGGTTCCCAAAGAGCTTTAGAACAAGGCATAGTTTTCCCTGCTGGCTCTTTGGGCGTGGGACCAACCTCCAGACATATGGCTATTTTTGGGCCTGGCGTGACGCCATGTGGGAAAGGGTGGTTTTGAGGCTGAAGGCAGCAGGAAAGCCTGCAGCCCCCAGGTGTGTGGGGCTACGCAAGCGGTTCCCAAAGAGCTTTAGAACAAGGCATAGTTTTCCCTGCTGGCTCTTGGGCGTGGGACCAGTCTCCAGACATATGGCCATTTTTGGGCCTGGCGAGGCGCCGAGTGGGAAAGGGTGGTTTTGAGGCTGAAGGCAGCAGGAAAGCCTGCAGCCCCCAGGTGTGTGGGGCTACGCAAGCGGTTCCCAAAGAGCTTTAGAACAAGGCATAGTTTTCCCTGCTGGCTTTTTGGGAAAGGGACCAGTCTCCAGACATGTGGCCATTTTTGGGCCTGGCGCGGGGCCAAATGGGAAAGGGTGGTTTTGGAGGCTGAAGTCAGCAGGAAAGCCTGCAGCCCCCAGGTCTGTGGGGCTACGCAAGCGGTTCCCAAATAGCTTTAGAACAAGGCATAGTTTTCCCTGCTGGCTCTTGGGCGTGGGACCAGTCTCCAGACATATGGCCATTTTTGGGCCTGGCGTGGGGCCATGTGGGAAAGGGTGGTTTTGAGGCTGAAGGCAGCAGGAATGCCTGCAGCCCCCAGGTGTGTGGGGCTACGCAAGCGGTTCCCAAAGAGCTTTAGAACAAGGCATAGTTTTCCCTGCTGGCTCTTTGGGCGTGGGACCAGTCTCCAGACATATGGCCATTTTTGTGCCTGGCGAGGCGCCAAGTGGGAAAGGGTGTTTTTGAGGCTGAAGGCAGCAGGAAAGCCTGCAGCCCCCAGGTGTGTGGGGCTACGCAAGCGGTTCCCAAAGAGCTTTAGAACAAGGCATAGTTTTCCCTGCTGGCTCTTTGGGCGTGGGACCAACCTCCAGAAATATGGCCATTTTTGTGCCTGGCGTGACGCCATGAGGGAAAGGGTGGTTTTGAGGCTGAAAGCGCGAGAACAGCCTGCAGCCCCCAGTTTGTGTGGGGCTACGCAAGCGGTTCCCAAAGAGCTTTAGAACAAGGCATAGTTTTCCCTGCTGGCTCTTTGGGCGTGGGACCAGTCTCCAGACATATGGCCATTTTTGGGCCTGGCGCGGCGCCAAGTGGGAAAGGGTGGTTTTGAGGCTGAAGGCAGCAGGAAAGCCTGCAGCCCCCAGGTGTGTGGGGCTACGCAAGCGGTTCCCAAAGAGCTTTAGAACAAGGCATAGTTTTCCCTGCTGGCTCTTTGGGCATGGAACCAATCTCCAGACATATGGCCATTTTTGGGCCTGGCGCGGCGCCAAGTCCGAAAGGGTTCTTCTGAGGCTGAAGAGAGCAGGAAAGCCTGCAGCCCCCAGGTGTGTGGGGCTACACAAGCGGTTCCCAAAGAGCTTTAGAACAAGGCATAGTTTTCCCTGCTGGCTCTTTGGGCGTGGGACCAGTCTCCAGACATATGGCCATTTTTGGGCCTGGCGCGGCACCAAGTGGGAAAGGGGTGTTTTGAGGCTGAAGGCAGCAGGAAAGCCTGCAGCCCCCAGGTGTGTGGGGCTACGCAAGCGGTTCCCAAAGAGCTTTAGTACAAGGCATAGTTTTCCCTGCTGGCTCTTGGGCGTGGGACCAGTCTCCAGACATATGGCCATTTTTGGGCCTGGCGAGGCGCCAAGTGGGAAAGGGTGGTTTTGAGGCTGAAGGCAGCAGGAAAGCCTGCAGCCCCCAGGTGTGTGGGGCTACGCAAGCGGTTCCCAAAGAGCTTTAGAACAAGGCATAGTTTTCCCTGCTGGCTCTTTGGGCGTGGGACCAGTCTCCAGAAATATGGCCATTTTTGGGCCTGGCGCGGGGCCAAATGGGAAAGGGGTGTTTGGAGGCTGAAGGCAGCAGGAAAGCCTGCAGCCCCCAGGTGTGTGGGGCTACGCAAGCGGTTCCCAAATAGCTTTAGAACAAGGCATAGTTTTCCCTGCTGGCTCTTTGGGCGTGGGACCAGTCTCCAGACATATGGCCATTTTTGTGCCTGGCGTGGCGCCATGTGGGAAAGGGTGGTTTTGAGGCTGAAGGCAGCAGGAAAGCCTGCAGCCCCCAGGTGTGTGGGGCTACGCAAGCGGTTCCCAAAGAGCTTTAGTACAAGGCATAGTTTTCCCTGCTGGCTCTTTGGGCGTGGGACCAACCTCCAGACATATGGCTATTTTTGTGCCTGGCGTGACGCCATGTGGGAAAGGGTTGTTTTGAGGCTGAAAGCGCGAGAAAAGCCTGCAGCCCCCAGTTTGTGTGGGGCTACGCAAGTGGTTCCCAAAGAGCTTTAGAACAAGGCATAGTTTTCCCTGCTGGCTCTTTGGGTGTGGGACCAGTCTCCAGACATATGGCCATTTTTGGGCCTGGCGCGGCGCCAAGTGGGAAAGGGTGGTTTTGAGGCTGAAGGCAGCAGGAAAGCCTGCATCCCCCAGGTGTGTGGGGCTACGGAAGCGGTTCCCAAAGAGCTTTAGAAAAAGCCATAGTTTTCCCTGCTGGCTCTTTGGGCATGGAACCAATCTCCAGACATATGGCCATTTTTGGGCCTGGGGCGGCGCCAAGTCCGAAAGGGTTCTTCTGAGGCTGAAGAGAGCAGGAAAGCCTGCAGCCCCCAGGTGTGTGGGGCTACGCAAGCAGTTCCCAAAGAGCTTTAGAACAAGGCATAGTTTTCCCTGCTGGCTCTTTGGGCGTGGGACCAACCTCCAGACATATGGCCATTTTTGGGCCTGGCGAGGTGCCAAGTGGGAAAGGGTGGTTTTGAGGCTGAAGGCAGCAGGAAAGCCTGCAGCCCCCAGGTGTGTGGGGCTACGCAAGCGGTTCCCAAAGAGCTTTAGAACAAGGCATAGTTTTCCCTGCTGGCTCTTTGGGCGTGGGACCAATCTCCAGACATATGGCCATTTTTGGGCCTGGCGTGACGCCATGTGGGAAAGGGTGGTTTTGAGGCTGAAGGCAGCAGGAAAGCCTGCAGCCCCCAGGTCTGTGGGGCTACGCAAGCGGTTCCCAAAGAGCTTTAGAACAAGGCATAGTTTTCCCTGCTGGCTCTTTGTGCGTGGGACCAGTCTCCAGACATATGGCCATTTTTGGGCCTGGCGCGGCACCAAGTGGGAAAGGGGTGTTTTGAGGCTGAAGGCAGCAGGAAAGCCTGCATCCCCCAGGTGTGTGGGGCTACGGAAGCGGTTCCCAAAGAGCTTTAGAACAAGGCATAGTTTTCCCTGCTGGCTCTTGGGCGTGGGACCAGTCTCCAGACATATGGCCATTTTTGGGCCTGGCGAGGTGCCAAGTGGGAAAGGGTGGTTTTGAGGCTGAAGGCAGCAGGAAAGCCTGCAGCCCCCAGGTGTGTGGGGCTACGCAAGCGGTTCCCAAAGAGCTTTAGAACAAGGCATAGTTTTCCCTGCTGGCTCTTTGGGCGTGGGACCAACCTCCAGAAATATGGCCATTTTTGTGCCTGGCGTGACGCCATGAGGGAAAGGGTGGTTTTGAGGCTGAAAGCGCGAGAACAGCCTGCAGCGCCCAGTTTGTGTGGGGCTACGCAAGCGGTTCCCAAAGAGCTTTAGAACAAGGCATAGTTTTCCCTGCTGGCTCTTTGGGCGTGGGACCAGTCTCCAGACATATGGCCATTTTTGGGCCTGGCGCGGCGCCAAGTGGGAAAGGGTGGTTTTGAGGCTGAAGGCAGCAGGAAAGCCTGCAGCCCCCAGGTGTGTGGGGCTACGCAAGCGGTTCCCAAAGAGCTTTAGAACAAGGCATAGTTTTCCCTGCTGGCTCTTTGGGCATGGAACCAATCTCCAGACATATGGCCATTTTTGGGCCTGGCGCGGCGCCAAGTCCGAAAGGGTTCTTCTGAGGCTGAAGAGAGCAGGAAAGCCTGCAGCCCCCAGGTGTGTGGGGCTACACAAGCGGTTCCCAAAGAGCTTTAGAACAAGGCATAGTTTTCCCTGCTGGCTCTTTGGGCGTGGGACCAGTCTCCAGACATATGGCCATTTTTGGGCCTGGCGCGGCACCAAGTGGGAAAGGGGTGTTTTGAGGCTGAAGGCAGCAGGAAAGCCTGCAGCCCCCAGGTGTGTGGGGCTACGCAAGCGGTTCCCAAAGAGCTTTAGAACAAGGCATAGTTTTCCCTGCTGGCTCTTGGGCGTGGGACCAGTCTCCAGACATATGGCCATTTTTGGGCCTGGCGAGGCGCCAAGTGGGAAAGGGAGGTTTTGAGGCTGAAGGCAGCAGGAAAGCCTGCAGCCCCCAGGTGTGTGGGGCTACGCAAGCGGTTCCCAAAGAGCTTTAGAACAAGGCATAGTTTTCCCTGCTGGCTCTTTGGGCGTGGGACCAGTCTCCAGACATATGGCCATTTTTGGGCCTGGCGCGGGGCCAAATGGGAAAGGGGTGTTTGGAGGCTGAAGGCAGCAGGAAAGCCTGCAGCCCCCAGGTGTGTGGGGCTACGCAAGCGGTTCCCAAATAGCTTTAGAACAAGGCATCGTTTTCCCTGCTGGCTCTTTGGGCGTGGGACCAGTCTCCAGACATATGGCCATTTTTGTGCCTGGCGTGGCGCCATGTGGGAAAGGGTGGTTTTGAGGCTGAAGGCAGCAGGAAAGCCTGCAGCCCCCAGGTGTGTGGGGCTACGCAAGCGGTTCCCAAAGAGCTTTAGTACAAGGCATAGTTTTCCCTGCTGGCTCTTTGGGCGTGGGACCAACCTCCAGACATATGGCTATTTTTGTGCCTGGCGTGACGCCATGTGGGAAAGGGTTGTTTTGAGGCTGAAAGCGCGAGAAAAGCCTGCAGCCCCCAGTTTGTGTGGGGCTACGCAAGCGGTTCCCAAAGAGCTTTAGAACAAGGCATAGTTTTCCCTGCTGGCTCTTTGGGTGTGGGACCAGTCTCCAGACATATGGCCATTTTTGGGCCTGGCGCGGCGCCAAGTGGGAAAGGGTGGTTTTGAGGCTGAAGGCAGCAGGAAAGCCTGCATCCCCCAGGTGTGTGGGGCTACGGAAGCGGTTCCCAAAGAGCTTTAGAAAAAGCCATAGTTTTCCCTGCTGGCTCTTTGGGCATGGAACCAATCTCCAGACATATGGCCATTTTTGGGCCTGGGGCGGCGCCAAGTCCGAAAGGGTTCTTCTGAGGCTGAAGGCAGCAGGAAAGCCTGCATCCCCCAGGTGTGTGGGGCTACGCAAGCGGTTCCCAAAGAGCTTTAGAACAAGGCATAGTTTTCCCTGCTGGCTCTTTGGGCGTGGGACCAATCTCCAGACATATGGCCATTTTTGGGCCTGGCGTGACGCCATGTGGGAAAGGGTGGTTTTGAGGCTGAAGGCAGCAGGAAAGCCTGCAGCCCCCAGGTCTGTGGGGCTACGCAAGCGGTTCCCAAAGAGCTTTAGAACAAGGCATAGTTTTCCCTGCTGGCTCTTTGTGCGTGTGACCAGTCTCCAGACATATGGCCATTTTTGTGCCTGGCGCGGCACCAAGTGGGAAAGGGGTGTTTTGAGGCTGAAGGCAGCAGGAAAGCCTGCATCCCCCAGGTGTGTGGGGCTACGGAAGCGGTTCCCAAAGAGCTTTAGAACAAGGCATAGTTTTCCCTGCTGGCTCTTGGGCGTGGGACCAGTCTCCAGACATATGGCCATTTATGGGCCTGGCGCGGGGCCATGTGGGAAAGGGTGGTTTTGAGGCTGAAGGCAGCAGGAATGCCTGCAGCCCCCAGGTGTGTGGGGCTATGCAAGCGGTTCCCAAAGAGCTTTAGTACAAGGCATAGTTTTCCCTGCTGGCTCTTTGGGCGTGGGACCAATCTCCAGATATATGGCCATATTTGGGCATGGCGTGGCGCCATGTGGGAAAGGGTGGTTTTGAGGCTGAAGGCAGCAGGAAAGCCTGCAGCCCCCAGGTCTGTGGGGCTACGCAAGCGGTTCCCAAAGAGCTTTAGAACAAGGCATAATTTTCCCTGCTGGCTCTTTGGAAAAGGGACCAGTCTCCAGACATATGGCCATTTTTGGGACTGGCGCTGGGCCAAAAGGGAAAGGGGTTTTTGGAGGCTGAAGGCGGCAGGAAAGCCTGCAGCTCCTAGGTGTGTGCGGCTACGCAAGCGGTTCCCAAAGAGCTTTAGAACAAGGCATAGTTTTCCCTGCTGGCTCTTTGGGCGTGGGACCAACCTCCAGACATATGGCCATTTTTCTGCCTGGTGTGACGCCATGTGGGAAAGGGTGGTTTTGAGGCTGAAGGCAGCAGGAAAGCCTGCAGCCCCCAGGTGTGTGGGGCTACGCAAGCGGTTCCCAAAGAGCTTTAGTACAAGGCATAGTTTTCCCTGCTGGCTCTTTCGGCGTGGGACCAATCTCCAGACATATGGCCATTTTTGGGCCTGGCGCGGCACCAAGTGGGAAAGGGTGGTTTTGAGGCTGAAGGCAGCAGGAAAGCCTGCAGCCCCCAGGTGTGTGGGGCTACGCAAGCGGTTCCCAAAGAGCTTTAGAACAAGGCATAGTTTTCCCTGCTGGCTCTTTGGGCGTGGGACCAATCTCCAGATATATGGCCATTTTTGGGCATGGCGTGACGCCATGAGGGAAAGGGTGGTTTTGAGGCTGAAGGCAGCAGGAAAGCCTGCAGCCCCCAGGTGTGTGGGGCTACGCAAGCGGTTCCCAAAGAGCTTTAGAACAAGGCATAATTTTCCCTGCTGGCTCTTTGGGAAAGGGACCAGTCTCCACACATATGGCCATTTTTGTGCCTTTCGTGACGCCATGAGGGAAAGGGTTGTTTTGAGGCTGAAAGCGCGAGAAAAGCCTGCAGCCCCCAGGTCTGTGGGGCTACGCAAGCGGTTCCCAAAGAGCTTTAGAACAAGGCATAGTTTTCCCTGCTGGCTCTTTGGGCGTGGGACCAGTCTCCAGACATATGGCCATTTTTGGACCTGGCGCGGCACCAAGTGGGAAAGGGGTGTTTGGAGGCTGAAGGCAGCAGGAAAGCCTGCAGCCCCCAGGTGTGTGGGGCTACGCAAGCGGTTCCCAAAGAGCTTTAGAACAAGGCATAGTTTTCCCTGCTGGCTCTTGGGCGTGGGACCAGTCTCCAGATATATGGCCATTTTTGGGCCTGGAGCGGGGCCATGTGGGAAAGGGTGGTTTTGAGGCTGAAGGCAGCAGGAAAGCCTGCAACCCCCAGGTGTGTGGGGCTACGGAAGCGGTTCCCAAAGAGCTTTAGTACAAGGAATAGTTTTCCCTGCTGGCTCTTTCGGCGTGGGACCAATCTCCAGACATATGTCCATTTTTGGGCCTGGCGCGGCACCAAGTGGGAAAGGGTGGTTTTGAGGCTGAAGGCAGCAGGAAAGCCTGCAGCCCCCAGGTGTGTGGGGCTACGCAAGCGGTTCCCAAAGAGCTTTAGAACAAGGCATAGTTTTCCCTGCTGGCTCTTTGGGCGTGGGACCAACCTCCAGACATATGGCCATTTTTGTGCCTGGCGTGACGCCATGTGGGAAAGGGTGGTTTTGAGGCTGAAAGCGCGAGAAAAGCCTGCAGCCCCCAGGTGTGTGGGGCTACGCAAGCGGTTCCCAAAGAGCTTTAGAACAAGGCATAGTTTTCCCTGCTGGCTCTTTGGGCGTGGGACCAACCTCCAGACATATGGCCATTTTTCTGCCTGGTGTGACGCCATGTGGGAAAGGGTGGTTTTGAGGCTGAAGGCAGCAGGAAAGCCTGCAGCCCCCAGGTCTGTGGGGCTACGCAAGCGGTTCCCAAAGAGCTTTAGAACAAGGCATAGTTTTCCCTGCTGGCTCTTTGGGAAAGGGACCAGTCTCCAGACATATGGCCATTTTTGGGCTTGGCGCGGGGCCAAATGGGAAAGGGGTGTTTGGAGGCTGAAGGCAGCAGGAAAGCCTGCAGCCCCCAGGTGTGTGGGGCTACGCAAGCGGTTCCCAAATAGCTTTAGAACAAGGCATAGTTTTCCCTGCTGGCTCTTTGGGCGTGGGACCAGTCTCCAGACATATGGCCATTTTTGTGCCTGGCGTGGCGCCATGTGGGAAAGGGTGGTTTTGAGGCTGAAGGCAGCAGGAAAGCCTGCAGCCCCCAGGTGTGTGGGGCTACGCAAGCGGTTCCCAAAGAGCTTTAGTACAAGGCATAGTTTTCCCTGCTGGCTCTTTGGGCGTGGGACCAACCTCCAGACATATGGCCATTTTTGTGCCTGGCGTGGCGCCATGTGTGAAAGGGTGGTTTTGAGGCTGAAGGCAGCAGGAAAGCCTGCAGCCCCCAGGTGTGTGGGGCTACGCAAGCGGTTCCCAAAGAGCTTTAGAACAAGGCATAGTTTTCCCTGCTGGCTCTTTGGGCGTGGGACCAACATCCACACATATGGCCATTTTTGTGCCTTTCGTGACGCCATGAGGGAAAGGGTTGTTTTGAGGCTGAAAGCGCGAGAAAAGCCTGCAGCCCCCAGGTCTGTGGGGCTACGCAAGCGGTTCCCAAAGAGCTTTAGAACAAGGCATAGTTTTCCCTGCTGGCTCTTGGGCGTGGGACCAGTCTCCAGATATATGGCCATTTTTGGGCCTGGATCGGGGCCATGTGGGAAAGGGTGGTTTTGAGGCTGAAGGCAGCAGGAAAGCCTGCAACCCCCAGGTCTGTGCGGCTACGCAAGCGGTTCCCAAAGAGCTTTAGTACAAGGAATAGTTTTCCCTGCTGGCTCTTTGGGCGTGGGACCAGTCTCCAGACATATGGCCATTTTTGGGCCTGGCGCGGCACCAAGTGGGAAAGGGTGGTTTTGAGGTTGAAGGCAGCAGGAAAGCCTGCAGCCCCCAGGTGTGTGGGGCTACGCAAGCGGTTCCCAAAGAGCTTTAGAACAAGGCATAGTTTTCCCTGCTGGCTCTTTGGGAAAGGGACCAGTCTCCAGACATATGGCCATTTTTGGGCCTGGCGCGGGGCCAAATGGGAAAGGGGTGTTTGGAGGCTGAAGGCAGCAGGAAAGCCTGCAGCCCCCAGGTGTGTGGGGCTACGCAAGCGGTTCCCAAATAGCTTTAGAACAAGGCATAGTTTTCCCTGCTGGCTCTTGGGCGTGGGACCAGTCTCCAGACATATGGCCATTTATGGGCCTGGCGCGGCGCCATGTGGGAAAGGGTGGTTTTGAGGCTGAAGGCAGCAGGAATGCCTGCAGCCCCCAGGTGTGTGGGGCTATGCAAGCGGTTCCCAAAGAGCTTTAGTACAAGGCATAGTTTTCCCTGCTGGCTCTTTGGGCGTGGGACCAATCTCCAGATATATGGCCATTTTTGGGCATGGCGTGGCGCCATGTGGGAAAGGGTGGTTTTGAGGCTGAAGGCAGCAGGAAAGCCTGCAGCCCCCAGGTCTGTGGGGCTACGCAAGCGGTTCCCAAAGAGCTTTAGAACAAGGCATAATTTTCCCTGCTGGCTCTTTGGAAAAGGGACCAGTCTCCAGACATATGGCCATTTTTGGGACTGGCGCTGGGCCAAAAGGGAAAGGGGTTTTTGGAGGCTGAAGGCGGCAGGAAAGCCTGCAGCTCCTAGGTGTGTGCGGCTACGCAAGCGGTTCCCAAAGAGCTTTAGAACAAGGCATAGTTTTCCCTGCTGGCTCTTTGGGCGTGGGACCAACCTCCAGACATATGGCCATTTTTCTGCCTGGTGTGACGCCATGTGTGAAAGGGTGGTTTTGAGGCTGAAGGCAGCAGGAAAGCCTGCAGCCCCCAGGTGTGTGGGGCTACGCAAGCGGTTCCCAAAGAGCTTTAGAACAAGGCATAGTTTTCCCTGCTGGCTCTTTGGGCGTGGGACCAACATCCACACATATGGCCATTTTTGTGCCTTTCGTGACGCCATGAGGGAAAGGGTTGTTTTGAGGCTGAAAGCGCGAGAAAAGCCTGCAGCCCCCAGGTCTGTGGGGCTACGCAAGCGGTTCCCAAAGAGCTTTAGAACAAGGCATAGTTTTCCCTGCTGGCTCTTGGGCGTGGGACCAGTCTCCAGATATATGGCCATTTTTGGGCCTGGATCGGGGCCATGTGGGAAAGGGTGGTTTTGAGGCTGAAGGCAGCAGGAAAGCCTGCAACCCCCGGTCTGTGCGGCTACGCAAGCGGTTCCCAAAGAGCTTTAGTACAAGGAATAGTTTTCCCTGCTGGCTCTTTGGGCGTGGGACCAGTCTCCAGACATATGGCCATTTTTGGGCCTGGCGCGGCACCAAGTGGGAAAGGGTGGTTTTGAGGTTGAAGGCAGCAGGAAAGCCTGCAGCCCCCAGGTGTGTGGGGCTACGCAAGCGGTTCCCAAAGAGCTTTAGAACAAGGCATAGTTTTCCCTGCTGGCTCTTTGGGAAAGGGACCAGTCTCCAGACATATGGCCATTTTTGGGCCTGGCGCGGGGCCAAATGGGAAAGGGGTGTTTGGAGGCTGAAGGCAGCAGGAAAGCCTGCAGCCCCCAGGTGTGTGGGGCTACGCAAGCGGTTCCCAAAGAGCTTTAGAACAAGGCATAGTTTTCCCTGCTGGCTCTTGGGCGTGGGACCAGTCTCCAGACATATGGCCATTTATGGGCCTGGCGCGGGGCCATGTGGGAAAGGGTGGTTTTGAGGCTGAAGGCAGCAGGAATGCCTGCAGCCCCCAGGTGTGTGGGGCTATGCAAGCGGTTCCCAAAGAGCTTTAGTACAAGGCATAGTTTTCCCTGCTGGCTCTTTGGGCGTGGGACCAATCTCCAGATATATGGCCATTTTTGGGCATGGCGTGGCGCCATGTGGGAAAGGGTGGTTTTGAGGCTGAAGGCAGCAGGAAAGCCTGCAGCCCCCAGGTCTGTGGGGCTACGCAAGCGGTTCCCAAAGAGCTTTAGAACAAGGCATAATTTTCCCTGCTGGCTCTTTGGAAAAGGGACCAGTCTCCAGACATATGGCCATTTTTGGGACTGGCGCTGGGCCAAAAGGGAAAGGGGTTTTTGGAGGCTGAAGGCGGCAGGAAAGCCTGCAGCTCCTAGGTGTGTGCGGCTACGCAAGCGGTTCCCAAAGAGCTTTAGAACAAGGCATAGTTTTCCCTGCTGGCTCTTTGGGCGTGGGACCAACCTCCAGACATATGGCCATTTTTCTGCCTGGTGTGACGCCATGTGGGAAAGGGTGGTTTTGAGGCTGAAGGCAGCAGGAAAGCCTGCAGCCCCCAGGTGTGTGGGGCTACGCAAGCGGTTCCCAAAGAGCTTTAGTACAAGGCATAGTTTTCCCTGCTGGCTCTTTCGGCGTGGGACCAATCTCCAGACATATGGCCATTTTTGGGCCTGGCGCGGCACCAAGTGGGAAAGGGTGGTTTTGAGGCTGAAGGCAGCAGGAAAGCCTGCAGCCCCCAGGTGTGTGGGGCTACGCAAGCGGTTCCCAAAGAGCTTTAGAACAAGGCATAGTTTTCCCTGCTGGCTCTTTGGGCGTGGGACCAATCTCCAGATATATGGCCATTTTTGGGCATGGCGTGACGCCATGAGGGAAAGGGTGGTTTTGAGGCTGAAGGCAGCAGGAAAGCCTGCAGCCCCCAGGTGTGTGGGGCTACGCAAGCGGTTCCCAAAGAGCTTTAGAACAAGGCATAATTTTCCCTGCTGGCTCTTTGGGAAAGGGACCAGTCTCCACACATATGGCCATTTTTGTGCCTTTCGTGACGCCATGAGGGAAAGGGTTGTTTTGAGGCTGAAAGCGCGAGAAAAGCCTGCAGCCCCCAGGTCTGTGGGGCTACGCAAGCGGTTCCCAAAGAGCTTTAGAACAAGGCATAGTTTTCCCTGCTGGCTCTTTGGGCGTGGGACCAGTCTCCAGACATATGGCCATTTTTGGACCTGGCGCCGCCCCAAGTGGGAAAGGGGTGTTTGGAGGCTGAAGGCAGCAGGAAAGCCTGCAGCCCCCAGGTCTGTGGGGCTACGCAAGCGGTTCCCAAAGAGCTTTAGAACAAGGCATAGTTTTCCCTGCTGGCTCTTGGCCGTGGGACCAGTCTCCAGATATATGGCCATTTTTGGGCCTGGAGCGGGGCCATGTGGGAAAGGGTGGTTTTGAGGCTGAAGGCAGCAGGAAAGCCTGCAACCCCCAGGTGTGTGGGGCTACGGAAGCGGTTCCCAAAGAGCTTTAGTACAAGGAATAGTTTTCCCTGCTGGCTCTTTCGGCGTGGGACCAATCTCCAGACATATGGCCATTTTTGGGCCTGGCGCGGCACCAAGTGGGAAAGGGTGGTTTTGAGGCTGAAGGCAGCAGGAAAGCCTGCAGCCCCCAGGTGTGTGGGGCTACGCAAGCGGTTCCCAAAGAGCTTTAGAACAAGGCATCGTTTTCCCTGCTGGCTCTTTGGGCGTGGGACCAACCTCCAGACATATGGCCATTTTTGTGCCTGGCGTGACGCCATGTGGGAAAGGGTGGTTTTGAGGCTGAAAGCGCGAGAAAAGCCTGCAGCCCCCAGGTGTGTGGGGCTACGCAAGCGGTTCCCAAAGAGCTTTAGAACAAGGCATAGTTTTCCCTGCTGGCTCTTTGGGCGTGGGACCAACCTCCAGACATATGGCCATTTTTCTGCCTGGTGTGACGCCATGTGGGAAAGGGTGGTTTTGAGGCTGAAGGCAGCAGGAAAGCCTGCAGCCCCCAGGGTCTGTGGGGCTACGCAAGCGGTTCCCAAAGAGCTTTAGAACAAGGCATAGTTTTCCCTGCTGGCTCTTTGGGAAAGGGACCAGTCTCCAGACATATGGCCATTTTTGGGCTTGGCGCGGGGCCAAATGGGAAAGGGGTGTTTGGAGGCTGAAGGCAGCAGGAAAGCCTGCAGCCCCCAGGTGTGTGGGGCTACGCAAGCGGTTCCCAAATAGCTTTAGAACAAGGCATAGTTTTCCCTGCTGGCTCTTTGGGCGTGGGACCAGTCTCCAGACATATGGCCATTTTTGTGCCTGGCGTGGCGCCATGTGGGAAAGGGTGGTTTTGAGGCTGAAGGCAGCAGGAAAGCCTGCAGCCCCCAGGTGTGTGGGGCTACGCAAGCGGTTCCCAAAGAGCTTTAGTACAAGGCATAGTTTTCCCTGCTGGCTCTTTGGGCGTGGGACCAACCTCCAGACATATGGCCATTTTTGTGCCTGGCGTGACGCCATGTGGGAAAGGGTGGTTTTGAGGCTGAAGGCAGCAGGAAAGCCTGCAGCCCCCAGGTGTGTGGGGCTACGCAAGCGGTTCCCAAAGAGCTTTAGAACAAGGCATAGTTTTCCCTGCTGGCTCTTTGGGCGTGGGACCAACATCCACACATATGGCCATTTTTGTGCCTTTCGTGACGCCATGAGGGAAAGGGTTGTTTTGAGGCTGAAAGCGCGAGAAAAGCCTGCAGCCCCCAGGTCTGTGGGGCTACGCAAGTGGTTCCCAAAGAGCTTTAGAACAAGGCATAGTTTTCCCTGCTGGCTCTTGGGCGTGGGACCAGTCTCCAGATATATGGCCATTTTTGGGCCTGGATCGGGGCCATGTGGGAAAGGGTGGTTTTGAGGCTGAAGGCAGCAGGAAAGCCTGCAACCCCCAGGTCTGTGCGGCTACGCAAGCGGTTCCCAAAGAGCTTTAGTACAAGGAATAGTTTTCCCTGCTGGCTCTTTGGGCGTGGGACCAGTCTCCAGACATATGGCCATTTTTGGGCCTGGCGCGGCACCAAGTGGGAAAGGGTGGTTTTGAGGTTGAAGGCAGCAGGAAAGCCTGCAGCCCCCAGGTGTGTGGGGCTACGCAAGCGGTTCCCAAAGAGCTTTAGAACAAGGCATAGTTTTCCCTGCTGGCTCTTTGGGCGTGGGACCAACCTCCAGAAATATGGCCATTTTTGTGCCTGGCGTGACGCCATGAGGGAAAGGGTGGTTTTGAGGCTGAAAGCGCGAGAAAAGCCTGCAGCCCCCAGGTGTGTGGGGCTACGCAAGCGGTTCCCAAAGAGCTTTAGAACAAGGCATAGTTTTCCCTGCTGGCTCTTTGGGCGTGGGACCAATCTCCAGACATATGGCCATTTTTCTGCCTGGTGTGACGCCATGTGGGAAAGGGTGGTTTTGAGGCTGAAGGCAGCAGGAAAGCCTGCAGCCCCCAGGTCTGTGGGGCTACGCAAGCGGTTCCCAAAGAGCTTTAGAACAAGGCATAATTTTCCCTGCTGGCTCTTTGGGAAAGGGACCAGTCTCCAGACATATGGCCATTTTTGGGCTTGGCGCGGGGCCAAATGGGAAAGGGGTGTTTGGAGGCTGAAGGCTGCAGGAAAGCCTGCAGCCCCCAGGTGTGTGGGGCTACGCAAGCGGTTCCCAAAGAGCTTTAGTACAAGGCATAGTTTTCCCTGCTGGCTCTTTGGGCGTGGGACCAACCTCCAGACATATGGCCATTTTTCTGCCTGGTGTGACGCCATGTGGGAAAGGGTGGTTTTGAGGCTGAAGGCAGCAGGAAAGCCTGCAGCCCCCAGGTGTGTGGGGCTACGCAAGCGGTTCCCAAAGAGCTTTAGAACAAGGCATAGTTTTCCCTGCTGGCTCTTTGGGCGTGGGACCAGTGTCCAGACATATGGCCATTTTTGGGCCTGGCGCGGCACCAAGTGGGAAAGGGGTTTTTGGAGGCTGAAGGCAGCAGGAAAGCCTGCAGCCCCCAGGTGTGTGGGGCTACGCAAGCGGTTCCCAAAGAGCTTTAGAACAAGGCATAGTTTTCCCTGCTGGCTCTTGGGCGTGGGACCAGTCTCCAGACATATGGCCATTTTTGGGCCTGGCGTGGCGCCATGTGGGAAAGGGTGGTTTTGAGGCTGAAGGCAGCAGGAAAGCCTGCAACCCCCAGGTGTGTGGGGCTACGCAAGCGGTTCCCAAAGAGCTTTAGTACAAGGCATAGTTTTCCCTGCTGGCTCTTTCGGCGTGGGACCAGTCTCCAGACATATGGCCATTTTTGGGCCTGGCGCGGCACCAAGTGGGAAAGGGTGGTTTTGAGGCTGAAGAGAGCAGGAAAGCCTGCAGCCCCCAGGTGTGTGGGGCTACGCAAGCGGTTCCCAAAGAGCTTTAGAACAAGGCATAGTTTTCCCTGCTGGCTCTTTGGGCGTGGGACCAGTCTCCAGACATATGGCCATTTTTCTGCCTGGCGTGACGCCAAGTGGGAAAGGGTGGTTTTGAGGCTGAAGGCAGCAGGAAAGCCTGCAGCCCCCAGGTGTTTGGGGCTACGCAAGCGGTTCCCAAAGAGCTTTAGAACAAGGCATAGTTTTCCCTGCTGGCTCTTTGGGCGTGGGACCAACCTCCAGAAATATGGCCATTTTTGTGCCTGGCGTGACGCCATGAGGGAAAGGGTGTTTTTGAGGCTGAAAGCGCGAGAAAAGCCTGCAGCCCCCAAGTCTGTGGGGCTACGCAAGAGGTTCCCAAAGAGCTTTAGAACAAGGCATAGTTTTCCCTGCTGGCTCTTTGGGAAAGGGACCAGTCTCCAGACATATGGCCATTTTTCTGCCTGGTGTGACGCCATGTGGGAAAGGGTGGTTTTGAGGCTGAAGGCAGCAGGAAAGCCTGCAGCCCCCAGGTGTGTGGGGCTATGCAAGCGGTTCCCAAAGAGCTTTAGAAAAAGCCATAGTTTTCCCTGCTGGCTCTTTGGGCGTGGGACCAACCTCCAGACATATGGCCATTTTTGTGCCTTTCGTGACGCCATGAGGGAAAGGGTGGTTTTGAGGCTGAAAGCGCGAGAAAAGCCTGCAGCCCCCAGGTCTGTGGGGCTACGCAAGCGGTTCCCAAAGAGCTTTAGAACAAGGCATAGTTTTCCCTGCTGGCTCTTTGGGCGTGGGACCAACCTCCAGACATATGGCCATTTTTCTGCCTGGCGTGACGCCATGTGGGAAAGGGTGGTTTTGAGGCTGAAGGCAGCAGGAAAGCCTGCAGCCCCCAGGTGTGTGGGGCTACGAAAGCGGTTCCCAAAGAGCTTTAGAACAAGGCATAGTTTTCCCTGCTGGCTCTTGGGCGTGGGACCAGTCTCCAGACATATGGCCATTTTTGGGCCTGGCGTGGCGCCATGTGGGAAAGGGTGGTTTTGAGGCTGAAGGCAGCAGGAAAGCCTGCAACCCCCAGGTGTGTGGGGCTACGCAAGCGGTTCCCAAAGAGCTTTAGTACAAGGCATAGTTTTCCCTGCTGGCTCTTTGGGCGTGGGACCAGTCTCCAGACATATGGCCATTTTTGGGCCTGGCGCGGCACCAAGTGGGAAAGGGTGGTTTTGAGGCTGAAGAGAGCAGGAAAGCCTGCAGCCTCCAGGTGTGTGGGGCTACGCAAGCGGTTCCCAAAGAGCTTTAGAACAAGGCATAGTTTTCCCTGCTGGCTCTTTGGGCGTGGGACCAACCTCCAGACATATGGCCATTTTTCTGCCTGGCGTGACGCCAAGTGGGAAAGGGTGGTTTTGAGGCTGAAGGCAGCAGGAAAGCCTGCAGCCCCCAGGTGTGTGGGGCTACGCAAGCGGTTCCCAAAGAGCTTTAGAACAAGGCATAGTTTTCCCTGCTGGCTCTTTGGGCGTGGGACCAACCTCCAGAAATATGGCCATTTTTGTACCTGGCGTGACGCCATGAGGGAAAGGGTGGTTTTGAGGCTGAAAGCGCGAGAAAAGCCTGCAGCCCCCAGGTGTGTGGGGCTACGCAAGCGGTTCCCAAAGAGCTTTAGAACAAGGCATAGTTTTCCCTGCTGGCTCTTTGGGAAAGGGACCAGTCTCCAGACATATGGCCATTTTTCTGCCTGGTGTGACGCCATGTGGGAAAGGGTGGTTTTGAGGCTGAAGGCAGCAGGAAAGCCTGCAGCCCCCAGGTGTGTGGGGCTATGCAAGCGGTTCCCAAAGTGCTTTAGAAAAAGCCATAGTTTTCCCTGCTGGCTCTTTGGGCGTGGGACCAACCTCCAGACATATGGCCATTTTTGTGCCTTTCGTGACGCCATGAGGGAAAGAGTGGTTTTGAGGCTGAAAGCGCGAGAAAAGCCTGCAGCCCCCTGTTTGTGTTGGGCTACGCAAGCGGTTCCCAAAGAGCTTTAGAACAAGGCATAATTTTCCCTGCTGGCTCTTTGGGAAAGGGACCAGTCTCCAGACATATGGCCATTTTTGGGCTTGGCACGGGGCCAAATGGGAAAGGGGTGTTTGGAGGCTGAAGGCAGCAGGAAAGCCTGCAGCCCCCAGGTGTGTGGGGCTACGCAAGCGGTTCCCAAAGAGCTTTAGAACAAGGCATAGTTTTCCCTGCTGGCTCTTTGGGCGTGGGACCAGTCTCCAGACATATGGCCATTTTTGTGCCTGGCGTGGCGCCAAGTGGGAAAGGGTGGTTTTGAGGCTGAAGGCAGCAGGAAAGCCTGCAGCCCCCAGGTCTGTGGGGCTACGCAAGCGGTTCCCAAAGAGCTTTAGAACAAGGCATAGTTTTCCCTGCTGGCTCTTTGGGCGTGGGACCAACCTCCACACATATGGCCATTTTTGTGCCTTTCGTGACGCCATGAGTGAAAGGGTGGTTTTGAGGCTGAAAGCGCGAGAAAAGCCTGCAGCCCCCAGGTCTGTGGGGCTACGCAAGCGGTTCCCAAAGAGCTTTAGAACAAGGCATAGTTTTCCCTGCTGGCTCTTTGGGAAAGGGACCAGTCTCCAGAAATATGGCCATTTTTGGGCCTGGCACGGGGCCAAATGGGAAAGGGGTGTTTGTAGGCTGAAGTCAGCAGGAAAGCCTGCAGCCCCCAGGTGTGTGGGGCTACGCAAGCGGTTCCCAAATAGCTTTAGAACAAGGCATAGTTTTCCCTGCTGGCTCTTTGGGCGTGGGACCAGTCTCCAGACATATGGCCATTTTTGTGCCTGGCGTGGCGCCATGTGGGAAAGGGTGGTTTTGAGGCTGAAGGCAGCAGGAAAGCCTGCAGCCCCCAGGTGTGTGGGGCTTCGCAAGCGGTTCCCAAAGAGCTTTAGTACAAGGCATAGTTTTCCTTGCTGGCTCTTTCGGCGTGGGACCAATCTCCAGACATATGGCCATTTTTGGGACTGGCGCGGCACCAAGTGGGAAAGGGTGGTTTTGAGGCTGAAGGCAGCAGGAAAGCCTGCAGCCCCCAGGTGTGTGGGGCTACGCAAGCGGTTCCCAAAGACCTTTAGAACAAGGCATAGTTTTCCCTGCTGGCTCTTTGGGCGTGGGACCAACATCCAGACATATGGCCATTTTTCTGCCTGGCGTGACGCCATGTGGGAAAGGGTGGTTTTGAGGCTGAAGGCAGCAGGAAAGCCTGCAGCCCCCAGGTGTGTGGGGCTACGCAAGCGGTTCCCAAAGAGCTTTAGAACAAGGCATAGTTTTCCCTGCTGGCTCTTTGGGCGTGGGACCAACCTCCAGAAATATGGCCATTTTTGTGCCTGACGTGACGCCATGAGGGAAAGGGTGGTTTTGAGGCTGAAAGCGCGAGAAAAGCCTGCAGCCCCCAGGTGTGTGGGGCTACGCAAGCGGTTCCCAAAGAGCTTTAGAACAAGGCATAGTTTTCCCTGCTGGCTCTTTGGGAAAGGGACCAGTCTCAAGACATACGGCCATTTTTCTGCCTGGTGTGACGCCATGTGGGAAAGGGTGGTTTTGAGGCTGAAGGCAGCAGGAAAGCCTGCAGCCCCCAGGTGTGTGGGGCTACGCAAGCGGTTCCCAAAGAGCTTTAGAACAAGGCATAGTTTTCCCTGCTGGCTCTTTGGGAAAGGGACCAAACTCCAGACATATGGCCATTTTTGTGCCTTTCGTGACGCCATGAGGGAAAGGGTGGTTTTGAGGCTGAAAGCGCGAGAAAAGCCTGCAGCCCCCAGTTTGTGTGGGGCTATGCAAGCGGTTCCCAAAGAGCTTTAGAACAAGGCATAGTTTTCCCTGCTGGCTCTTTGGGCGTGGGACCAGTCTCCAGACATATGGCCATTTTTGGTCCTGGCGCGGCGCCAAGTGGGAAAGGGTGGTTTTGAGGCTGAAGGCAGCAGGAAAGCCTGCATCCCCCAGGTGCGTGGGGCTACGCAAGTGGTTCCCAAAGAGCTTTAGAAAAAGCCATAGTTTTCCCTGCTGGCTCTTTGGGCATGGAACCAATCTCCAGACATATGGCCATTTTTGGGCCTGGCGCGGCGCCAAGTGGGAAAGGGTTCTTCTGAGGCTGAAGAGAGCAGGAAAGCCTGCAGCCCCCAGGTGTGTGGGGCTACGCAAGCGGTTCCCAAAGAGCTTTAGAACAAGGCATAGTTTTCCCTGCTGGCTCTTTGGGCGTGGAACCAGTCTCCAGACATATGGCCATTTTTGGGCCTGGCGAGGCGCCAAGTGGGAAAGGGTGGTTTTGAGGCTGAAGGCAGCAGGAAAGCCTGCAGCCCCCAGGTGTGTGGGGCTACGCAAGCGGTTCCCAAAGAGCTTTAGAACAAGGCATCATTTTCCCTGCTGGCTCTTTGGGAAAGGGACCAGTCTCCAGAAATATGGCCATTTTTGGGCCTGGCGCGGGGCCAAAAGGGAAAGGGGTGTTTGGAGGCTGAAGTCAGCAGGAAAGCCTGCAGCCCCCAGGTGTGTGGGGCTACGCAAGCGGTTCCCAAAGAGCTTTAGAACAAGGCATCGTTTTCCCTGCTGGCTCTTGGGCGTGGGACCAGTCTCCAGACATATGGCCATTTTTGGGCCTGGCGCGGGGCCATGTGGGAAAGGGTGGTTTTGAGGCTGAAGGCAGCAGGAAAGCCTGCAGCCCCCAGGTGTGTGGGGCTACGCAAGCGGTTCCCAAAGAGCTTTAGTACAAGGCATAGTTTTCCCTGCTGGCTCTTTGGGCATGGAACCAATCTCCAGACATATGGCCATTTTTGGGCCTGGCGCGGCGCCAAGTGCGAAAGGGTTCTGTGAGGCTGAAGAGAGCAGGAAAGCCTGCAGCCCCCAGGTGTGTGGGGCTACGCAAGCGGTTCCCAAAGAGCTTTAGAACAAGGCATAGTTTTCCCTGCTGGCTCTTTGGGCGTGGGACCAGTCTCCAGACATATGGCCATTTTTGGGCCTGGCGCGGCGCCAAGTGGGAAAGGGTGGTTTTGAGGCTGAAGGCAGCAGGAAAGCCTGCAGCCCCCAGGTGTGTGGGGCTACGCAAGCGGTTCCCAAAGAGCTTTAGAACAAGGCATCATTTTCCCTGCTGGCTCTTTGGGAAAGGGACCAGTCTCCAGACATATGGCCATTTTTGGGCCTGGCGCGGGGCCAAAAGGGAAAGGGGTGTTTTGAGGCTGAAGTCAGCAGGAAAGCCTGCAGCCCCCAGGTGTGTGGGGCTACGCAAGCGGTTCCCAAAGAGCTTTAGAACAAGGCATAGTTTTCCCTGCTGGCTCTTGGGCGTGGGACCAGTCTCCAGACATATGGCCATTTTTGGGCCTGGCGCGGGGCCATGTGGGAAAGGGTGGTTTTGAGGCTGAAGGCAGCAGGAAAGCCTGCAGCCCCCA
Organism: Chroicocephalus ridibundus; assembly: GCF_963924245.1. Classification (NCBI taxonomy): domain Eukaryota; kingdom Metazoa; phylum Chordata; class Aves; order Charadriiformes; family Laridae; genus Chroicocephalus; species Chroicocephalus ridibundus. Next base: position 281,148 of record NW_026961787.1, read on the forward strand.
GGTGTGTGGGGCTACGCAAGCGGTTCCCAAAGAGCTTTAGAACAAGGCATAGTTTTCCCTGCTGGCTCTTTGGGCGTGGAACCAGTCTCCAGACATATGGCCATTTTTGGGCCTGGCGAGGCGCCAAGTGCGAAAGGGTGGTTTTGAGGCTGAAGGCAGCAGGAAAGCCTGCAGCCCCCAGGTGTGTGGGGCTACGCAAGCGGTTCCCAAAGAGCTTTAGAACATGGCATAGTTTTCCCTGCTGGCTCTTTGGGAAAGGGACCAGTCTCCAGACATATGGCCATTTTTGGGCCTGGCGCGGGGCCAAATTGGAATGGGGTGTTTGGAGGCTGAAGTCAGCAGGAAAGCCTGCAGCCCCCAGGTGTGTGGGGCTACGCAAGCGGTTCCCAAAGAGCTTTAGAACAAGGCATAGTTTTCCCTGCTGGCTCTTTGGGAAAGGGACCAGTCTCCAGACATATGGCCATTTTTGGACCTGGCGCGGCGCAAAGTGGGAAAGGGTGGTTTTGAGGCTGAAGGCAGCAGGAAAGCCTGCATCCCCCAGGTGTGTGGGGCTACGCAAGCGGTTCCCAAAGAGCTTTAGAAAAAGCCATAGTTTTCCCTGCTGGCTCTTTGGGCATGGAACCAATCTCCAGACATATGGCCATTTTTGGGACTGGCGCGGCGCCAAGTGGGAAAGGATTCTTCTGAGGCTGAAGAGAGCAGGAAAGCCTGCAGCCCCCAGGTGTGTGGGGCTACGCAAGCGGTTCCCAAAGAGCTTTAGAACAAGGCATAGTTTTCCCTGCTGGCTCTTTGGGCGTGGGACCAGTCTCCAGACATATGGCCATTTTTGGGCCTGGCGCGGCACCAAGTGGGAAAGGGGTGTTTTGAGGCGGAAGGCAGCAGGAAAGCCTGCAGCCCCCAGGTGTGTGGGGCTACGCAAGCGGTTCCCAAAGAGCTTTAGAACAAGGCATAGTTTTCCCTGCTGGCTCTTTGGGCGTGGAACCAGTCTCCAGACATATGGCCATTTTTGGGCCTGGCGCGGGGCCATGTGGGAAAGGGTGGTTTTGAGGCTGAAGGCAGCAGGAAAGCCTGCAGCCCCCAGGTGTGTGGGGCTACGCAAGCGGTTCCCAAAGAGCTTTAGTACAAGGCATAGTTTTCCCTGCTGGCTCTTTGGGCGTGGGACCAGTCTCCAGACATATGGCCATTTTTGGGCCTGCCGCGGCGCCAAGTGGGAAAGGGTGGTTTTGAGGCTGAAGGCAGCAGGAAAGACTGCAGCCCCCAGGTGTGTGGGGCTACGCAAGCGGTTCCCAAAGAGCTTTAGAACAAGGCATAGTTTTCCCTGCTGGCTCTTTGGGCGTGGGACCAGTCTCCAGACATATGGCCATTTTTCTGCCTGGCACGGGGCCGAGTGGGAAAGCGTGTTTTTGAGGCTGAAGAGAGCAGGAAAGCCTGCAGCCCCCACGAGTTTGGGGCTACGCAAGCGGTTCCCAAAGAGCTTTAGAACAAGGCATAGTTTTCCCTGCTGGCTCTTTGGGAAAGGGACCAATCTCCAGACATATGGCCATTTTTGTGCCTGGCGCGGCGCCAAGTGGGAAAGGGTGCTTTTGAGGCTGAAGGGAGCAGGAAAGCCTGCAGCCCGCAGGTGTGTGGGGCTACGCAAGCGGTTCCCAAAGAGCTTTAGTACAAGGCATAGTTTTCCCTGCTGGCTCTTTGGGCGTGGGACCAATCTCCAGACATATGGCCATTTTTGTGCCTGGCGCGGCGCCAAGTGCGAAAGGGTTTTTCTAAGGCTGAAGAGAGCAGGAAAGCCTGCACCCCCCAGGTGTGTGGGGCCACGCAAGCGGTTCCCAAAGAGCTTTAGAATAAGGCATCGTTTTCCCTGATGGCTCTTTGGGCGTGGGACCAGTCTCCAGACATATGGGCATTTTTGGGATTGGCGCAGCGCCATGTGGGAAAGGGTGGTTTTGAGGCTGAAGGCAGCAGGAAAGCCTGCAGCCCCCAGGTCTGTGGGGCTACGCAAGCGGTTCCCAAAGAGCTTTAGAACAAGGCATAGTTTTCCCTGCTGGCTCTTTGGGCGTGGGACCAGTCTCTAGACATATGGCCTTTTTTGTGCCTTGCGTGACGCCATGTGGGAAAGGGTGGTTTTGAGGCTGAAGGCAGCAGGAAAGCCTGCAGCCCCCAGGTGTGTGGGGCTACGCAAGCGGTTCCCAAAGAGCTTTAGAACAAGGCATAGTTTTCCCTGCTGGCTCTTTGGGAAAGGGACCAGTCTCCAGACATATGGCCATTTTTGGGCCTGGCGCGGCGCCAAGTGGGAAAGGGTGGTTTTGAGGCTGAAGGCAGCAGGAAAGCCTGCAGCCCCCAGGTGTGTGGGGCTACGCAAGCGGTTCCCAAAGAGCTTTAGAACAAGGCATAGGTTTCCCTGCTGGCTCTTTGGGCGTGGGACCAGTCTCCAGACATATGGCCATTTTTGGGCATGGCGCGGCGCCAAGTGGGAAAGGGTGGTTTTGAGGCTGAAGGCAGCAGGAAAGCCTGCAGCCCCCGGGTCTGTGGGGCTACGCAAGCGGTTCCCAAAGAGCTTTAGAACAAGGCATAGTTTTCCCTGCTGGCTCTTTGGGCGTGGGACCAGTCTCCAGACATATGGCCATTTTTGTGCCTGGCGTGACGCCATGTGGGAAAGGGTGGTTTTGAGGCTGAAGGCAGCAGGAAAGCCTGCAGCCCCCAGGTGTGTGGGGCTACGCAAGCGGTTCCCAAAGAGCTTTAGAACAAGGCATAGTTTTCCCTGCTGGCTCTTTGGGCGTGGGACCAGTCTCCAGACATATGGCCATTTTTGGGCCTGGCGCGGCGACAAGTGGGAAAGGGTGGTTTTGAGGCTGAAGAGAGCAGGAAAGCCTGCAGCCCCCAGGTGTGTGGGGCTACGCAAGCGGTTCCCAAAGAGCTTTAGAACAAGGCATTGTTTTCCCTGCTGGCTCTTTGGGCGTGGGACCAACCTCCAGACATATGGCCATTTTTGTGCCTGGCGCGGCGCCAAGTGCGAAAGGGTTCTTCTGAGGCTGAAGAGAGCAGGAAAGCCTGCAGCCCCCAGGTGTGTGGGGCTACGCAAGCTGTTCCCAAAGAGCTTTAGAACAAGGCATAGTTTTCCCTGCTGGCTCTTTGGGCGTGGGACCAATCTCCAGACATATGGCCATTTTTGTGCCTGGCGCGGCGCCAAGTGGGAAAGGGTGCTTTTGAGGCTTAAGGCAGCAGGAAAGCCTGCAGCCCGCAGGTGTGTGGGGCCACGCAAGCGGTTCCCAAAGAGCTTTAGAACAAGGCATCGTTTTCCCTGCTGGCTCTTTGGGCGTGGGACCAATCTCCAGATATATGGCCATTTTTGGGCTTGGCGCGGCGCCATGTGGGAAACGGTGGTTTTGAGGCTGAAGGCAGCAGGAAAGCCTGCAGCCCCCAGTTGTGTGGGGCTACACAAGTGGTTCCCAAAGAGCTTTAGAACAAGGCATAGTTTTCCCTGCTGGCTCTTTGGGAAAGGGACCAGTCTCCAGACATATGGCCATTTTTGTGCCTGGCGTGACGCCAAGTGGGAAAGGGTGGTTTTGAGGCTGAAGGCTGCAGGAAAGCCTGCAGCCCCCAGGTGTGTGGGGCTACGCAAGCGGTTCCCAAAGAGCTTTAGAACAAGGCATAGTTTTCCCTGCTGGCTCTTTTGGCGTGGGACCAATCTCCAGATATATGGCCATTTTTGGGCTTGGCGCGGCGCCATGTGGGAAACGGTGGTTTTGAGGCTGAAGGCAGCAGGAAAGCCTGCAGCCCGCAGGTGTGTGGGTCTACGCAAGCGGTTCCCAAAGAGCTTTAGAACAAGGCATAGTTTTCCCTGCTGGCTCTTTGGGAAAGGGACCAGTCTCCAGACATATGGCCATTTTGTGCCTTCCGTGACGCCATGTGGGAAAGGGTGGTTTTGAGACTGAAGGCAGCAGGAAAGCCTGCAGCCCCCAGGTGTGTGGGGCTACGCAAGCGGTTCCCAAAGAGCTTTAGAACAAGGCATAGTTTTCCCTGCTGGCTCTTTGGGCGTGGGACCAATCTCCAGACATATGGCCATTTTTGTGCCTGGCGTGACGCCATGAGGGAAAGGGTGGTTTTGAGGCTGAAGAGAGCAGGAAAGCCTGCAGTCCCCAGGTGTGTGGGGCTACGCAAACGGTTCCCAAAGAGCTTTAGAACAAGGCATAGTTTTCCCTGCTGGCTCTTTGGGCGTGGGACCAATCTCCAGACATATGGCCATTTTTGTGCCTGGCGTGACGCCATGAGGGACGGGTGGTCTTCAGGCTGAAGGCAGCAGGAAAGCCTCCAGCCCCCAGGTGTGTGGGGCTACGCAAGCGGTTCCCAAAGAGCTTTAGAACAAGGCATCGTTTTCCCTGCTGGCTCTTTGGGCGTGGGACCAATCCCCAGATATATGGCCATTTTTGGGCCTGGAGCAGCGCCATGTGGGAAAGGGTGGTTTTGAGGCTGAAGGCAGCAGGAAAGCCTGCAGCCCCCAGGAGTTTGGGGCTACGCAAGTGGTTCCCAAAGAGCTTTAGAACAAGGCATAGTTTTCCCTGCTGGGTCTTTGGGCGTGGGACCAGTCTCCAGACATATGGCCATTTTGTGCCTTGCGTGACGCCAAGTGGGAAAGGGTGGTTTTGAGGCTGAAGGCAGCAGGAAAGCCTGCAGCCCCCAGGTGTGTGGGGCTACGCAAGCGGTTCCCAAAGAGCTTTAGAACAAGGCATAGTTTTCCCTGCTGGCTCTTTGGGCGTGGAACCAGTCTCCAGACGTATGGCCATTTTTGGGCCTGGCGTGACGCCATGAGGGAAAGGGTGGTTTTGAGGCTGAAGGCAGCAGGAAAGCCTGCAGCCCCCAGGAGTGTGGGGCTACGCAAGCGGTTCCCAAAGAGCTTTAGTACAAGGCATAGTTTTCCCTGCTGGCTCTTTGGGCGTCGGACCAATCTCCAGACATATGGCCATTTTTGGGCCTGGCGTGACGCCATGTGGGAAAGGGTGGTTTTGAGGCTGAAGGCAGCAGGAAAGCCTACAGCCCCCAGGTCTGTGGGGCCACGCAAGCGGTTCCCAAAGAGCTTTAGAACAAGGCATAGTTTTCCCTGCTGGCTCTTTGGGAAAGGGACCAGTCTCCAGACATATGGCCATTTTTGGGCCTGGCGCGGCGCCAAGTGGGAAAGGGTGGTTTTGAGGCTGAAGGCAGCATGAAAGACTGCAGCCCCCAGGTCTGTGGGGCTACGCAAGCAGTTACCAAAGAGCTTTAGAACAAGGCATAGTTTTCCCTGCTGGCTCTTTGGGCGTGGGACCAGTCTCCAGACATATGGCCATTTTTGGGCCTGGCGCGGCACCAAGTGGGAAAGGGTGGTTTTGAGGCTGAAGGCAGCAGGAAAGCCTGCAGCCCCCAGGTGTGTGGGGCCACGCAAGCGGTTCCCAAAGAGCTTTAGAACAAGGCATAGTTTTCCCTGCTGGCTCTTTGGGCGTGGGACCAATCTCCAGATATATGGCCATTTTTGGGCATGGCGTGGCGCCATGTGGGAAAGGGTGGTTTTGAGGCTGAAGGCAGAAGGAAAGCCTGCAGCCCCCAGGAGTGTGGGGCTACGCAAGCGGTTCCCAAAGAGCTTTAGAACAAGGCATAGTTTTCCCTGCTGGCTCTTTGGGCGTGGGACCAATCTCCAATCATATGGCCATTTTTCTGCCTGGCACGGGGCCGAGTGGGAAAGCGTGCTTTTGAGGCTGAAGAGAGCAGGAAAGCCTGCAGCCCCCAGGTCTGTGGGGCTACGCAAGCCGTTCCCAAAGAGCTTTAGAACAAGGCATAGTTTTCCCTGCTGGCTCTTTGGGCGTGGGACCAACCTCCAGCCATATGGCCATTTTTGTGCCTGGCGTGACGCCATGAGGGAAAGGGTGGTTTTGAGGCTGAAGGCAGCAGGAAAGCCTGCAGCCCCCAGGTGTGTGGGGCTACGCAAGCGGTTCCCAAAGAGCTTTAGAACAAGGCATAGTTTTCCCTGCTGGCTCTTTGGGCGTGGGACCAATCTCCAGACATATGGCCATTTTTGGGCCTGGCGCGGCGCCAAGTGGGAAAGGGTGGTTTTGAGGCTGAAGGCAGCAGGAAAGCCTGCAGCCCCCAGGTGTGTGGGGCTACGCAAGAGGTTCCCAAAGAGCTTTAGAACAAGGCATCGTTTTCCCTGCTGGCTCTTTGGGCGTGGGACCAATCCCCAGATATATGGCCATTTTTGGGCTTGGCGCGGCGCCATGTGGGAAAGGGTGGTTTTGAGGCTGAAGGCAGCAGGAAAGCCTGCAGCCCCCAGGAGTTTGGGGCTACGCAAGGGGTTCCCAAAGAGCTTTAGAACAAGGCATAGTTTTCCCTGCTGGGTCTTTGGGCGTGGAACCAGTCTCCAGACATATGGCCATTTTGTGCCTTGCGTGACGCCAAGTGGGAAAGGGTGGTTTTGAGGCTGAAGGCAGCAGGAAAGCCTGCAGCCCCCAGGTGTGTGGGGCTACGCAAGCGGTTCCCAAAGAGCTTTAGAACAAGGCATAGTTTTCCCTGCTGGCTCTTTGGGCGTGGGACCAGTCTCCAGATATATGGCCATTTTTGTGCCTGGCGTGGTGCCATGTGGGAAAGGGTGGTTTTGAGGCTGAAGGCAGCAGGAAAGCCTGCAGCCCCCAGGTGTGTGGGGCTACGCAAGCGGTTCCCAAAGAGCTTTAGAACAAGGCATAGTTTTCCCTGCTGGCTCTTTGGGAAAGGGACCAATCTCCAGACATATGGCCATTTTTGTGCCTGGAGCGACGCCAAGTGAGAAAGGGTTGTTTTGAGGCTGAAGGCAGCAGGAAAGCCTGCAGCCCCCAGGAGTGTGGGGCTACGCAAGCGGTTCCCAAAGAGCTTTAGAACAAGGCATATGTTTCCCTGCTGGCTCTTTGGGAAAGGGACCAGTCTCCAGACATATGGCCATTTTTGTGCCTGGCGTGACGCCAAGTGGGAAAGGGTGGTTTTGAGGCTGAAGGCTGCAGGAAAGCCTGCAGCCCCCAGGTGTGTGGGGCTACGCAAGCGGTTCCCAAAGAGCTTTAGAACAAGGCATAGTTTTCCCTGCTGGCTCTTTGGGCGTGGGACCAATCTCCAGATATATGGCCATTTTTGGGCTTGGCGCGGCGCCATGTGGGAAACGGTGGTTTTGAGGCTGAAGGCAGCAGGAAAGCCTGCAGCCCGCAGGTGTGTGGGTCTACGCAAGCGGTTCCCAAAGAGCTTTAGAACAAGGCATAGTTTTCCCTGCTGGCTCTTTGGGAAAGGGACCAGTCTCCAGACATATGGCCATTTTGTGCCTTCCGTGACGCCATGTGGGAAAGGGTGGTTTTGAGGCTGAAGGCAGCAGGAAAGCCTGCAGCCCCCAGGTGTGTGGGGCTACGCAAGCGGTTCCCAAAGAGCTTTAGAACAAGGCATAGTTTTCCCTGCTGGCTCTTTGGGCGTGGGACCAGTCTCCAGACATATGGCCATTTTTGTGCCTGGCGTGACGCCATGAGGGACGGGTGGTCTTCAGGCTGAAGGCAGCAGGAAAGCCTCCAGCCTGCAGGTGTGTGGGGCTATGCAAGCGGTTCCCAAAGAGCTTTAGAACAAGGCATAATTTTCCCTGCTGGCTCTTTGGGCGTGGGACCAGTCTCCAGACATATGGCCATTTTTCTGCCTGGCACGGGGCCGAGAGTGAAAGGGTGCTTTTGAGGCTGAAGAGAGCAGGAAAGCCTGCAGCCCCCAGGTGTGTGGGGCTACGCAAGCGGTTCCCAAAGAGCTTTAGAACAAGGCATAGTTTTCCCTGCTGGCTCTTTGGGCGTGGGACCAACCTCCAGCCATATGGCCATTTTTGTGCCTGGCGTGACGCCATGAGGGAAAGGGTGGTTTTGAGGCTGAAGAGAGCAGGAAAGCCTGCAGCCCCCAGGTGTGTGGGGCTACGCAAGCGGTTCCCAAAGAGCTTTAGAACAAGGCATAGTTTTCCCTGCTGGCTCTTTGGGCGTGGGACCAATCTCCAGACATATGGCCATTTTTGTGCCTGGCGTGACGCCATGTGGGAAAGGGTGGTCTTCAGGCTGAAGGCAGCAGGAAAGCCTCCAGCCCCCAGGTGTGTGGGGCTACGCAAGCGGTTCCCAAAGAGCTTTAGAACAAGGCATCGTTTTCCCTGCTGGCTCTTTGGGCGTGGGACCAATCCCCAGATATATGGCCATTTTTGGGCCTGGAGCAGCGCCATGTGGGAAAGGGTGGTTTTGAGGCTGAAGGCAGCAGGAAAGCCTGCAGCCCCCAGGAGTTTGGGGCTACACAAGTGGTTCCCAAAGAGCTTTAGAACAAGGCATAGTTTTCCCTGCTGGGTCTTTGGGCGTGGGACCAGTCTCCAGACATATGGCCATTTTGTGCCTTGCGTGACGCCAAGTGGGAAAGGGTGGTTTTGAGGCTGAAGGCAGCAGGAAAGCCTGCAGCCCCCAGGTGTGTGGGGCTACGCAAGCGGTTCCCAAAGAGCTTTAGAACAAGGCATAGTTTTCCCTGCTGGCTCTTTGGGCGTGGGACCAGTCTCCAGACGTATGGCCATTTTTGGGCCTGGCGTGACGCCATGAGGGAAAGGGTGGTTTTGAGGCTGAAGGCAGCAGGAAAGCCTGCAGCCCCCAGGTGTGTGGGGCTACGCAAGCGGTTCCCAAAGAGCTTTAGTACAAGGCATAGTTTTCCCTGCTGGCTCTTTGGGCGTGGGACCAATCTCCAGACATATGGCCATTTTTGGGCGTGGCGTGACGCCATGTGGGAAAGGGTGGTTTTGAGGCTGAAGGCAGCAGGAAAGCCTACAGCCCCCAGGTCTGTGGGGCCACGCAAGCGGTTCCCAAAGAGCTTTAGAACAAGGCATAGTTTTCCCTGCTGGCTCTTTGGGAAAGGGACCAGTCTCCAGACATATGGCCATTTTTGGGCCTGGCGCGGCGCCAAGTGGGAAAGGGTTGTTTGGAGGCTGAAGGCAGCAGGAAAGACTGCAGCCCCCAGGTCTGTGGGGCTACGCAAGCAGTTACCAAAGAGCTTTAGAACAAGGCATAGTTTTCCCTGCTGGCTCTTTGGGCGTGGGACCAGTCTCCAGACATATGGCCATTTTTGGGCCTGGCGCGGCACCAAGTGGGAAAGGGTGGTTTTGAGGCTGAAGGCAGCAGGAAAGCCTGCAGCCCCCAGGTCTGTGGGGCCACGCAAGCGGTTCCCAAAGAGCTTTAGAACAAGGCATCGTTTTCCCTGCTGGCTCTTTGGGCGTGGGACCAATCTCCAGATATATGGCCATTTTTGGGCATGGCGTGGCGCCATGTGGGAAAGGGTGGTTTTGAGGCTGAAGGCAGCAGGAAAGCCTGCAGCCCCCAGGAGTGTGGGGCTACGCAAGCGGTTCCCAAAGAGCTTTAGAACAAGGCATAGTTTTCCCTGCTGGCTCTTTGGGAAAGGGACCAATCTCCAGACATATGGCCATTTTTCTGCCTGGCACGGGGCCGAGTGGGAAAGCGTGCTTTTGAGGCTGAAGAGAGCAGGAAAGCCTGCAGCCCCCAGGTGTGTGGGGCTACGCAAGCGGTTCCCAAAGAGCTTTAGAACAAGGCATAGTTTTCCCTGCTGGCTCTTTGGGCGTGGGACCAACCTCCAGCCATATGGCCATTTTTGTGCCTGGCGTGACGCCATGAGGGAAAGGGTGGTTTTGAGGCTGAAGGCAGCAGGAAAGCCTGCAGCCCCCAGGTGTGTGGGGCTACGCAAGCGGTTCCCAAAGAGCTTTAGAACAAGGCATAGTTTTCCCTGCTGGGTCTTTGGGAAAGGGACCAGTCTCCAGACATATGGCCATTTTTGGGCCTGGCGCGGCGCCAAGTGGGAAAGGGTGGTTTTGAGGCTGAAGGCTGCAGGAAAGCCTGCAGCCCCCAGGTGTGTGGGGCTACGCAAGAGGTTCCCAAAGAGCTTTAGAACAAGGCATCGTTTTCCCTGCTGGCTCTTTGGGCGTGGGACCAATCCCCAGTTATATGGCCATTTTTGGGCTTGGCGCGGCGCCATGTGGGAAAGGGTGGTTTTGAGGCTGAAGGCAGCAGGAAAGCCTGCAGCCCCCAGGAGTTTGGGGCTACGCAAGGGGTTCCCAAAGAGCTTTAGAACAAGGCATAGTTTTCCCTGCTGGGTCTTTGGGCGTGGAACAAATCTCCAGACATATGGCCATTTTGTGCCTTGCGTGACGCCAAGTGGGAAAGGGTGGTTTTGAGGCTGAAGAGAGCAGGAAAGCCTGCAGTCCCCAGGTGTGTGGGGCTACGCAAGCGGTTCCCAAAGAGCTTTAGAACAAGGCATAGTTTTCCCTGCTGGCTCTTTGGGCGTGGGACCAGTCTCCAGATATATGGCCATTTTTGTGCCTGGCGTGGTGCCATGTGGGAAAGGGTGGTTTTGAGGCTGAAGGCAGCAGGAAAGCCTGCAGCCCCCAGGTGTGTGGGGCTACGCAAGCGGTTCCCAAAGAGCTTTAGAACAAGGCATAGTTTTCCCTGCTGGCTCTTTGGGAAAGGGACCAATCTCCAGACATATGGCCATTTTTGTGCCTGGAGCGACGCCAAGTGAGAAAGGGTTGTTTTGAGGCTGAAGGCAGCAGGAAAGCCTGCAGCCCCCAGGAGTGTGGGGCTACGCAAGCGGTTCCCAAAGAGCTTTAGAACAAGGCATATGTTTCCCTGCTGGCTCTTTGGGAAAGGGACCAGTCTCCAGACATATGGCCATTTTTGTGCCTGGCGTGACGCCAAGTGGGAAAGGGTGGTTTTGAGGCTGAAGGCTGCAGGAAAGCCTGCAGCCCCCAGGTGTGTGGGGCTACGCAAGCGGTTCCCAAAGAGCTTTAGAACAAGGCATAGTTTTCCCTG